>NW_026914233.1:1200000-1521060 GCF_034315485.1 Pezoporus occidentalis | reverse complement strand
CAGTGTCCGGCCCGCGGCAGCGGCGCGGCGCCGCCCGGCCATGCGGACGCCCGGGGCCGATGGGGCCTGGCGGAGCTGCCGGCCTCGTATCCGCTGGCGGGGAGGGAAGGGTGGGGTGGCCGGTTCCCGGTCTCCGGCTTCGGCCCTACCCAGCCCGCACAGGTTTCTGGGCCTCGACGCATGGTAGCAGCCGGAACTGGCTGTTCGGATCAGGTGACGGCTGTAGGCCAGCTGGGTGTGTGGCCTATGGACCTCGGTGGTGAGGTCCCCCGGCTCTGCAGGAAAAGTACTCCGAGCTCATTGCCTTCCCCGTTGCCGGCAAGGGTTGCACTGCCAGTCATTAATCCTTTTTTGTGTCAATTTACAGTGAAACAACGGGAATGCGAGAGAAGCTTAAGTGCTCATAGTTGAGTTAATGCCTTACAACTGGTCGTGCTGTGTATTTTAAGCAATTTGAGGAACACCCTGCTACTTCCCAGTGTTCTTTAACTTGCGGAGCTTGACACCAACAGTAGCTCCCTAAATAGACCAGGGTCAGTGGTACTCTTTAGCTGCTCATTTGCTTGTAGAATAATACATGCTTGTGATTGAAACTTGTAGTTGGAATAGAGATAAAGATCATTAAATGTGAAAGGTACTTTAGTTTGGAAACAGTGATGTTTCCATGGAGATGGGGATATAAGAAATCCAAGAGATTTTAGAGCTGTTGGCTCAGGCTCTTCCAAAGGACTGGATCTTCAGCAGACGGTGCAGTACATCAGGTCATTTTCTGCTTCTGCTGTTACTTTAAAGCAGGTCAAAGTTTTCCTGCTAGAGGTTGATAATGTAAAGGTCCTAGGACAGGGCTCTTAAAAGAAGCTGTATTCCCGGCTGAAAGGGGCCATGCCATGGGTAGACCCTGCTTGCCGGGTCTTCATATTTGAAGTAATAAAACTGCATTTCATGTAGAGTGTGGGAATTATGTTTAACTTAAAGCCTGGTAACTTTAATTAGGCTGAGTGTGTGTGTGTCTTAAAGATGTGACTAGAAACACGGGAGGCCTGCTTTTCTGGTCCATTTCTGGCCTACCTTATCCCCAGAATCTGCTGATTACACAACAGGACGAAATTGGACCCACTTAGGTGGGTCCTGATTTCTCCAAACATGCAATCAAAATCCTGTTTTAAAACCTTAAAGTGGGGCTCTCCAGAGACTTGTATTCCACTGGTTTTGTGTGCTCAGATTGCTGTGGGATTTGAAGCTGACCTTTTTACTATTCTAAAAACACTATTAAAAAGCCAAGAAAGGCTGTAAATGTGGTTGTGAATGTGAAAAAGTCAAATGTACCAATATTAATCTTTGTCATAAATCCACTGTAAGCTGTTCCAAATGTCCTTTAATGTTTGGCTCGTGAAATAAGCGATGGAAAAGTAAATCTAAAGCCTTCTGTGCATTCAGGCTGTCACAGAAGCTTTCCTTTATGTAAAGGGAGAGGTCTTGTCCTTGTATTTTCCTGGTCCTGTGCTGCCCTGTGACTTCCCACTGGATTTTTACTGACATGATGTGGTTTTCTTTCACTTGAACAACTGTTTTTGCTGGGGCATCTCTTAGCTGTGGCAGTGAGTTAGTCAGCTCACAAGTGCATCACATATGGTAAGTGAGGGGAGGAGGGAGTGGAATTCCTTCCCAGTTGGCAGTGGCGCAGATAGATCGGTTTCCCATGGAACTGCACCTTCACCCTTAGTTTTCTTTTTATTATCTTAGTTACCTTAGTTACAGTCTTCTACTCTCAGTGTAAAGAAGTTAACTTGTATTTCTCTTGTCTTACAGGAAGAAGATGATTGGAAGGAGTTTGAGCAAAAGGAAGAAATTGATTATAGTGGTCTTAGAGTTCAGTCCATGCAAATAAGGTACTACTTCTCTTGTTAATTCTTCTCTCCAGTATAATCATTACCTCTGCCTAAAAACTATGTTCTTCAGAGCTGCCTTCCGGGAGTCCAGTTAAACAGAGGTCTGATATGTTTCTGCTAGTGCAGAATTTTGCTGAGGTTTGACTGTTCTCTGACAACATTCTCTTTATTTTCTGTATCTCTGTGGATTCTCCAGGTTTGTTTGGTTTGGTTGGGGTTCAGAGTTTTATTACAAATGCTTAACATTGCCCTCTGTGAAGATAGTGAAGTAGGAATTTTCCTGAGGGAGGAGTGCAAGACAGTAATTCCCACTGAATCATTGGACTGCTGTAAGGGTAGCTGACTCAGTCCATTCAGCATCTCAGTTTGGGGAGTGAATTCCTGAGCCATTGCATTTTTATGTCAAAAAACCCAATCCTGTGCCATGCCATTGAAGTGGCTAATCACATGTCTCAACAGACACGTGACAACTGGGCTGCTGCTTCACTGCCTCTTGGTACTGTTTGCATTCCGGATGCTTTTGGTGCTGTGGCACATTCTCAGGCGCATGGAAGCTTCTGCCAGAGAATTTTATAACTACTCAGTAGGTTCAAGGGAAGAGTGGAGAAGTAAATGGAAGAGCAGCCCACTGGAGGTTATAAATTATCCAGCTCTGGAGATCTCTTTGCTGAAAATAAGCCATGGAGTCTGTGGTGGGAGTGGGATGTGTGTGCTTGCTCTGCTGTAGCTAGCCTATAGGCATCTGCCTTTGACTGGAGTTTAAAATAGGATAGTGATGTGTTTAAGTTCTTGGTCCAGCTTACTGTGATTTTTACTGTGTTTGGACAATAAAAGGCCATTTAATTTTCAGCAATTATAGGTATTTTTAACTGTTCTCTGATTACTTTTAAAGAAAACTTATCCAATCATGATGAGTGTATTATAACTTCTGTATTCCCACTTTGGTGCTGCGATGTACATGAGTGGCTTTGGTTTTTCTATAGCCTCCCCCTGTACCTTTATCCCATTACACCACACATCTTTCTGAAGCAGCTTTGTTTAGCAGCTTATTTGGAGTCTTTTGACTATTTCTGAGCAAAAAAAGAATAGTCTAACTAAAATAGTTTTTTTCAGAGTATTTCTCTTTAAAAACTGGGGTAATTCTGTCTGTGGTTTTTCTGATTCCCTCTTTTAAAAACCCAACCAAACAGCACTGACTTGGTTTGTAGATTGCCTTGGTATGGGCAATAGGAATGTTTCTTGGTTGTGGTTATAGGGAAGGGGAGCTCAGGACTTGCTTTCTGTCACTATATTTTTCCACAATTTCTTCCTCTTGAGTAAAGCATTTCATGAAAGCAGGACTTGTAGCGCTTTCCTTCCTTAGCTTCTCCTCATGTCCAAATGCTTGACTGTCTTGTTAAGTAACTTGAAGCACAAAATAAGAAATAAGTTTATTTGGGTCACTTAGTACAGTTTGAATTCTTCTTTAAGAACTTTTTTTCTTCTAATTTGCCAAGTTATGTAGCAGTGTACCAAAAGCTGTTCAGGTGCAAGTACCAGTGCAGTGGTTACAGGACTGATGTAGTCTGGTTAAATCCAGTATCTTCAGTGCAGCAGCTGTGAAATCTTGTCTGTGGTGATAGTGTAGTCTTTGGCGAGTCTTAAACCTCTGTGTGTAAAAGGCTACTTATCATTGCTCTTTTTTAGTGAAAAAGAAGATGAAAAAGATGATGATGAAAGTGAAAAAAGAGAAGAGCACGGTGACCACTGGGAGGAGACTGGTGGTGGTGGTGTAGACAGATCATCTGGTCCTTGGAACAAGTCAGCTCCTGCGCCGGCACCTGTCGTCGAACCAGTTGGTAAATTTAACTCAAGAGTTGTTGCTTTTTCCAACCAGAAGCATGTTGGGTGGAATGAAGCTCCTCAGAGAGTAGGGCTCATGGAACAGTTCCTATTCAGGCATGTTCTAACATACCAGTGGCTTGGTTGACATACTAGGAAGTGGAGTTTTCTTGTAAAGGGATCTGAGGAACTGAACTGATAGCATTGTCAGGTACTTTAAGAAAACACAAGCGGAAGGGTTTTTTGTTTTGGCTGAAAGTGATCTCTGTGCTTTGCTATCTGCAAAATACCTGTTGGAAGCATTTCTGTTGATCCAGAAATACTGCTTTGACAGTCAAGTGGATGTTCAGCCACTATCGGCTGTGTGGATGGCAGTTCTTGGGTAGGGTTCTGTAGCTGGTAGGACGCTTTTCAAATCTGCTCTAGGGCACAGAGAGCATGACATTGTAAAATTGACTCTTTAACTGGGATAGGACTTCAGTGGAGATAAATTACTTGGATGTGATCCGAGTTCAGGCTGTTCTCTTCCATGGAGAAACTCATTGCAAAGTGGGCTGATGTGTTTTCTCTTGTTTCTGCAAGCAAGGAGATAAAATTAATGAGTTACTTCATTGTAGATTGTTACGTTAAATATGAACTGTTTGGGAATTCTCTTCTGCATCTGGAGAGGTGCTTGAAGTAAGATTCAGCCAATACATAATTATGTGTTTGCATCTCTAGTTTTAAATATAAGCTGCTAATAAATAGCGGATAAGAAACGTGAAGTCCTCATCATCGCTTTTGGTTCCTTGAACTTTGTGAGGCAATACACTGAAGCCACATCTTGACTACTAAGTATAGTTTAAATCAGGTGACACCTGATGTCAGAGCTTTTAAAAGCGCAAAAACATACCTGTCTTTTCTCTTTATCATTTGTGTTTTGTTTTTTTTTGGTGGTGTTTTCCAGATATGAAGGCAAACTTCTCTTGTCTAAATCTTGTTCTTAATACCCAGTTACAGAAGCCCCTGAACCAGTTCAGACTGGTGGTGTGTACAGGCCTCCTGGTGCCCGGGAGGGTGGCAGGCCACGGAGAGCACAGCAAGGACCACCAGAAATCTATAGTGATACGCAGTTCCCATCACTGCAGTCCATCGCCAAGCTCATAGACAGTCGAAGGTAAGTACATCCCTATAAGATGCATTTTAACTGCCTTCTCTAAGGTCTTGCTTCGGTTTATAGCTTAAGCCTAAATCAGTCAAGAGAGGAAAGAAATAACTAAGAAATTATTTATGGGAAACAGGATTTTCCAACTCTAGGAAGGGCTTCCCATTAAATAATTGTCATAGGACACAGCCCAGTGAAATAGCCAAACAAGACTGCCCGTTCCCTTATCTTAAGGGTTTTCCTAAAGCAGAATATTGCTGTAGCAGTGATAGCATCTGGTTCCCTGGGATACTAGCCACGGTGAGGCTCTGTGTTACTAGCATCAGTAGGCATGAGTAGGGTGTCTCGAGCACACTGCCTTCTTATTAGAGCTGTGAAGATGAATAAGATTCCTTCTTAAATGGAGGAATGGGATTTAATACCAATATAAATCAATAAACCTGCTGTTGGAGCTGTGGTTTACAATGATGAGCTCCCAGAGTTTGCTGAAGGGTTTTCTTTTCATGGTGCTGAAGACTTGCAGTCTCACCCTGCTTTAGAGTCTTCATCTTTTCGCAGCCTTATTCCCTACAGAAGATATAGCTAGGCCAGTACACTTGGGTTCTTTTGTTTCTTCTGGGTTTTTTGGGGTTGTTTTCTTCTTTTTTCCCTTTTTGTTTTCTTTGTGTGGCTTTGTCTGCTTGGCAAATGAGCTGTGCTGTCATTGCTCCTTTAGGGTTTGAGGGGTGGAAATTGAGCTAAGAGGAAATTCTGAGCGAGCATTCTAGAGATAGACTGCTGCCTTTTAAAACCTATTTTTCATAAATGCACTGAAAGTTACTTTTGAGAATGTTAATACTGAAACTTGGAATGTGATCTGAATTGTAGTGGGTGATGAGCTTATTCTGGAGATAAGGTTTTACAAGTTTTGCTTGGGAATGCTTGGCTGTTGTGTTAAAACTTTAGACCTTAAGTGTTCTGTGTTCTTAATGGTTTTGTTGGGCTGGGGTGGAAGTAGACTAGAAATTCACAATTCACAAGCTAGTGATAAGATATTTACTGATTACATTTATTTTCCCTTAGGGATAAAGAAATGGAGAAGAGCTTTGAAGTAGTAAAACACAAAACTAGAGGTAGGGATGAGGTGTCAAAAAAACAGGCACTTAAACTTCAGCTAGACAACCAGTATGCTGTGCTTGGGGATCAGTAGAGCTGCATACACATTACAATTAAGGAATGCTTTTTTGGTAACCCTTCTACTAAGGTAACTAAACTACAGCTAACGGCTATGATGAACATGCCACCTTATTTCTGCTGGATCTACTGCAGCAAGTGCAGACTACTTTTGACGTAAGTGCTTGGTTCTCCTCCGCTATGGAAGCGTTATATGTTACAACTTCTCCATTGGAAATGGGGCAGATTAAATGTAAATGATTGAACAAGAGTCATCAGTGTTCTTTAATTGCTCAGAAAGATACCTTCAGCCAGTGGTCATTTCAAAATCTTTTTATGTTCAGATACTGAGCCTTCGTAAAGGTTGACTACCTCAGACTTGCTGCACTCATTGTGGACACCATGTGGATCACAACTTCTGGAAGAGAAGGTTACAGCTGTTTTAGTGGCCATCTGAAACTTGAAACCAGCTCTACTGGATTCCTGTCAGAAATCCTGCAGAAGTCAGCCATTTGGTTCCAATTTGCTATAACAAAGATTTAAGTGACCTTAAATGACAAACATATTCTGTTCCCCTTCTGAGGAATCCTGTCATGTGTAGCCATAGCCTACTAGAGACTTCTGGAGCGTACCAATACCACTCATGCTACCCAAGTATAACAGAGCTGTAGTTTGTTTACCTTTTTAGATAGCTGTACTGAAGTAACTGCAAAACAAATTAAAACTCACTATCAGATTGGGGGAACAATGGGTTTGAATGGTCTGTTTGCATTAGCCATTTTCACAGTTGTCTGTTGAAGCATCTTATTTTTCCTGTTCTCCACAAATGCCTGCCTTGTTTCTGATATCAAATTGCGGTATATTTAAGTAATGATGAGATGTTGTAGTGAAATAGGGTTTATTTTGGCTTTTGTCATGAGGTTTGTCTTTCCTACCCTGCAGCATTAAGAGGTTTTTTTACACAGAGGTATCCAGACTCTTTAAGTAAAGAATTTGGCTTTTAAAAATGAGATACGTGGCAGTAGTGGTACTAGATAAAAACTTCTCCTCTATTAAAAAGTGGTTTGTTGAAGGGTAATGGTTACTTGATAACCAGAATAATATAGTATGCAGAGGGATAACTAGAGCTGGTAAGCCTTATTTGTTTGGCTACTTCTGTGAAGCATGCAGGCTCTTTGAGGCATAAATCCTCTATGTAAAACTCAAATGCTGTTTATTCAAAGTTGGGAAGTTTAGTACTAATGGAAGGCAGTGACTTCTTCCAGTTGTTTTCATCTTTGATTTAATTGAGTGGAAGTAGGCAAAATGGCACTGATACACTAAGAATTTAGGACACTGCCCCCAACACTGATTTGATGAACCAAACCTGTCAAGTACCGAAAGTGTCCTGCTGTAACTGCTTTTCTCTTCTCTGAATTCTTATACCAGAAGCAAAATGAAGTAAAATAGTGGCATGCTCCAGTGTTGAGGTCTCTCAGAGTAAATGCCAAAAACTAGACCCAACATCTATAGGAGTTGCCAATGGCAAGAAAAACCAGGGAACAAAACAAAACTTGTTGGCTCGTGTGGTAGTTGTGTGTATGTGCAGAAGATGAGGTTAGTGCAGGAATCGCCTCATTGGGTTCCCTTTTGACTGCTGACTTTCTTTAAATCTGCTTGAGGCCAATGGGAATTTTGCTGTTGACTTCAGTGGGGCTGGGGCTTCACCTGAGTCTTTTGTGCACAGACTAAAACTGGCCTTGCCCTTGCAGAGTTACCTGTCTCTAAAACTTCTGCTAGAAGCTGCTATTAAAGAGGGCTCAAGAGACTATCCTTAAAGTTGGAGAGTTCATTTGGAAACAAAACCTCACAGAAAGACTCATACCAATACCTTGGACTCTGAGCCATGTATCTTCCTTGAAAATATGTTGTTGCCAGCAAAACTGTTGATTTGTCACTAAAGATTTCTGTGGAATTCATGGTAAACGGACACGTTGCTTGATGTGGTAGAAACATGAAAGCTTAAAACACTTTTCTTGATGCTCTAAAGGGATTGGGATCACCAATGAACTGAGTTTTAGTCTACTGTATGAAGGGTAGATGAGACTGTTCATTGTACCATCTTTGAGGTTTTGGGCATGAATTCTGGCAGTTCAAGAAAACCCTGTAACAGTTTCAAATCAAATAAAATGGAAATACGGAGTCTGGAGTGTAATGAATCTTTACCTTTAGTTCTAGCTTATGACAGCTGAGGAGACACAGCATTTGGATCTTAAGGGACAGGCCATGGAGTGGGTAGTCAAATCAGCCTTATGGTCAGGTGGGCTGTGTGTAAGAGCTTATAGCAGTGCATTCTAATACAACTTCTGTTTGTACAGAGAAGTTTAGTTGCTTCCTGTCAGAGTGTCTTCTTAGTCCCACCCTATATGACTGGATTGAGATTGTGAATTGAGTGTGAATGAAGCTTTGATTTGCTTTTCACTTGAAAGTAGCTCTGCTAAATCAGAGAATGAAATAAACCCATAAAACCTCTTGGATGGGTGCTGCCATCAGAGTCCATCAGCTACTGATAACTAGAGCTGCAACTCTGGGGGGCTTTTCTTAAGCATTTCATTCCAGGTTCTTTCTGGAGGCATCAAGGGAAAGAAAGAAAACACAGCAATTTCCATAGCACAGAATGTTAAACTATTGAAAACTGTTCCTTGTGTTAAATATCGCTGCCACGAACTAGCAAAAAACCAGTTGTCAGTATCTTCCTGTAACAGTGAATTGTTGTGCATGCCTGAAATCTTGGAAGTCATCCCTCTGTGGAAGCTCAGTATGCTTTTGAGACTCTGAAGTCCAACTTTACCTGGTTTGTTGTTGCATCCATTCGAAGCACGCTGAGACTGTCCATGTCATTCCTTCAGAATGCTTCTTGAAGGCTCATTCCATAAATGAAGGATTGTAGAAATGAGATTCTTGGTACCAGTCAGTAAAATGCTGTTGTGTGCTCCTTCCGAACCTGTAACATGCTTTTGTGGTGGCTTGGTTGTTAGTTTCCAACTTCAAGGTTCCATTTTACTTAGTCTGTGACATAAAATGAAAACACAGCCATGAAGTTACCGACCTGCTGGTAGAACATTTAAACGTCCAGTACCTAAAGGGAAAGGAACAGTTGGGATTTGTGACTCTCAGTGATGCAGTCTGTATTTAAGGAATGTTAAAATGCGAAAACCTAGATCATTTTTAATAAAGTTGGACTTCCCAAATCCCTGCTGTAGGAATCTGGCATCTGTATTTCCTTGAAGTGATGATAAATATAGAAGAGGATTAGTTTTGATCCCTGCTGCCCCTGGTTTAGCTGTGCCATGTTTAATCTTACAAACAAAGAGGAATTGACAACAAAAAGCAACCATCTCCTGCTCCTTCAGTTTTGTCTTTGAAATTACCTTTACCAGTCATGTCCAAAGTAACTCTCTTGAAAACTTGGGAATAGCTGAATTGTTAATAGCACAGACTGTGTTACAGACCTGACACCAGTGTTTTGGTGTCTGCATGTGCTAGCTCTCAGAAACTCTTTCACCACAACACACTGTTTAGGTCAGGTAAACACCATATAAATGTGATAGGGCTGCAGATCTTAGAGTTTGCTTATCTGAGCTTTTGCAATACTTGTTGGGTTTCTTTTTTTTGTCTAAGTTCAGCCTGGTTGAGTAGTTTTAAACTTGCTTGGGGTTTTCTGTCAAATACTGTAAGTAACGAGCGGATGATTGGTTTTTAGATTAATACAGCTTCATGTGCTTAAAGGGTGCTTAGTTACAAGGTTATTAGTACATTATTCTGTCCAATACTGACATGGTCAGAGAAATGAATACCTCCTCTTTTACATGACTAATTTGTATCAGAGGCCCAAGAAACTAAATATATCAAAACCACGTTGAGTACTTCACAGTCTTTATGAATAGCCACAATCCAGGTTTCAGCACCTGGCTGTAACTGAGTTCCCAAATTGTCCCCTCTCTGCTTTCAGTTTTTGATTGCACAAATTGAAGGCAAACTGGGGCTTTTTTGGGGAATGTAACAAAAATAATAACATGCCTTTACATTTCAGAGAGATAAATTAGGTATTTACAAAGGGGGAGGAAATCTGATGGGTATTTGCTAAGGAGTTCTGAAGAAAAAGTTAAAAGGGTGGCTTGTCTGTGTTCAGGTTCATACAAGAACCTGCTTTAGCTGATGGAAGAAGAAATGGCAGCAGAAAACAGCTGAGGAGTCTAATACTGATTTGGATAAGTTGTAACTGTCATGTACCTATAGTTTGGCTTGTGAAACGCCATGTGTAGTCCTACTGTGTTCTGTTTGAAGTGAAACTGAACAGCAAGGAAGAGATTTTTATTCTTTTTTAAATAAGGGAGACTGGAAATTATGCAAATAGAACAGGAGGTAAGAGAGGGATTGGGAAGGGGGCTTTCCTAAAGGATAGTGTTAGATGCATAGCCTGAGGCAGGGAGTGGAGTGTAAGTGGTTGGGTAGAAGTGCTGCTTTCGCAAGTGACAGATCCATCTGACCTGAAATGAGGCAACGTGGAGTTCAGTACTTAAGGAAGCCATCCCATTTTCTTTTTTCCCTTAAAGAAAAGGATTGGGAATACCTGTCCAGAGAGAAGGTAGAGTTTTGCATTGGTCCAAAGCTGTCTTAACTGGTTGCCTGTGGAGAGAACAGAGAAAGGACAAATTCCAAGACAGCTCAGCAATCTTCTTAGGAAAAAACTTGTTTCATTTTTAAGAAACCTTTCTTGCTTCTGCATGATGAAAAGCTGAAATGCTGATTCAAATTGCTGTGAAGACATTTCTTTTTATTGTGAAGCATCTTCTAATGGTCCGTATACGAGGGGCTTATATTCAGTAACTTAGGGGCTGCTATGCCAGAATACAACTATTGGAAATGTTAATTAACAGTGTTAATGAATCACCAGAACAAGGAGTTCAGCTGGAATACCAGAATGGAAAAGATTGTCTGAAATCACTGCATGCACTGAGAAGCATCCCATTTTGTAGCAAGAGCATGGACCCAGGAGAGTGGGATTTGACCTTGGTTTTCCACTGTGCTGCTTTGTTGACTTCAAGCAGTTTAGGTTCCCTTTGCCTCAGTTTCCCCAGCTGTACCAAAAAACCCCAGCCACCTACCTCACAGGGGTGTTGTGAGGCCAAAGCTGCTCCTTGTCAAGGTTTGGGACTGCTGGAAGGTGCTGCAGAGGACTAAAAACCTTCATTAGAGGCTCTTTATATTAGCTTTCATTACAGTATTTTAGTACTACTTTGGGAAAGGCTTATTTCTACAGAATGTAAATTACATTCTATTTAAGCATTTATGTAATTAGACGTAGTATGTATGGGTAAGGAAAAGGCTCAGGCTGAGCACTCCATCTAACTGGTATTTCATCTCTAATTCTCTGTGCAACACAAATGGTATACTAATATAAGGCTTTTTGGGTTTACAAGATAGGGCAAAATTGATTTCATGTATTCCACATAAAAACCAATGTCTGAAATAAAATCCTGTGCACAGTGGACAGCCATCTCTTATAACGTGGCTGGTTTAAAGTCTATTCCAATTATGTGAACTAGAAATGTTCACTGTTGGAAGTATGTATTTGTGTCACAGTACTAAGTGGCGTTTTGTGATTGGAAAGTAGTTTTCATCTTTCACTGTAAACACACGATTGTCCTGCTCTTTATCCTTTCCCATGTTGAAGCAGCATACAGGTACAATGGAAATTGGGGAGAGACAGTAATCTTAACTTTGAAACGTTAAAGGCTGGTACTGAGGCAGGCTGTGGAGGAAAAAGATGAGGAAATAAAACAAAAGGACACAGTTGCCCATGGGGAGGCCTCTGTCAAAGGGATAAAGAAATGCTCAGAAGGCAGAGCTGACAGGGGCAGGCAGGAGAGGAAGGTGTATAAATACAGAGGTGGTGATGACCCTATCCACTTATCTCCTGTTTATCAGTTAACTGCAGCTGAAGGAACGTGAAGAAATGATTGTTAGGAATACTAGAGACCCTTGTCTGCTGTAATGGTGAGATCAAGGCGCATTGCTCAGCTTTTACAGCGGGTCTCCACTGGAGAAGCAGAGAACATGATGATGGCATACATGCAGAGAGACTGCAGCTCTGGTGGGGACTGACCAGAGGTGAGGCCTGGCAGCTATTTTCTCTTCCTAATGTTTTTCTCACTGCAGCACCTCTAAGACAGTTGTTCCTCTGCATCAACCATGACAATGCTCTGTCAGAAATGATTACTGCTAAATTTCAACACATTGCTGCAGTTGCTTCAGAGGAAACGTTGAAGTCGCTGAATTACAAGCATTAAAGAATAACACAGGGAGCTTTTTGGAATACTTGATGATGGGTGACATTGAGGTCAAGAGAGTTGTAGGTGGCTTAAAATGACTGAGATAAATATCCTGCTGTATGGTGGGGAAGAGAATAAAGGTGTAGATCATCTATCCTTTTTCCCTTTTATTAAACAAATGACTTTGGTCTTGATGTCTTTCAGCTACAAAGAGCTGCTTCTGCCATTCTCTTACCACTTTCCTCCCTATACTTTCCTAATCTGTCACTTTTAAAGATGCTGATGAAGCAGCAAATACTCATTGAGGCTCTTTAAGAGAAATACGTGCTGTAATGTTTTTCCATATTAATCTGTCTTTAATACAGCCTAACACCTTACTCGCTTTCTTGACTGCAATTACACATTGAGCAGATGTCTTCATCCAGCTGTCTACAGTGATGCCTAGATCGTCCCTTTGAAAGATCACAACTCAGAATCCACCAGAGCATGTATGAGCAGTTTGAAGCCCTTCCAGTGTTCACTGCCTTGGGTTTCTTTTCTCTCACCACTGAAATGCCAACTTTACAGAGGGATTTAGCATCCCCTGGCACTCACCCCCTTCACCAGTGCTGACAAACCTAACAACTTTCTATGGGCATTGATTCTTGCCATCCGATGTACTTCAGTCTTCAGTTTCATGTGTATAACCCACTCTCCCTACCAGTTGTTAGCACATGGCATGCTCTTACCAACTTTTACTCAGTCTGACCTTTTCTGTTCTATTTCTTGTCTCATGTATTGAGTTTTTACCTAGCTCAGTTATAGCACTTAAGTAACCAAGTTAAAACTACTTCAAGTAATTTGCCTCCAGAAAACTGTCATCACAAGCTTCTTTTTCCATTAAAACAAATAACTTACCCTGTACCTCTTTCAGAGTATGTACAACCACAACAAAATGATTCAAATTGTAAAACAGGCTGATGATAAAAGAACAAATCTATTGAGAAACAAACAGTCTGAGTTTGATCTCCCAGAGCTTACCTTCTTTGGTTTCAGTGGAGTTATTTGTGTCACATGAGCTCAGTTTCATTAAAACTTGATTTGAGATCTTCTCACTTGAAGTCTAGATACAGCAGCTGGAAAGGAACGCAATGAATAAGCCCCATAGCAAGCTTGCTTTAAGTTTCTGGGTTATTCTGCTCCATGTTTGTGGCAGAGATGAAGCAAATGTATTACTTGGTCTCTGAGCAGCAATCAGCTGGGCTCAGCCACACTTAGCTGAACATACCTGTTGTAGTATTTAACTGGACTTTGAAATTAGATTACAGGAGTTGAGATGGAGATGAGTGCAACACTGGATGACAGGCTTAGTCTTTGTGGTTTGTTTCATCTCTTCACATTCTCATCTTGTACTTTAAAGATGGTACAGCTGTAAAGAAGGTTCAGTTGTTAAGTGCTGACTGCATCTACCAGCAATGCTATATTTATAAATACAAAGGGGATGTCACGAGGGAAGAGTCAAGCCTGTTGGAATGCACAGCCTGCCACTTGAGAGCTGCACTGTCTCAATACCAGAATACAGCATCATATACAACAGCTGCAGCTCAGTTCTAATAAAGACGAGTAGTATGAAGAACATACCTTGGATTTTTCATGCAAAGTGTCCGGTGTTCTGTTCCACCACTACCAGTATTCTGTCAAAAGCAATTGTGGCTGCTGGTGTTTATAAAGCTGGCAAATTGGAGCTGAGGTGTGAGTTAATTCTGAGGGGATGAGGGGGAACAGAGCAGATAAGGAGTAACTGAGAGCTGTTAGTGCAGTACTTTGTGTGTGTGGGACAGGGTATGAAAGACTCCTCTCTGCTGCTACACTCATCAAAGCCATGTTTTGCCACTGTAAATCCTGTTACCTACTACCCACCCCGTGACCTTCAGGACTGACTAGTTGGTTCTCTGAGTGTGCAATGTCTTTAATCTGGGAATTAGGTAGAAGGCAAACTGGCTTTGTGAACTGGCATAACAGTGTGTTCTAGACAATTGGCTCTGCTGCTGGTTTTGGTTGGTTTGGGTTTTTTTCTACAACTCACAGCCCAGCAAAAATCTCCTGATTTGACCTTTTTTCACCCCAGAGCATTCCCTCATTTCGTTCATCTACATTATTACCATGCCAAAGTTTTCTAGTCAGGTACCTGAATTATTCACCACTGTAGAAATTCACCATTTAGAAAGCTCTGTAAGCAAAACCTGAGTCTTGATCATGCTGTATTTCTTCAGTCCGGGCTCCCAGCATCAAAACATGGCTCCATCTGTTGCAAAACTGCTTAGCAAGTAAATGTGGTCTCCATGGGCAATTTAAACCTAGACCCTGGAAGGCTACACAGGAGCCTAATTCCCATGGAAAGAGCAAAATGAAGGCAGGAAGCACTGGTCACAGTACAGCACAGTTCAACTATGAGAAGGAGTAGGGTTGCATGACTGGTAACATGCTAGCTCAAACAAAACTGGCGTACCTGGATATCAGGGTCTGGCCTAAAGCCTTTATTTTTTTAATGAAGAGATGACTGAAGAATAGTCTCTGTAACTGAAAAAATAGGAAACTGACTTTGCTTTCAGCAGTGTACCAGAATGTCTCACCACCAGACTGAACCTAAAGAAAGGAAGATAAAGCCATTTGAGTGCTTACTGTAGTGCAAAAGAACAAACAATACCATCTAGTTGGGAAAAGGGGTGGCTGGGAGCCCCCCGAGCACAGCAGAAACTGCTTGAGCCAAAGCTGAGTACAATATGATCTGAGAATCCCTGTGTGGCCCCCACAGTTAACACAGGAACCGAATGGTGCCTGTATGTTTATATATATAGTTTAGAGTTATAATTTAAGCTCCAAACCTGAACTCCATTGTTTTGGCAGTAGATTTTTTTTACCCTGGTTTACCTCGCATGGCTTCTGCAGATGACAGCTTCAAACTGTGCAGTGCACACACCCCTTGTTGCCCTTTATGTCCCACGTTAAAGGAATGGTATTGAACTCTGTAAAGCACTTTTGTGATGTTTCCTGTGAAGAAAGCTGAAGAAAATAAACTGATCTTAACTACACCAACTGAATTCCTACCTCCAGTTTGTCTCGTTCTTGTGTTCACCCCTCTCTTCAGTGACAGAGCAGTCAGTGTGGGGACAGCAGCATGCTGGTTCCAGGCTCGGTGTGGAAGAGGGACTGGCACACACGTGCACAGGCTGAGCAGATGCCTGGAGAACAGGTAATGCTCAGATCCCATGTCACTGGTCCCACTGGAGCTTGGGATGTGTCTGATTTCAGCTGCTCCCCTTCTGCTTTGCCCCCAGGATTCACTGTGGCTGTGTGGCTCCAAGACTGCTTTAAAGCTTAGCTAAGTGGGTCAGGGAGTGGTTCCTTAGCTGCAGAGTGAGAATAGCAGCATGACCCTTCCATAGCAGCTTCTTCCAAGGACTGGGAAGAAGAAAATACAGCAAAATCCCAGGACCCTCCTGTCTCACCTGCCAATATCCATGCCTGTTTACAATACTTGCCAACCAAAGCAGCATTTTGGGGATAGAACAGAGAATTGCCAGGGAAATACGAAGTTAACTCAAAATGTGATTTAAGGCATTAAAAGCAGCATTAGTTTCAGCATGTGGATTTGGAGCAAATTGGAGGTGTTTGCTGGGCACCCACAAAGAGCAAAAAGCATTCAAGCTGTTAAGGTCAAGAAAAACAAAGCAGGTGGCAAGACTAGTCCCTGCAGCTCAGCAATCTTGCCACAGCCCAAGTGCCCACTGATGGGAGCACAGAAAAGAATCAGATCCCTCATGGCCACGGGCATCTTTCAGTTCTTCCTGACAATTCTTTTGGGTCATCCTGACAGTGTGTTGTGGAGCTCACTGACAAAACATCCCCTGCACTGCAGCAGGAAGCAGACAGCGGAGCCTTGTACACCAGGGCAGGCTGCCTTCCTGTCCCCTCCCGCCTGGAGACCTTTAGCCCTTCCTCCACCACTAGTTCTCCCCAGCCTGGGGCAGGGCTCTCCAGACTGCACAGCACTTACTAGATGCTTGTGGCTCCTCCTGTCTTCTAGCTGCAACCAGTACTGATGCAAAGACTTCCTGTACAACAGTATTCAGCAACTAGAAAATACAAGTAGGATAAATCTCCCCTTCAAAACAATGGAGAGGTAAATTAAATAGACTTTAAAGATGTTACATGCTCCCCCAGACAACCACAGTGGGTCCTGTGCAACTGGACATTGTGCTTTTCCATTCAGACAGGCCACAGCAATTCCAGCTGCTTAAACACAACTCTTTTCTAAGCACACTTTCACCCAAGCACAGTACAACTCACATACAGTAAGTTCAGTAAATAGAGACCCAGACCCCATAGTTACTAAAAGGTCAGTTTGTCAAATGTGGTTGTCTGAGTAAGGCCATTTCCAGCTGCTGGAAACCAGTATCTTTGTTCTGGCTCTGATTCCTGTCACAGACCCAGACTGGGAGCGTGGTCAGGCAAAATTCACCTCTCATGTTAAAGAGCTGGTTCTGTGTTTGCTGAACAGACACATCAGCAATCAGAATGGCAGCACCTCAGCAGTGCCTCTGCTTTATAGAGGTCATTCATATACTCTGTTAGTACAAAAATTTACAAGGCAGTTCTTTTTGTCCTGTTCCCCCTTTCCCCTCCAACAGAAAATAATAAAAGGCAAAATTCATGTGGAACCGAACAGAATTCCTGAATAGAATTCTTATCAACTGGTATTTTCCCCACAACACACGCACAGAAGACATGACAAGCACCTCACAAAGTGTTTCTTACCCATTATTATACAATGGTGTCCCTAAAGGAAACCATTAGTGGAACAGCTGGCACATTTTGGAGACACTATTTTTTGGATGAGTTCTTGCTGTATTTTTAGATGCTCCTGGTAACCAAAGCAATCTTTCCTATGAATGTTACTGTAAGATTATTTTAATCTCAAGACAAATGAGAAGAGAAACTCAGAAGCTTTTAATTTTGGTGGCGAGAATGAAAAAATATAAATATGAATTTAAAAATGTACAGCTGGAAAGCACAGGAGTTGCTCAGTAGACTTTGGATCGCTTGACTCGGCTCATCTCTCCCACTGCTTTTCTCTTCTGGGACAACCCACTTCCAAATTCTGTGTTGTTCTGAAGGGAAGATACAGCTTCTGGTAGGCAGTAAGACTCCACTGGGGGAGGTGGATCCTTCAGTAGAAGAAGACAAAAAAAAGACACAACCCATAGATTTACCTTAAGTCTTTGTTTAGCTCAAAAAGCTTCTGAGAAGAAAGAAACAGCTCATTTGTTTTCTAAAATGGAAACTATCAAACCCAACATCGCACACCTACATTTTGAGTAGGTTTCACAAGCTGCCTATCCTGCAGCACTGCCAGCTCTAGAACAAGTCAGGTTAAAGTCTGAGGCCACATACAGAAGTGCTGAGCACAGGCACTTGTGGCCAGGATTCCAGCATGCACACCTGGATGAGGTAGTCAGCGATGTACTCTGGTTTCAGGCAGTTCACTCCTTGGGCTGCTGCCTCTGCTATATTGACCCTGCTGTCCCCTGGCTTCAGCTTACTGAAGTCAGCGAAGAGGTGAGTTGTTTCTTTGAAGAGAGACACAGAGTGACCAGAGAACACCTACACATCAAAACACGACAGACAAAACAAGTTTAGTTTTGTGGCTCTTTCCCCAAGACAAATGCAGTTCATGACCTATAATTTCACCCATCAAATTAACTAGTGAACCAATGGGAAATAAAATGCCATTTACACTGCAGTCTGTACCCTCACACACCTTTAAAGAAGGGTGATATTTCTCATCAGAGCAGGGCACAGAAATTCTATCCTAATTCCCACCAGCACTACTGACTGTGTGACCCCAGGTAAGCTGCTGTGCCCAACTGCTTGGAAATGGAAATGACACAGCTCTTTCCTCTCACCCTGTGACCACGTTTCAGATATCCTGTTGTCGTGGTTTGAGCCCAGCCAGTAACTCAGAACCACGCAGCAGCTCGCTCACTCTCCCTCTTCTTCCCCCCCCAACTCCCAGAGGGATGGGGAAGAGAATGGAAAGAACAGGTTGAGATAAGAACAGTCCAGTAACTAAGGTATAACACAAAACCACTACTGCTACCACCAGTAATAATAATAAGGGAAGTAACAAGGGGAGAGAATACAATTGCTCACCACCCACCAACCGATACCCAGCCCAATCCGAGCAGTGATCTAGCTCTTCCAGGTAACTGCCCCCAGTTTCTATACTGGGCGTGACGTGCTGTGGTATGGAATACCCCTTTGGCTAGTTTGGGTCAGGTGTCCTGGTTCTGCCTCCTCCTGGCATCCCGTGCCCCCTCCTCACTGGCAGAGCATGAGACTGAAAAGTCCTTGATCGGAGTAAGCATTACTTAGCAACAACTAAAACATTGGTGTTACCAGCATTGCTCTCAGACTAAAGTCAAAACCACAGCACTGCAGCAGCTACTAAGAGAAAAAATGACTGCTACTGTTGAACCCAGGACACCTGTGTAAGCAATTTTCTTGCTTCAGACCTTTTACTCATACAGAAACTGTCCAGCAGAGTTTAACAGAAAGGACCCCCCCCAACCAACCAAAACCCCACAAAATCCAACACATATGTATATTTAATTATTAAAACCCCAAAACTCTACATACTTTTGCTCCTCCTGACTGAAGAAGGCGTCTGAATCCTGCTTCCTTGGTTTGATCAACATTCAGGATCACTTTCCAGCCACTGAAAGCTCCCTAGATAAAAGACTCAATTTAGTCAAAAGTACATCTGTACTACAAAGACTTACTGGATCTCTCATTTTCCTCTTTCAGGAATATCCATCAGATAAAGATATGCCATCACCTCGTTTTGTCTTTAAGTGTAAATGGCAGAAAAAAAGCACTCTTTCTACCTTTCAATGAATGCTCGACTCCAATGCTCGATGTGAGAGAGGACTTAAAAGACTTTAGGAAACACTTTTTGGGACCCCTTTAGGGAGTCTTTTAACAAGAGGGAAAGTCCCACTTTCAAAAGCCTCACTGAAAGACTATGGAACTCGCACCATAAAGATCACAGAAAGTGCTTTAGGGAAGCACCTTATGCTGTTTTAAATGTAACAGTATGCACACCGCCCTGTCCTGTCCACCCATGCTGAGTATCTAAATATCTCCACAATACCATACCTCAACAATACCAGTTTCTTGTCTCCCTTTATGGATTTTTTTCCGCCACCTCATGGCAGCAAGTGCTAGTTTCTTCTGGTTTATGCTAATTGCAGGCAAAGCATTAAGTATGGAATTACTTCCCCACTCATAATCTTCTTCCTAGGACAATCAGAAGCTTCAATTACAAAACATTCCTGACAACTTTACCAGCAGAAAAAAAAGTTTAAGAGTAAAAATTCATCCCCCCAATCCTCTCCAAATCCCATCTCACTCTAGTTTTATCCGTTGAGTTTATCTGGCCCAAGCAGCTCTAGTTAAAGATGAGAGACCTGGCTCTTCACTGCACATACATGTCTAAATCTACTCATGTATTTCTGTGACATCAAGTCATGTACACAACCAGATTCCTCTGGCAGTTATCTACAAAGGAATTCAACAGCAAGTGAATTCCTCTGAGTGAGTCCAGAGTAGTGAGCAAATTAACTCACTACTCTGGGTGCCATCAACTCTACATTTCTGCAGTGTCTTCCACAGCAATGAAAGTTGGTGTTGATACATCAAGATATGAACCAGTTAGCCTGGTCAATGTAACCACCAAACTCAGGAGAACTGTGAAGTAACAGGAAGGTGAGGAGCTAGAAGAGATACTGTTCAAAAACTGTTTATGTCCATGGTTAGAGAGTTGGATTATTTAAAACTATTCCATGCTCATTTACTGAAAGGATCAAGATCAATTCCTGGTGTAACAAAGCCCATGTGATGCCAGCTGATACTAGTGAGAATTTATCAAAAGGTATGCAAGCTGCAGTTTTCAGAAGCAGCTATAAAAACTGTGGGTATTTCATTTAGCCAATACTGGGAGTTTGGTCCAGGACTAGTTTCCAGAGAAAATCCTGTCAGTCTTTGGATCCTCTAAAACTCCTAAGGCTCAGGCACCCTAAAAACCTAATTGGGTTTGAGAGTTTTAAGTCTAAACTAAAAGGAAATGCAGCAGTGTACAAGTACAGGTCACTTGCCTGAACAAAGCAGCCAGCTCCTCTACATGCCTCCAGGTAGGAACGATGAAGCACCCACTTCCCAGCTGCCATCGAAGCCAAGAACTTTTCGTTTCGAAGAGGATGTCCCACAACGGTGTGTGTGCAACTTGGATCAAAGCACTGTTTCTCAAGCAATACTCCACCTTGAATTGAGAAATGAATTTTATTCACGTTATTTAAAAGGTACCACAGAAAAGATCAACTCAAAATGAGAATTACTTGAATTCAGATAAAAATATATTTCACTCAAATTCACATTGAAAGCATTATCACTGAAGTGACACTGGCAAGGAAGGAGAAGCAGCCGGGAAAGAGTGGCTCTGATAAACAGACAGGAATAAGAGAGACACCAGAGCACAGCAGATCCTGGGCACTCCCAGCAGTAAAGAATGAGGCTGTTGTGGAGACAGCTAGAAGAAAACTGCCAGCAGACAAACCCACTGCTGTTTTATGGCAAAGCTGAGTGCTCACATCATAATAATACATTCAAAGAATCACTCATAAGCACAGAAAGCCATAAATTTGAGACCTCAAATCTGGTAAGTCAGTAACAGACGTCCTTTCTTTTCCCCAGTGAGCCACAGCTGACCAGACACATCCACACACATACTATTCTTTGCATTTCACAAATAGCTGGTACCTAATTCCTCAATCAGATGGCAGTAATCAAATCTTTCTTCAGGATTAAAAGAAGACAGCTGAAATTTACGGACTTTTTCTGGTTCTTCATCAGCCTTTTCTTCTTCTGTAACAGCCTGAAAGTACAGTAACAGATTCTGAATGTATGACAGAAAGATTAGGTTGACAGCTGACTATTTCTCTCCCAAACATTCTGGATTATTTTTATACTCAGCTTTCTTTTAGCCAGCAAAAGCAGAACCAAACCTGTCAATTACTTGACAAAAAACATTGCATCAAATCAATGTTAAGTTCCTGCTTAACAGCCACGTGGTTGCCCCTTTCTTCAGGGCACAACTGAACCAACCTGTCATAAAAACTAATCCTTCATTCATATCCAGTGAATGACAAGTTGAACACATGAAAAAAATCATCATCCATCTATCACACTGCCTCATTCATTCACACTTCCTATAAATTCAGGGGTCTTCTGCATTTTTACCACAGCTTATGTACTCGCATGACAAGTTATGCCTCTAAAGACACACTGCTGCTGGAAGTTTGAGCATCAGGAGATACACTACAAAAGACTAAGCTTTTTTCCCTAGCCCTTTCCTAGTTCCCTATAAAGTAGTGGAATTTTAAATCAGGTTTTTGACAGAAAAATAACTTCCCCTTTGTATCTAAGCATAAATTCCAGATACCACAACCAACCACTAAACTTCTTCCATCATCCTAACACGGCTGGAGGAATTCCAATGAATGCACATAATAACTCCTCATTCCAAAGCCTACCTCAGCATTCCAGCAGGAACTAACTGGACAAAAAGCTTTATCTGTCTGAACAAAAAAAGCTTTTTCTCTTTCAGCAAACATTCTTTGTCCAAAATCTCAAAGAAATGAGGAAAGGGAAATAGAACTGCACAGAAGTTATCCACAGAATATCCACAGAATTCTGTGGCTTTAAACCACAGAATCATAGAATTAACCATGTTAGGAAAGCCCTTTAAGCTCATCCAGTCCAACCGCTCCCCAGCACTGCCAAGGCCACCACTAACCCATGGCACTGAGGCCTCGTCTCCACGCTGTGTGAACACTTGCAGGGACGGTGACTGCAGCCCTGCCCTGGGCAGCCTGTTCCAATGCCTGAGCACCCTCTGGGGAAGGAATTGTTCCTCAGCTCCATCTAAACCTGCCCTGGTGCAGCTTGAGGCCGTTTCCTCTTGTCCTGTCCCTTGTTCCTTGGGAGCAGAGACCGACCCCACCTCACTACAACCAGGCAGCTGCAGGGAGTGATCAGGTTCCCCCTGAGCCTTCTCTTCTCCAGACTGAACCCCCCAGGTCCCTCAGCCGTTCCCCATCACATTTGTGCTCCAGGCCCTGCACCAGCTCCGTTGCCCTTCTCTGGCCCCCTCCAGCACCTCAATGTCTCTCTTGCAGTGAGGGGCCCAGAACTGAACACAGGATTTGAGGTGCTGCCTCACCAGTGCCCAGCACAGGGAGACAATCACTGGCCTAGCCCTGCTGGCTGTTCACCTCTTTATACACACTGTCATGTTCAAAACTATTTTAAGTGCCCCTACATCTCTCAGAACACAACTCACTGTAAATATTTCTTCATCTGACCAACCTTTTCTTTGGGCTGAGGTGCAACAGGAGGGTTAGCCAGTGGGACAGCAATGCTGGGGGTCTGCAGAGTGGGGATCGAGTGATCTTTGATTGGTGTTTCAGGATCTCCACATACAGGATTCTTTAGACCTTCAATCCCATCTCCATCTACAGCCTCAGGAAGAGCTGTGAAAATAAAATGTTGACTTGCTTTTGGCTGAATATAATTATGGGTAACAAAAATTAACAATTAAAGAAGTAGCTATCCTAAAAGGACAAAACACAACTGCTGCTGTAATACCTACAATTACATTTCACCACTGCCCTTCCAAAAGATGCTCTTCCTCACACCACAAACCAGCAATTGTAATATTGCAAACTCATGTCCCTGGATGCCTTCCTTGGAAAAAAAGACTCAAAACCTCAACTGTTCCGGTTTCTTTGTCTAAACCACACCAATATGGTTGAACCAAAAAGCAATGGAATGCATTTAGCCAATTTTCTTCAGCCTCCTCTAGGACAAGGCCAGTTTTCAGGATGACTGTTGCCACAAGCAGAAACTCTCCAAGTAGACTGAGGGAAGGAGATGGGGGCAGGAGGGAGGCAGTGGGGAGAGAGGAATAAAGGATTCTGCTATCTCAGGAGGCAGAATGGGAAGAAAGCAAAAGCACATGAAAAAACAGATGTATGTTGCTTCCTTAGTCCTAGCAGCAGACTAAGGCTTAAAAAGAACAGGGAAGACAAATACAGTACCTTCACTGAATCCTGACTGAAGCACATCCATTGGCAGCTCTGACATACCTGTTTTTCAGGCTCATGGGTTCTCTGCTTCCTGTAATCTTCATTCTTCACTTGTTAATACTTCCACTACTTTGCTACTAGTATTCCCTTTAGAATTCCATTACCCTGACCTGAACAGGTATCTGGAAACCAGTTGTGGTTCAGAAAACACTGGGATTTCCTGAAGTTGAGGTAGACCATTTTAGAGAAGCATTGTTTTGGTGTTTGACCACAAATGGCAAATGGATAGGAAAGCTTCTCTTTATAAAACAGCAATACATAATGGAGCTCAAAGATGTGAAATTGCACTTCTGGCATTCAAGAATGGCAACAGTGCTCTTGTTTTGTTTCTTTTTAAGTAGAATTCAAACACTACCGTATTTTAAAGTCCCCAATATTAAATGGATGCTGTAGCAAAGAACAACGATATTGTATTTGTCATTTTACCTATAGCAGCAATCTCTGCATCAGCTAAAGATCCTTTGAAGACAGTTTCATCCGTGTTCTTATTGGCATTACCCTGACCTTGCTCAGTGTACTGGGAAGGACTATTAGGCCACTGAAAGTTGCTGACAAGTCTTGCCCTCTCCTCCCTGGCAGTAGGATCGTCCCAGATGATCTGCTCACTCTGCGATGGCTCCGTGTTTATATCTGCAACAGCCTGGCGGGACTGCCTAAGGAGAAGACCACAGATACCTTAAATATGCATTTGTTGTACAGACTGCCAGAGCAATGTGTTAACAAATCACATCAACTGTAGCATCCAAGTGACCTCATTATTAGAAGGCATAGCTGGGAAAGGGGACAATTTCAGTATAAAGGCAACTCCAGCAGCCTGACTTTGGGAGCTTAAGTGTCAGCATGGCTGGAAAAAGGCAACCGAAATCTCATAGAATCACAGACTGGTTTGGGTTGGAAAGGACCCTTGGGTTGGAGAAGACCATCCAGTTCCATCCCCCTGCCGTGGGCAAGGATGCCTCACACTAGACCATGTCACCCAAGTCTCTGTCCAACCTGGCCTTGAACACTGCCAGGGATGCAGCATTCACCACTTCTTCAAGCAATCTGTGCCAGGGCCTCACCACCCTCAACATCTCAGTAGGAGATTTTTTTATTATGTGTCATATTGATAAATTACTCCAAAATGAGTGTACTCCACTCTTTACTGAACCTCTGAATTTGCAAATGATCAAGTTAAAGGAGTAATTTTGCAAGGTTTCCATTACATCCTCACTGTAGCTCAGCACTGTTAAGAGTTCAAAACCTATTCTCTGTTTAGAGAGAAAAGAAACAGAGGAGAACCATCCACAGAGGCACTTTGCAGGAATACCCACTACTTGTATATGACCTATGTATTGAAATAGTGCAGCATTGCTTTCTTTGGAATTTATGAGAAGACTAACTAATCTGAAGAGAAAGAAATCAGTTGGCCTAATTCAATTAAGACCTAAAAAACAATCATACCATTCTGTGATATTTTCTTTAAACCAAAAGATTAAGGTAACATTCTGACTTTATCTGGCACATCAAGTTAAAGATTGTGTATTGCAAGAGACGCAAATTAAGTGTATCAGTAGAGAAAGACAATACACTTGAAACCCTGGCCACCTATTCATGTTTCAATGAATGTCTAAGTATGTGCAGAGATAACAGCTCTGAAACACAAACCAATACCTGAGAGCTTCCAAGACCCTACTGCGGCCATTCCGCGCAGACCGTGTGCTATCAGGAGTGGCTGGAGAACCATCAATACTGTTCCTTGAAAGGGATCCTCTTTGCCCTGGTGGTTTCACCAGTGATGTGGCAGACATGATCTCCTGCAGCTGCCTTTGGAAGTTCTCCCTCATTTCTAGTGCTTGGGTTAAAACTTAAAGAGAAGGAACAGAACTCGTAAGATCAAGACTGTTATAACAAGTGAAAAGTAACCAAACCTCCAGTCAGCCTCCCCCCTGCACTGGGACAAAGACAATACACTGAGGAGAAGAAAAGATACCTGGGAAAAATTATCTAGGAAAACTACACATGGCCAGGTCACCTATCCTGACACAAGAAATCTCCCCTTGGCTCACTTCTGAATTTGCTAACATTATCTAACTTGCACCCACAATTCTCCTGTCACACATTTCTTTGCATAACAAAAGGTATATTCTGAAATAGAGATTTCTCATGCTAAAGACCAACTTCAGTGTTCTAAGAACAAGGAAATGGCAGTTAAGTAATTGCAAGGGATGATCATGATTTTCTATGGGCTATCAAAGTCTTCAAAATAGAGAACAAAACCCTTTCCTGTCATCCAGCAACAATAAGAGCTAGCTATACTTGACCAGCATGTAATAAAGAAATACCAGATCTTAATATTCAGCACCTGAAACTAAAAAATTTATCTTGTTAGTGTGATGTTCCACAACTATTTTGATTTACATTTACCTCCTCTGGATTCACTTGCTCCAATTTGTTCTTCTCCTGCAGTGACCATTTCCTTTATTTGGTCAGTGGTTGCATCATCTTCCACATCATCTTCATCCACTGGAATAATCTACATACAATAAAGCAGAATGCTCAAATACCATTTTGTTTTTTGCTTTTTACCCATGTTCACCACCTGTATAAATATTGAAGATCATTAATCTTGCCTGAGAGTAAATCTAACCTTTCTGCTACTGCAGGGACAGCAGAACAGTAGAATCGTGCCATCAGTGACATCTATTCTACAGTCTAAATGTCAGCTAAGGGAAGTTCACACCTTGGATCTTGTTACCTACAAGGGAAGGCGAAGACTGGACCTATATTCATTTCAAATCTGGGAAGTGCTTCTAAGCCCAAAATGCCTGTGTTTCCGTCCACTGCACTACAAAGAAGAGTATTACAAATGCAGAAAAACCTTGCAGAACATCTGCAATAGCTACTATTAATTACTAGCTAAACCTGATACAGGTCATCACTGAATAAGCATCTATGTTTTTTATTTATAGAATAGTTTGTGTTGGAAAGGACCTTTAACACCCTCCAGCCAACCCCCTGCCATATGTTATTATAACAACAAACTGAATCTAAATTGCTTTTTAGTACACGAATTCACATCACACATTATACCTCGGTTTCCTCTGATGGTTTTCCAGTCGATGGAAGTTTACTGGAGGAAGAGAGTCTGTCATCTTGCACTGCACTGATGTCCAGGCTCATTTTGGGATTGTATGTGTGAGGAAAGAGAGATTCAGGAAGCCGTTTACATTCTTGGGCACACTGCAATAATATCAGTTAACGTAAGAAAGATGAGAAAATGATCTACGATAAAAGAAATTTCACGTCTAAACACAGGAAAAGTATAATAAAAACACAAAAAAGAAGTATTTTACACAAGAGAAAAACATGGTTCTCTTTCTGGGAAAGACACAGAAGAAACGTTCAATGGAACAGAATTTCTTTCCTCCTCATGGACAGCAAGGTAAAAGTACATCAGTGAATACTGATGAATTTATATATTCAAAACAGGATGCAAAACATCAGTCTGTATACATGTTCAATATAAATGCAAAACAGAAAAAATGAAGGGAAATGGTTTTAAGACTCCATTTCCCTTCAATTTTACAAAGCAAGCTCCATACCTCCAAAAGCCAGTGTTCTGAAACAATATGTATACCCCGTTCTTTAACTGATTTGTACTCCTTATTACTGTCATTTTGTCCTCCCTTGTAGATGAAGTGTGTTACTGATTCATCAAAACACCATCTAGAAAAGAAAATGAAACAGAATCACAGCCTGGTTTGGGTTGGAAAGGACCTTAAGATCATCCAGTTCCAACCCCTTGTCATGGGCAGGGACACCTTCCAATACAACTTCAAGGTATCATTTCAAATAATTTTCAAATGTAACTCCAAGATATCATTTCTATGAAAAAGTATCAGAAATCCAAAGCAGAAGTAGTCCTATCCCTTGTTCACATTAACATACTGGTTTGCCTATTTTGTTATGCCTAAATAAGCAATGAGCCCACTTTCATCATCAGAAAAAGACAGCAGTTTCAGGATTGAACAACTTCAGTGTCTTTTGAAAGCATTCCTGATGCAAACAAACCAAATGTGATAAACACATGGAATAGGAGGAATTTTGCTTTGGTTTGGTTTGGGTTTATGTAAGTAAGTGGAGTTTCAAATCAGTTTCTGAAAAGAATATGTGACCCAGGATGAGAAAGCTTTTATCTCTGGTTGACGTACTCAGCTACAAGTGAAATACTGATCCTCCAAGCTCAAAATATACAAAATGCAGGATTCTAACACTTAAACTGATAATAAACCCTAGTATTTGCTACCTAATGCAAGTATCTTCAGCATTTCTAAACCAAACATAAGTGTAACCTATCCAACCTGTGAATAGTAACACTTACTGTAGAAATCAGTAACAAAACACATAAATTGGATTTAGTGGGAGCAGTCTTAAATCCCAAAAATTCTTTCCATGACAACCTATTTTTCCTGAGCTTTTCTACACACACAACGTGGCCATGCTTACAACCTGCAAGATAATTCTTTTTCAGTCTTCCCAAGACAGACTTTTATCAAGACCACAGAGACTGGGGATGTGTCAGGGAATGTGTGTAGCATTATTTCTCATTAGTAGTGGATGGCCTTATTTGCAATTGAAATTGTTCAAGATGGTGAAATCTAATATATAGCTATAGCAAAAGCTCACGTAGATAAAGCATATTAGAATCCTAAGATTCATACTTATCAGATGTTACATCACTGCAGAAGCTTAGAAGTTGTTTGTATCAGTTCATACCTGTAGTCTGCCCCCAGAGAAGCTGCTACTGCATTCAGTTCACTTTGTTTCTTACCCAGTTTTTTACTAACATAAATAACAACATCTGCTAGAGGCTTGGGCTCTTCTACCTGTTCAAGCAGCAAGGATAAAAACAGAAGATAATGTATGGAAGGTTTCTGTATCAATCACAAAAATACTCTAATATTAAGTATGACATACAATCATAGAATAGTTAGGGCTGGAAAGGACCTTAAGATCAGTTCCAACCCCCCTGCCATGGGCAGGGACACCTCACACTAAACCATATCACCCAACGCTTTGTCCAACCTGGTCTTGAACACTGCCAGGGATGGAGCATTCACAACCTCCCTGGGCAACCCATTCCAGTGCCTCACCACCCTAGCAGGAAAGAATTTCCTCCTTATATCCAAGCTAAACTTCCCCTGTTTAAGTTTTAACCCATTACCCCTTGTCTTGTCACTACAGTCCCTCATGAATAGTCCCTCCCCAGCATCCCTACAGGCCCCTTCAGATACTGGAAGGCTGCTCTGAGGTCTCCACGCAGCCTTCTCGTCTCCAGGCTGAACAGCCCCAATGTTCTCAGCCTATCTTCATACGGGAGGTGCTCCAGTCCCCGATCATCCTCGTGGCCCTTCTCTGGACTTGTTCCAGCAGTTCCATGTCCTTTTTATGTTGAGGACACCAGAACTGCACACAATGCTCCAGGTGAGGTCTCACAAGAGCAGAGTAGAGGGGCAGGATCACCTCCTTCAACCTGCTGGTCACGCTCCTTTTAATGCAGCCCAGCACACGGGGGCTTTCTGGGCTGCAAGCACACACTGAAGCCGGCTCATGTTCATTTTCTCATCAACCAACACCCCCAAGTCCTTCTCTGCAGGGCTGCTCTGAATCTCTTCTCTGCCCAACCTGTAGCTGTGCCTGGGATTGCTCCAACGCAGGTGTAGGACCTTGCACTTGGCATGGTTAAACTTCATAAGGTTGGTATCAGCCCACCTCACAAGCGTGTCAAGGTCCCTCTGGATGGCATTCCTTCCCTCCAGTGTATCAATCGAACCACACATTTAGTAAAATAAGCAATAATAAGAAAACTAACCACATTTTTACTTCTCCCAAAATCCAAGGTCAAAATCCAGTACTATTGTAATTCCATGCACTTGGAATCCAAAAGCTGAAGATTCACCCTCAGCCAGTTTCCCTGGAACATAATCTCCGCATAGAATCATTAGCTAATCCACTTCCAACCCCCCGCCATGGGCAGGAACACCTTCCACTAGACCATGTCGCCCAATGCTCTGTTTAACCTGGCCTTGAACACTGCCAGGGATGGGGCAGCCACAGCTTCTCTGGGCACCCTGTGCCAGCACCTCAGCACCCTCACAGAAACCCCAAAGTTTCCTACCTCTTCTGGCTGTGCAGCAGTCAGATGTGGGCTGGCAGTCAGAGCTGCTGCATGCCTCGTGCTGTTTGCCAGTGCCGACTTCAAGTTCCTGCTGATGACTTCAGAGAGGGGTGTGCTCAGCTTCCTGGTTTTTTGATCAGGACCTACTGGACTTTCCAAAGCTGCCAGAGCATCCTACCAAAAAAGAAGCAAGTGACTTTCAGGACCACATTACATGTCCTAAACCAGGACGGGATACTACAGTAGAAGCTAGCAAGTGCAACTATAGTACCACTGTACAAAGGCAGTACAAAACAATCCCAATCTCAGATTATAAAAGCAAAATAGGACGGTAAATTATTAGTCTCTCTTTTCATTGCATCAATGAAAACTGCCTTCAGTGGAAAAGCCAGTGGCCAAACCCTGGTATTCTTAACCCCAATCTATTACTTTAATTTACTAATACCTCCCACAAAAGTTGCATATGAGTATGTGATTCTACCTGCACCTTTTTAAGAAGGAGAATTTTTGGTCTAGAGTATGTCACTTTTGAAAATACCAGTGTAAACTATCAGATTTTGAAAAGCAGGGCACCAAACTGAATCACAGAATCACTCAATCCCAGCCTGGTTTGGGTTGGAAAGGACCTTAAAAACCTCATCCAGTTTCAACCCCCGGCTGTAGGCAGGGACACCTTTCACTAGACCAGCTTGCTCAAAGCCCTGTCCAACCTGGCCTTGAACGCTGCCAGGGTTGGGGCAGCCACAGCTTCTCTGGGCACCCTGTGCCAGAGCCTCAGCACCCTCACAGGGAAGAACTTCTGCCTAATGTCTAATCTAAATCTACTCTCTTTCAGTTTAAAGCCATTCCCCCTCATCCTAACACTACACTCCTGATAAGGAGTCCCTCCCCATCTTTCCTGCAGGCCCCCTTTAAGTACTAGAAGGGTCCTATAAGGTCTTCTTGGAGTCTTCTCTTCATGAAGCAGAACACTGAATTCTTCTGGTTTGGTAATACAGGTTTTGTTTTATTGCAGGCAGAGGCATTAAAAAAAACCTGAAACAAACCAAAACCACAAAACCAACAAAACAACCCCAAAAAATCCCCAAACACCCCGAAAAACAACACCACATCAAAACAGCCAACCTACAAACAAACCCCAGAAAAACCTAACAACTCTGCAGGAACTCAATGCACTGATCTTTCACTTAAGGCCTCAAAAATGAAAACACAGATTGCATACTGTGTGAGGTGTAGAACACACAAGCATATGATGCAGTGGGCACAAAGGAGATTTGTTAAGAACATTATTGCATCTACTAGTCAATAAATTTGGTCCACAGGTCATTAACTATATATATTAATACAATATATGTGTGTGTGTGTGTAAGCAGAGCCAGTTTTCCTGGCTTGGCTTGGGTTGGAAAGGACCTTAAGATCATCCAGTTCCAACCCCCTGCCATGGGCAGGGACACCTCACACTAGATCATGTTGCCCAAGGCTCTGTCCAACCTGGCTTTGAACACTGCCAGGGATGGGGCAGCCACAGCTTCTCTGGGCACCCTCACAGGGAAGAACTTCTGCCTTAGATCTAACCTGAACTTCCCCTCTTTCAGTTTGAACCCATCACCCCTTGTCCAATCACTACAGTCCCTGATGAAGGGTCCCCCTCCAGCATTGAAAATGCAAAGTCTACATGTTAAGAGCATGAAACAGGGTAAGCAAAGGTTTCTGAGCTGTTTTAAGATTATACACATCTTTACTGGCTTTACAGACTAAAGAATATGCAATGATGATCACCTTTACATCAAAAGAAGGCTTGAACAACTTGTCCCTGGAAAGAAATTTTGATGGTGTATCAAGATGTAAAGACGGCTCTTTCTGTAGCACTCCCCCTTGGGCAAGAGGGGTTGTATTCCCCATGTGACGAGAGATGGCAGCCTGGAAAGCTTTACTCTGGAACCTGCTGATATCAAGAGGAGTCACAGGTTTTTTTCTTCCAACTTCAAGGAGGTAATTATATTGTTTCACATCAGGAGATTTAACAGTTGTTGGTGTCTTGCTAAGCTGAGTAATGGAACTCTCCTTATCTTTAAAAGAAGCAAAGAAAACATAAGCAAGCAATCGATTTTTAACAGAGATCTCACATATACTCTCATTTAAACAAGAAGTTCATCTGACCTTTCTTTCCCTAAAAAAAAATATAATTCATATCCTCTCCAATAAATGCTTGAAACTGACAGTTCCATTTTAAAAGCCAGTATTGTAAGTGTCTCTTCCAGTTAACTACTTCCATTAACTACACTGGCACTGAGTGTCAATACTGAGACACCCTAAGTGTCTGAAAAGGAGAGAGCAAGCCCAGGTCTGCTCACACAGTTCCACACATCCCTGTATAGCTCATACACCTCATACAACTACCAAAATACAGATGTAATACACAACAAATTCTTCCCTTTCAACATTAAAGGCATTTCCTCTCTGGCTCCTTACTTCCCAAGCAATGTAAAATGTCATGACTCTTAATCACACCTCTTTAGGTCACTGCATACACTTCCAGTCCTTTATGCCTTCGGATAAATAGGACTGAAATTTAGACAGCAATAAGCCCTCAAAGGTTCTCCATCATAAATGCTTCTATTTAAGCATAGCTCAAAAACATTAGCGCAAGAATTGCTTTTATATTTTATTGCTCATGTTCCCCGTTTCCCCTTCTTTTTTTTTTTCCTTAAAAATGTAATATACAGGGAAAACATGCCTATGCCAACAACGTATTTTTGTTCTCTAAGTGATCCATATAACTAATTCACAAGGGCACTGGTAGTACAGGTCTGCTAGCATTCAGTATTAAATCACTGAATCATTAGATATGGAAGAAATATTGCCAAATAAAAAGCATGAAGTAAAAGGAGCAGAAGCTTCAGAACATGAAGCAGGCATCAGAGGGGCATCATGTCATTGCAAACTAACAAGTATGAAGTTCTAAGCGGGATCTACCATCAATTCCCAAGCAACCTACAGAGCAGAATGTGTCCAAAAGGACAAAGCTGAGCAACTGAGCCAGATTCCCAACTGATTGATAACTACAAGAATCCACTAGCTTGCTCCAAAATACTTAGAGCAAATGCACAGTATTGTTTCTGTAATCACAACTCAACAGCAGGAGAAAGAAATATGGAAAAATACTTGGAAAAATATCCTATAGCTCTAATACTTCAAATGTGTCAGGGAAGAAAAATTCATACTACCTATACTCTTCATTATGAATGAACAGTGATGTGACACAACCATATTCCCTAACTTGCTAATAACCAACCTTCAGCCTCTGCATTTTCCACCAAGAACTTGCTTTCATCTGCTCTCTTTCCTGTCCTTGCAGAGTGCAAAAGCCAAGCTACAGTGACTGCTGGTAAATTCCACTTCTTTGCAGCTTCATATTTAGAACCATCCGCTTCTCTCACCACAAGGTGGGTACTGGCAAACATGCCCTTTTTTGCATTGGCTTTCCGCACAAAGAATTCTTGGACTCTAAAATCAGATTAATAAAATACTCATTGAGCCATAAAATCTTCATTTAGTCATAAACAAAATTCATTTAGGGCAGATTTATACTATTGTAAAGTGCATTCAAGCAACAGAAAAAGGACCTATAGAATTATCTAAGACCATCCACATTGTAACTTAACCTACCCTACACTTACAGGCAAAAAAACCCATAACATTTCTCATACTCTAGAAATCCTCACATATCCCATTTTCAAATCATAGCATCGCAGAGTGGCTTGGGTTGGAAAGGACCTTAAGATCATCCAGTTCCAACCCCCTGCCGTGGGCAGGGATGCCTCACAAAAGAACATCTTGCCCAAGGCTCTGTCCAACCTGGCCTTGAACACAGTTCAATGGCCAACAACCATCGTTTTCAAATGAACAATACTTTTCCTCATATTAGTTTTTATCTTATCATCAAGGACCCATATTCCAAGATGACACAGGACTGAGAACTCACAGGCAGAGAATTTAGTCCAAACAGACCACAAATCAGATCAAATGATATTCTAAGTTGTACAGTAAGAATATACACAATGTATGAAACGGCCACTTCGTGATTAAGTATGTTGTTCTTAACAATGGCTGTCTAAGAACAAGAAAAAAGGGTGACAGAAGACATACCTGGCTCCTAGCAGTCCTGCCAGACAAACCAGAGAGTCTCTCTCTGCACCAGTGAACTGGCTAAAAGAAAGAACACAATCTTCCAGAGGGGTAACTCCTTCCATTACCGGGACTGGTGTGAAAAGTGGATTGGACTGAGGATCTAAAAGGAACTGCTGTTCCACACATGTTAACTTAATGAAAGCGAAAGAGAATAAAACACAAATCAAGCCAAATAGCAACAAAGCCAACAATATTTCAGTAACTGTACTATAGCATTTATGGACTCAACAGCAAGCAATTCTGGGTCCATCCTTACATCTGAGACAAAGTATTTCCCATTGAATCAGACAAATTCTTCCCTGAAGGATTTTGTCAGGTCTGACATACTGAGGCATTATTCAGAGCTTTTCAGTTACTACGCTTCCAACCCTGAAGGCTCCCTGAAAGTAGTTTTAAGACATGTCCTAAGATTCTGCATAGATTTACTTCACAGAAAGCTACCTAGTACTGAGAAATACTAATAGCAGTTAGTCTACATCATGTGCACACTCTTGGCAAATAAGGTTAGTATTTGACTTTGAGCTATGAAGCTGACTTGCAATTAAAAAGCTGTAAAAAGCATGAAACAAGAAAAAGTTAAGCACAAAGATATCATATGAAATCATTATTAGTCAAATGGCTCCTTCTACAATTATTAGTTAGAGAGAATGCTGTCAGACTGTCATATAAGGAGCCTTTGAGTCATGACAATGAAGTCTGTTTAACAAGCCAGTAGAAAACGAAGTGGAACAGATAAAAGATTACTTATCAATGCAGACACTTTAAAGCATGCTTTCATTTAGTACACATCAAAAGCAACAAGGCTAATCTCTCAGAATCTTACTTATATTTAAGCCACTCATAACTCTGTATACTGACAAGACATATCTCTAATAGATAAATGTCTACTCACAGAACTGACAGTGTAACTCCCTTACCAGCCATGTGTTTGTGACAACATCACCAACAGTCATCTGCACTGTGCACCCCAGTAAAGGTACCACTGCATAGTCTGCCAGGGTTCTGCTTTGCAGTGGCAGGACATTCCCAGCATTCTCCTTTATAATATCTGCAATGCAAGACTCATCCTCTTCACCAAAACCCAGAAGAAGAAAGCTCTTTCTGACAAACAGTCCTTCTTCAGCTAGTGCAGACGACTCTCCCAGAAAACCACTATGGATGGAAGATTCATTCTCTCCTTGAACAGTCAAGTGAGTAACATCACTGAAGGTTCTGGATGTTAGTTTTCCAGCTTCATCTGAAAGGGGAAAAAATAATAAATCTAAACCAACCAAAACCAGTAATTGCTTGATTAGAAAATTAAAGACAACTCAAAATAGTTTCATGAAGAAACTATAGTACTTAAACAGGGGACACTGGGGGCAAATGAAAGGAAGAAGTTATACATTGTGAGGGTGCTGAGGCACTGGCACAGGTTGTCCAGAGAAGCTGTGGCTGCCCCATCCCTGGCAGTGTTCAAGGCCAAGTTGGATGGAACTCAGAACAACCCGCTCTAGTGTGAGGTATCCCTGCCCGTGGCAGGGGGTTGGACCCAGATGATCCTAAGGTCCTTTCCACCCCACATCATTCTATGATTCTGCTGTTTTCAGCCAGGTTTAGTTAAAACTGCTCTATATAGGCCTGATTTCTAAAACACACTAGCTGTGGCTAGCTTCTTAATAACAAAATGCTGCAGGACTTGCATGCTAATAATCATGAGCAGTTAAACTTTCTATGGTATGCTGAGACCAGAACATACCTAATGTAGAATCATTAGTTACATATTGAGAGAGGACATCATCTTCAGCAGCTTTCTGATGCTTTCTAACATTCACAGCTTCTTTCTTCAAGAGACTGTTATTTTTGGGAAGAACTGATTTCATTCCAGGTTGCTCCAAAATTGGATTCTCTAACAGCTGATAGTTTACAGGGATATATTGCTCCACTGGCTGTAGATTATTTTTACTGAATGAGTCCAGCAACCATTTTGCTGTGACTACGTGAGGCCTATAAAATGAAGTATGACACACACAAGTTACAGCAGGTTTCAAACCTGTTATTCTTCTTTCCTACTCCACAAATACTAGTAAATACACACACACGAATTTTGTAACTCCAATACTAAAAAGCTTTGGGCACTTTGCAAACCTCAAGTTTATTGTTTGATTGGTTGGTTTTTCATTCTTTGAGTCTAAACCCAAAGAATTTCATACTCATTTTCTATAATGTGAAGTATATCTGCCACTGCAGGGTTACCAAACCCTTTCCTCCTCAATATATTAACAAATACATGTTAACACTTCTTTTCAACAATTAGAATACTGTTCTTCTATTTCCTGAGGTGACTCATAGCTACCCAAAGAACTACAGTATTCAAGAACCCATGAGGATGTACTTATGAATACTCACTGAAGAACTGGTTATCCTTTCTACAGGGTGGTGGGAGAAAGAAAACAATCTAGAAGTAGACCTTAAGCAACAAAGTTACTATAACCTGTGAGACATCTTGTCCAAGAAGTGTTTCAGCTCCTCATCATTTTCCCCCAAAATGACATGGGTAACATCTTCATTAAGTTGATTAAATCGAACACCACCACCACAATTAATAAGCCGCCTCATCTTGTCCAACTTCCTGCCGCTGAAGCCACAGAGATATATCTGCAAAGGGAACAGAGCAACAAAAAAGGCTTTGAAAAAAAGGAAAATAAAAAAAAGAAAGAAAAGAAAAAAAGAATATTTTGGTATAATTTGACTGCTGTAGAACACAGAAACAAGTGGTATAGCTTCTGAGAAGCAGCAACAAAGTTAAGCATTTAGAACTCGATTCATTTATCTCTGTGCATAAATCGAGCAAAGTGTTTACTAATGGAATGAACCCCCAGCCACTCTCTATAGCGTTTAAATATATGTCTATGTCATTTTGTACTTATACTGCGTATTTAATACAATCACACACACACATACAGTTAGACACACATGCAAACTACAGCATGTCGACACAAAAGAAATGTGGCGTTTGCTGCTGACCATGGAAACAATTTACTCAAGCAGCAATTGCCAGCTTCAACCTAGATGCTGCCACAGGGTTAAAGGCTGAACATTTCAAAGCAGACATTGTTAAACATACTCGACACCCATCTAACAGATCTTCGGGGGCTTGAAAGGAACTTATATCCAAGTTTTCCAGCTCATCAGGAAGAGGATCCTGCCTGCTGCTCAGAGCAGAGCTGAATTCGGTTTCATTAACACTACTCAGATTGATGTTGGAAATGTGGCTGACATCTGGAAGGGCATGATCTGTAACAAAAATTAAATAGGAGGTGTTAGTTTTGATTCATCTTTCTCTGCTGCTTCACTAAACAGAACACAAAACTGCCATGTATGATTTTGTTGTGATAGAAGGAAACATAAATCTGAATAACAACAAACGCTAGAGAAGTATGACTGGTTAAACCAAGGGCTTTATTTATACGCAGACTGAGTACAGTCTTACTAGCAGTTTTCAAAGCTTTTATCCCAGTTTTGTGCTCACCTATTAGAAACACTCTTAAAAACAGATAATCCTCTCTATAGTAAAAAGAAATCAACATGAAGTCCAATGATGTTAAGAGTTATATGCAGTTTCCATAATACCTAACTTGAATTCCCAATGCTCTTTTGGTAGTGCTAACCCAGAGCTCCTGCTTAGTCACTTCCTGAAGTCCCAGGCAGTAATAGGTGTTTGGAAAGGCACATTTAAAGCCAACTGGGTCTTTCATGCTGCTTTCATGTTTGTTTACAAAATGCTTTTAGTTTTCCTTATGACAACAGCATGGATTAAAGTAAAAAAAAGAATAAAAATTAAAAAAACCCAGAAAATTAATAATTAAAACAAAATCAGCATTTGTTTCCCCCCTCCCCAAAACTGCTTTTGAGATTAAAATCATAACAGACTCATCTTAACCTATAAATGTATGAACAGTCATGCTTTTCTAGGAGATACACACCACTGATTCTTAAACAGACAATCCTGTGCCTAATTCAAGTCTACTTTTTAAGTATTCACATGTTAAGTCTACACACATTGGAATATTCTATATGCATAGAAGTAATCTGTTGTGTTTTAAGCATAAGTAGAATCAGAGCCCAAACTGCCAAACCAGCATTGCAAAAGCAAGCAGTGCCCTACTAATTAGGAACAGTCTTTCTTCCTTACTACACGTTTCCTACCTTAAATGTATTTTAAAAGGTCTTACTTACTATCAGGCTTCCCAACATCACTCGTAGGTGTTGATGTACTGGGTGTCAGTTTTGATCCAGCTTCTATTTTATACATTGTCTCATCCTGACAGAAGCCTTTCTCGATGCTGTCAGAAAACCACTTGATAGACACACAATGCACATTCCATTTTCTAGCACATTCATACTTCTGACCTTTCAAATGTAAGCAAAAACACAAACCACAGATCACCAAAATGCTGTCAAAAAGTGATCACTACAAGGTGGCTGGACATGAACAAAAGTTAAAAATTCATGATTTCAATGTGCAGGTTGTGTTATCCTGGACTCTTCTGATAAGCTGCTTATTTATTCTCGAAATAAAGTTAGAGCAAAAACTCTCATTGATGATTAGCTCAAGGGTACAATATGACAGGACACTAAAGTAAAATTATAAAAAGGGCTTTAAAGCTTTCATGCACAGGGAAAAAGAAAGCTTATGAAGTCCAAGGATATTTCCCCATAGGAAAAGGGAGGGAAATTGGGGAAAAATTTCTTCTCACAATAAAACTACAATTGTTTCATCTTCCCAAGAGGAAAGAAAAGTAGCTTAAGGAAGCTTTCATTTTACCTTAGTAGGGTGCTCAGAAGGCACACAGAACAGATCAGATAAAAAAACATTAGTCCACAACACAATTTCAATCAGAATATAAATTAAGTCCTATGCAGCTCTCCCAAAAAACTTAGTTTTTCCTTATTCTTCCATCCCCTCTTGGAGTCTCCCTTTTTCTTTCCTTAAATACCATCTGAGTCTCTGTTCTTTTGCTCTTTGGTTCTCTTTCTCAAGCCTTTACAGCAAAGTCAGGGTGCCCTGTGTTACTCTTTTTATGAACAGTGCTCCCCTAAACAGCAGCAGTGAGAGCAACACTGAAGCAAACTGACAGTTTAAACTCTCATACATATTTACACTACTTCCACTCAAGAAGTGAGAATAATGTTTACTCTGCAGGTCCTACCTTTTGGCTCTTGAACTATGAGATGAGTACATTCATTCATCTTGAGCTGCCCCGTATATTGTCCACCATGTTCAACAGTGAGGCGCTGGACTTCTTTCCTGTCTGAAGTGTTTAAGCCAGTTACACAAATTGTACAGCCAAGGAACACAGGACAAGCATAATCATCCATGTTAACATCAGTGTATGTCATTATGCTAAAGGAGGAAGAGAGAAAAAGAAACAGTTTTTCTTCCAAGTAAAATCAACCAGAAAAGGAAAGCAGACTGTATCTGCATAAGAATTAGCAGTCTCCAAAACAAAACTGGTTTTGTTTAGTTTCTTTATACCTTTGCTGAGACTTATCCCACAGAGTCTTAACCCAAGCCGGAAGCAAAACAGGTTTTTTCAGGGAAGCAGCTACTACGTATTTCTTGCTGCCAACTTCTCCAGCTATCAGGTGAGTTACTGCCACACTGAGGTCTCTGGACACACGTCCACCCATCAGCTGTACATATTTATGAACTTCTTCCTGAGTGAGGAAAAAAATACAGAACATTATGAAGAAAAAAGAAAACCTACAGTACTTATGTTCTACAGTTGGACTTGATGATCTTAAAAGATCTTTTCCAACCTAGTTGATTCTATGATTCACCTTAAAAACCAAAATCGTGGATTTCAGTAGTCCATGGTTTCTCCTAAAAAATGGTTCAAAACACAAAATGGATCTATATGGAAGCCATAAAAAACCCATCAAATATAGTTTACATTTGATTTGTATTTATGATAAGCTGAACATAATACACATCCTTAATATAAATACTACATTCATATGGTACAAGTAAAATTTTATGGCTGGTTGACATCTTCGGTACTATATATTAAAAAGAGATACTGGAATAACTAAAAGGTCAACTTCAAATTAAACCATAGCTGCCTGGGTAGCAGATCTTTACTATGTAGTTTTGAGTAACCAGAAACAGAGCATGCTGCCTGCAGCACTACAGCCACAGATAAACCAGCAAGATAAGTGATCTGTCTCATCAGTTAATAAAAATCCCTAAACCCTCCATGTACCCCCATATTAATACAGCTGAAATCTTCTATAACTACACATATATATATGCTTATATAATATATATATGTGCATGCATGGATAAACCACCAGAGAGATACACATTTATACACTACATCTACAACTCCTTCTTTCCCCATACAACTCCCTACATAAATTATATGTAGTGTACGAACTACAGCAGACGAATCCAGACAGAGGCACAGTAAAACTTAGATACAGCATGACTGCTGCTGTAGCAGTGATCCATCTGAAGCAAATGTCAATGACAACCACCTAAGCAATCTATTTTGTACAAAGCATTACCCTAACATCCTTTTCAAGGCTGGTACAGGATACTGTTACATCGACCATGGTCATGTTGTACACGGGATACTCAGCTCTTGGGACACATCTCTGGGCCTGTATACAGTACAGGACTACCTGTGGTCCAACAATCCTACAGCCAAGCTGCAATAAATTAACAGGGGGAAAAAGAATTAGCAGAAGGTACAATGGTATCAGAAAGGTTTTCCTTGTCTCTGAATCCTGAGGAAGGCAGGACCCCTGGTCTGTACTCCTTTAGCATCTCTAGGTAGTTGACAGTTTTGGTTTTCTTTCAGCTGTGGATTTCAGTACAATCCTTGTAGGTTTTCTGACCTCAGTAAAAAGCAGCAGATGGTATAAGCTAACATGCCAGAGAATTCCAGCTATTCCTTGCATGTCAAACAAAATCATATTACTCAGGAGGCAAAAAGGTGTGAAAATCAGCTTAAAACTCCACCAGAATCAGAACCGATCATGCCATTTATTTTTGCACATGCTTCAAAATATTCCTTATGCTTTGCTAGTCATCCTCCTTAAACACAGAACACAGTGAAGCTTCAAAGACTTTATTGTGAATACTTCATACTGCTGTATTCAGTGTAAAAAGAGCATACAAAATAGGGGCACCTATGCTTCTAGAAGAGAATATAGGTAGAAGTAAGTTGATGGGTATCATACCTGTTTGAGATGATTGAAAACGACACCTGTGAAAGGATCACAAATGTAAAGCGATTTATCATTTTCTCTTATATTGAGCGCTGTCCCTTCGTCAAGGATCTGGAGATGTTCTTCTGACTGAAATTCTTTCATAGACTGCAGGGAAACAGCATATACACCACCACTTACTTGATTATCAAATCACAAACAGCCAATCCTGTGGAAGCTACATAAGTACATCTGCCTGAAACAGCTCACTGCAAAGCTACCACACAGGAGTACACTGGCAAAAGAAAGGGCTAAAACACCTCATAGGTGTCACCCTTATTCCCCGGATTCTTCACCACACACACTTTCAGGACCACACAGTGCCCTTAGCTCCCACTATCCTCTCAAGGTGGATTAAGTCTGCTTAGTTTAGATGAGTGACGCCCATCCAGACCACTTAAGCTACATGCCACTTCACTAAATGTCAACAGGTTTTGAAATTACAATTATTTCTTGTTCAGGAAGCAACTTCTTCAATAAAAGCGCCCATCAAACTTTATGAAACACCGGAAGTAGCTTTATTTATGTATGCATGTAAGTTACATCTAAGCCAACCAGAGAAATCATTTAATGCCTCACCAAGCTCACTCAGAAAAGCGATCAAACCTACTTACCTCAAGAGCTTTATAGAAATACTCCGAGCTCGCAGCAGACTTTATGAACTTCACAAAAACCAGCTCCTTACTGCGTTTCATTCTTTAACTGAGAAGCAAAGTCCAGTAAGCCTCCTAGCATTACGGCCTAGCCCGGAACCCCCTCCTGCCCCTGATCCTCACCGGCCCGCCCCAGGCCGAAGGAGGAGTAAGGGGCCCACCGGGAGGCCCTTTACCACAGGGCCACCTCCTCACGAAGGGGTCCCGCGCACCCACCGTGCCCTGCTCCGCACCGGGTGCCGGGTGCCGCCGGTTCAACCGCACACACACACCCCCCTTCCAGTTCCAGTTCCAGTCCCAGTCCCAGTCCCAGTCCCAGTCCCAGTTCCAGTTCCAGTCCCAGTCCCAGTCCCGGCCCCACAGCAGGACACAAACCCCTACCCGCAGAGAGCGGGAAAGCAGCGCTCACTGCTCTGCGCAGGCGCGGACCGGGGCCAGGCGGCAGTGGGCGGGGAGGTGGGCGGTGCCACGTCGCTGCGTGACTCTGCGTGACCCTGCGTGCGTTTCGGGGGGTAGCTCGATGGGGGTGGTGGCTTCACCCCCTCCTTTTCCTCTTCCTTTTCCCCTTCCTTTTCCCCTTCCTTTCCCCCCCTCCTTTCCCCCCCTCCTTTCCCCCTTCCTTCCCCCCTCCTTTCCCCCTTCCTTTCCCCCCTTCCTTCCCCCCTCCTTTCCCCCTTCCTTCCCCCCCTCCTTTCCCCCCTTCCTTTCCCCCCTTCCTTTCCCCCCTTCCTTCCCCCCTTCCTTCCCCCCTCCTTTCCCCCTTCCTTCCCCCCCTCCTTTCCCCCTCCTTTCCCTCTTCCTTTCCTTCTTCCTTTTCCCCTTCCTTTCTGCTCCTTTCCCCCCTCCTTTCCCCCTCCTTTCCCCCCTCCTTTCCCCCCTTCCTCCCCCCTCCCTTTCCCCCTCCTTTTCCCCTTCCTTTCCGCTCCTTTCCCCCCTTCCTTTCCCCCCTTCCTTTCCCCCCTTCCGCCCCTCCTTTCCCCCTCCTTTCCCTCTTCCTTTCCCCCCTCCTTTCCCCCCTCCCCGTTAGCAGTAGTTCCAGAGAAGCCTCTCCGGGTCGGGAGTCGTTGCTGCCATAGGAACTGTCGGGAAATACTGCTTCCGCAGTTCGGCACCCCCAGAAACTAGTCTCCTAAACCCCCCTCTGAGTCCATCGGGGAGGCTACATGGAATAGGCTTGGGGTGTCGGTGCTGTGCTAGGGACAGTGTCACAGCTGCCAGGGGCTGCGGGAGGTTGGAAGCGTGAGCATCCCGTTGCCATCCAAGTTTCAATCCTTTCTGTCTTTCCAAAGGAAATAATGGCAGGGAATGTAGTTTTATTCTTGTCGCTTCATGGACAAGAGTGCCAAATGCTCCCCTTCCAGAGCAGATGGCTGGAATCCGGACAATTTGAGGGCGTGCAAAACTTGTGCTGACACCAAGCCTCACTTCTCTTACATCCCACTTGGACCACCGTTAAAGGGTGACCATGCCCACCCATCAATGGTCCTCCTTTCGTAGTGGCCAAGAGTGTTTCCTAAGCCCCATCCCTGGCAGTGTCCAAGGCCGGATTGGACGGGGTTTGGAGCACCTGGTCTAGCAGAAAGTGTCCCTGGTTGGAATTGGATGAGCTTTTAAGGTCCCTTCCAACCCACCCCATTTGATAGCATGAAACAATACGGTGTGGCCACAGGATGGCACCGTAATCCTAGGAATTGAAGGGAAGTGTGTGCTCAAGTCTGCTGTGGCTGAGGTGTTCGGTCACTAAACACACTTAACAATTCTTTTGCATGCTTATTTATTTTACAAACACTTAGTCTTTTAGGATCAGCGTGAATTGTGTGAGATAGTGCTTTTACCATCGGTAAAAATAAAGAAAACCAAATGTAACGATGACCAAACTAGCATATTTAGCATCAGATTATTAGTGGCAAGCAGTTAAGAGCACTGGAGTCATCTTGGTGGTCCTGTGTTATCTGATCATGCTGGTTCTTAGTCCACTTGTAAACCCCTGACTTCATCCTGCCTACTCTTTCAGCAACCTGTTATGAAGAGGAATTTGTCTTCATTAGATAGGGAATTTATGTTCAATTAACGGGGGGAGATCAAGAAGTCTAACACAAGAAAGTTAACCAACTTTAATGGCTTGTATAATACAAAACATTATTACAATCTATTGGCAGTCTATAATTGAACGTACCAGCAGAGCTACCAGGCACTGTGTTCTCTATTGTCTCCTTGAATGTGGAGCACAGCTCACTACAGTAGCTGAAATCTGGTTTATTCTCATTTGCTGAAGTGTGGTCCCTTCTCAGTGATGGGATAGCAAGTCTTGATAAGCTGCTGAGGCACTGGGCCACCAATCTCTTCAGTTCCACATCTTCCCTCTGGAAGCTGCTTGTCACTTGGAAACATCCAAATGATGCTGAAAGTACCCAGTTTCTGCTTATACTGATGTGTGTTTTAAAGGCATATGCAAAGTCCAGAAAGTAACAGATGTGCAGGGTCTTACATGCAGCTGAAGATCTTGTATATCAGAAGTTGCAGCATACTTCTGTTCCAGTTCCCATGGGGATGTAGTCCAAAAGTGGGGCTTAATATGACAAAACTGAATAACTTCAACCAAGTGGTTTGCTAAGCAGAGATTTCCCTATTTTACTTCCTGCTTTCACAAGCACATGGCAATGTAAAACCTCTTTGGGGCTGCTTAAAACAGTTGCTTCTTTGAAAAATAATATTTATGAGGTTATCTAGAGGAGCAGAGAAACAGAAATTGCTCTGATGGAAATCAAAATCCTCAGTTTTAATTTCCTGTCTACACAGTTGTCCAAACCCACATATATTAGGGGGAATACAGGAAATGCTTGGAAGGACAATTTGTCCTAAATTAATACTGTGATCTTAAGAACACGAGTATTCCCCTTTCATTTCATCTTTTCTACATGTTCAAGTGCTTTGTAGCATCTGAGCTTTAAGGGGAACCCCAATCCTATTTGTCCACCAGTCTTACTAATTATGGAAGCTTTTTATCTCAGTAAAACTCCTAAAGGGCAGAAAAAGCCTGCTTCTAAAACAGAAAAGAGATGCTGTAGTCTGTAGAACAGTGAATATTTTTACTTACTCGTATGTTTCAATAATTTAAATGTCTATATCATGTGTTTATCACTGAAAACATCTGGGTCAGCCCTGTTCAGACATCATTTTCACACCTCTGATGCTGTTGTGGTTTTGCAGCCATTGCGGCTGTGTTCCTTTGAGATTTTAAAGTTATTCTCTTATGTAGGCTAGAAAAATGGCAAGCAAAATCACTGCACTAAAAAGCTAAACCTGTGTTGATTCAGCCGTATTTGATGTAGCCTGGTTAAAACTCCATGTGCAGTGCTTTATTTTTAAGGTATCATAAACACATGGGTTTTTCTGATCAATGATAGGTCATTGGATTAGCTTTTTAGTACAAATAGCATATAAAGCAGCAGTTGATTAAGAGAGAGCTTGCTGAAATATCAAACTCTTAAGTCACTCAGATACCAACACCTAGTAATCAAAGCTATTATGAGAAAGATCCAAGAGATTGGTACTCAGCCATACACAAAGGAAAATATACCTTGAACTATCAGAGTCTATTCTAAATGTGTAAGACTTTCCCATACCACTTGTAAGGATTCTCTATCACAGACCTCAGTAATTTAGCATTATTTACAGAGATATACAACCAGGCTTAGTAAAAGCTGTGACTGAGACTGATTTAAATGAGTGAGATACCTTGTATAAGGTACAGTCAAGAGATCTGTCCGAAGAACCAGTGTGAATTCCTAACCTCTAGTTCACTTCAAAAAACCAGTTCATGAGCCTGCTAGCTTAGGCCCCCAGCTTTTGTGTGATTTTGGGCTCTCTGATACAAACCCATGCTTTTGCAGTCACACAAAAAAAGCGAACACCTTTTTCCCCCGTACAGGTGAGCATATCTAGGTAGCTAATTTGATGCATCCTTTTCATTAATCATAGAAACAAAGAAGGGTTTACGTTGGAAGGGATGTTAAAGCTCATCCAGTTCCAACACCCTTCCACGGGCAGGGACACCTCACACTAGAGCAGCTTGCTCCAAGCCCCATGTGTCCAACCTGGCCTTGAGCACTGCCAGGGATGGGGCAGCCACAGCTTCTCTGGGCACCCTGTGCCAGCGCCTCAGCACCCTCCCAGGGAAGAGCTTCTGCCTTAGATCCAACCTGAACTTCCCCTGTTTCAGTTTAAAGCTATTTACATACAAATACCCAAATACATGACCAAAACCAAGCTTTGGTAAACATGCATTCTGTGGTCTTTTGCAGCTACCTTGGAGCCAAAATCCAGGACAGATTCTGCAGGTTTCCATCACAGACTTAATTCCACGCTAGTCAATTCCCCCTTTTTGCTGGGCACAGCTTACAAGGCAGCAGAAACTTCTTGTTCCCCAGTAGACTGCGTGTAGGTGGAGCTGGCCCGTTCAGCTGTGTCAACATAGAAAACGGGACAGAATTTAGGGAAGTGGAATGCAAGCTGCTTTCGGAAAAAACTATGGAGGTACTTCCTGAATTTTTCCCCAGCGAAGGCATAAATGACAGGGTTGATGCAGCAATGGATCATGGAGAGCGTTTCTGTCACTTGGATCGCTTTGTGCAGTTGACCACTGCCTTGACAAGTGTTGATGAAAAAGGCACCTTGAAAATCACGCAGGAAAATGCAGATGTTGTACGGTGCCCAGAAAACAAAGTAGACAATCATGATGATAAAGATCAGCCTGACCGCTTTATGTTTCTTCTCATTCCTACATTGCAGTAATGTCTTTATAATTTGCGTGTAGCTGCAGATCATAATGAACATTGGGATAACCAGTCCCAGGATGTTCATTTTTAAGGTCAGGAATTGCTTCCATACATCTCTCTGCTCTGATGGATAGTGAGCACTGCAGGTGTAACGTGCGTTTTCCTTCTGAGTTGTGTGGAATACCATGCCAGGAACGGAAGCAAACGCTGCAACCGCCCAAGTGACCACGCTGGTGAGGATGCCGTAGGTAACTGTCCTGGCTTTCAAAGCAAACACTGCGTGCACTATGGCCAAATACCTGTCTAGGGTCAACAGGATTATGAAGAAGATCCCACTGTAGAAGCCAAGGAGGTAGACACCGGAGAGAATCCTGCACAGCGCCTCTCCAAAAATCCAGCCGTGGACAGCATAATAAGCCCAGAAAGGGAGAGAAAATACAAAGAGCAAATCAGAAATTGCCAAATTGAGCAGGTAGATGTCAGTCATGCTCCTCAATCTCTTGTATTTTACCAGGATAAGGACAACAAGCATGTTGCCTGTGAGGCCAAAAATCACCACCAAAGAATAGAGCGGTGGCAAAAGCTTCTCTGCTAAGTGCTTTTCCTCTGTTCCCTCACACGGTACTGCATCACCGTAGTCATATCCTGTTGTCTGTTCCCAGTTGTCTAAGTCTGTGGTGTGGTTTTCCATGGTGCGTTGGTCTGGAAAGGAAGAGAAGGATGTTAAAGTAGAGAAACTCCAAGCTTGTCAGTGATGGGAACGAAACACGCTGCTGTCCTCCTCTGGAATGCTTTTTGCTGTTGAGCACGTGAGCATTTGCACCTCAGGGTGTGGATGAGAATGAAACTGCAGAGCTCCCAGGAAACCCATCTCTGTACCTGTGAAGCCACATTGCTGCATGTTGGAAGCGTGCTGAGGATGATTTCCTATGTGTACGCTCTCTGGTGTGGTTTCCCTTACCACCAGCTGCCTGACCCAACCAGAAGCAGAGGAATGATGAATTCAATCTAAGCAGCGGGTAGTTTGGGGCTGTTGTGCTCAGCAGTAGCTCAAAACCACCACTTCATTCTCTCTGCAGGAAGAAACTCAGCTTATGTCTGGAGGGAGCCAGGGGCAGACCCTTGGTCTGCTTTTGTTGAAGCTCATAGTGATCCACTCTGATTTGCAGCCTGTGAAATCCCTGAAGCACCTCTTTGTGTCTCTCTAGACAAAACTGTTAAGTTCAAAGGACTTTTTCATCCTGTAAGCACTGATTGCTCGAAATGGCAATGTCCTTACTGTATTTTGTGTTAAAGGGGTTAATTTAGCTAAACCTAAGCTGAGGTCCTCGGGAAGGGACTGGTTGCACGGTCTTTGACCAGTTTCCTGTCCCAGGATCTGAGCCCCTCCTGAGCTGCCAGGTGCTAATGGAGATTCTCATGCTGTAGAGCACAGACAGGAACCTGCCCCAAAAGGAGCAAGAACTATTGGAGCCCAGTCTGCACCTTGGGGACAAAAAAGAGGTGCTGTTTCTGCAAACCTTTTTCCCACCCCTTCCCCAACTTCTTCCCCACTCCGGCTGTCATCTCTGCTCCGAAGAGCATCAAGACTGAGTACATCCATGTTCATCCATTCCTTTGGTGTGTGGAGCATGGCGTGAAGTTTTCAGGAGAACAAGAAGAGAAACTTGGTGTGTTTTGGGGTTTGGGTCTCAGCTTTGCCCAGACACAATTTCTTGGGGAGGAAAGATTTGCTGCCAGACTTCTCAAAGGCAATCTCTGTGAAGCCTTTCCCCCCCCGCAAGCCGTACTAACTACACCGTTATTTGTATACTGAGACAGTGGGATTGTTGGGAAAGGAAGTGGTTGTGGCTCAGGTGTATTGACAGTAAATAAGTTGATTTTAATGTATCTGAGGGTTTAGATTTAAGTATTTTCAGCAACTTTTCTAGGAAAAAAAACACAAACCCACCTTTATAAAACACTCTTTGGTCCAAAAAATGAACTTCTTTCTTTCAAAACATGACCAGACTCAGACACTGTGAAATAGTTAATATTCCATTCAGCTACATCTGTGTTGCATACCCTGACAGTACAAGTCCCTGGTAATGCACCTAGCCAAATATCTTCATTTCGGATGTGTCACTCAGCCATGCTGTGTACTGGGATTATGGGATGTGGCACTGGCTGCAGCAGAGTGCCAGACTCAGCACATCCTGTCTTGATCGTTTGGCACCTGCGTGATGCTCGTGTATAAACACGGGTGTGGAAAACACCCAGGTCATAAACCCAGAATGGGATTTTATGAGTTTATGGTCAATAGGATTCATGCAAATGTTACTGCAAAATGCTGCCTCCACGTTATTGTGGTAATTCTTTCTGTGCCAGCCCCTTCTCCCTGCTAACTGCTGTCTCAATGCCTTCCCTCCTTTTCCTCTGCTTTCTTGGAAAGACAACCACATCTTCCCTGCATTTCATCTCCTTCCTCTCAACCCTTTTTGCATGCTTAAATTGTGGTCTCCCCTCGGAGTGCTGCCTTTCACTGAGCCCTATTCCTCTAGCCCAGCCCTTGCTTCAGCAGCCTCTCTGCAAAAGCACTTACTACTTACTACATTGTATTGTGTAGTATGCAGCACATGCTGACAAGGGAAACTTGAGGTACTAAATGTGGAAAGCAGAAGAAGGAATTGTAAGTGGTTTTGTGCTTTATGCAGAAATCTCACTCCTTTAGGACGCAGTGCTGGCCACTGGCTAGAAAGCTTCAGTGGGTTATAATCAACCTGGCTTGTTCACCTAATGTTCTAATGGTCAGGTAAGCTCAAAGATAATACTGGAAGATCCCTGAAGAAAGGATGTTTCAAAAAGAGGTCTATCTTATGTTAAATACAGCTTAGATAAATGCAGGATCTCTGGATATCTGCAATCTGCTGTACAAATTCTGTTGCTCTGGTTAAGACCAGCAGTCTGTCATGCAGTTCTGGAGAGAAAAACTCCATAGAAAGGCTGAGTAACTCCTGCCGTGTTTCAGTCTGAGTTTCAGGGCAGAGCCCTCTGTTTCTAAAGAAGCAAGACTTTACTGAAGTGATTTTCAGTTCATTTGCACAGTGCAATATAATGGTAACAGTTCAAAAGCTGTAGTAAATAGAGGTAAAGTGCCACCTATGCTGCACGTGAACAAGTTCCATGCCACAGTGTTTAAAACACAGCATCAGATTTTCTGTACTCATCCTGTGAGAAGAGTTAGGACTCTTCACTGAAACAAGCTGGCTTGTCCTTGCAGTACCAGGTTTAAAATCCAGACTTCCATCATTATTTATCATCTTATACATTTCTTATATATTCTCCCTGCCCGTGGCAGGGGTTGGAACTGGATCATCCCAAGGTCCTTTCCATCCCAAACCATTCTGTGATTCTATGATCTTCAGAGAAAAAAAATATCACAAGCATTCTCCATCATATTTCTGAGCTCGATCTCTACAAGTTTACTTTTTTGCTTGCCTGGGTCCTCTGCTCAGGTCTTGTAGTGGTTCTGTCCCTTAGAAATAATGTATTCCATTTACAACATCCCATGCATTTCCCAGTGTAACTGTTAAAGGGGAGTTCCCAGGCAAGATTCCACAAGTGTTTTTTCACCTCAGGCATTAGACTACCTAAGCAACTCCTATATGTGAAAAAGAAGCAAAGATGACTTACCATGTGTTTTATGGTGCGAGTGATGGCTTGGGTTATTAGATCGAGAATAACGCTAAACCGACTTGTCAGTCACGAGAGGAAGCTCAAAAACACCTCTTCCTGCTTGAAAAAGGATGTATCCGTTTGAAAACTTCTAGCAAACAAGTCTGTTTGCATTGAAAAAAAAAAAAATAAATCAAGGAGCAGTTCTCTTTTTGCTAAAAATGGGCCATCAGATGTTACTTTTCTACTGCTGTGAGACGTGCAGAGATGTTGAAATGTGGATCTTCCTAGGAGCTGAACTCACGGTTTCACAACCCGCAGCTGGAGCTTTAGAAAGGGGGGTGTTATATTGTTGTGGTCTCTTTTTGATTGAGCTAAGCTCCTTGAGGCAGGACCAGTTTGCAGGAGGTTCATCCCTTTATGTTTCTGAATCATTCAACGCCTTATGGGGTTTGCCCAGGGACAAGAAGTAAAGCTTTTGTAGAAAGCTTCTGCTTCTACTCAGAATTACCTGTGCTTTGTGTTGGCTTGCTCTGAGTTTCAGTCTTTGTATTTTAGGAGATGTGATTGATTCTATTCTCCTCCAACCTAGTCTTTTGGACTGTGGTTTTTGTTTTAATCCCTCTCATAAGACTATGACTTAGCCTCTATAGTGAGTCTCACTTCTTTTAAAACAACACTGTTACTTCGGAACCAAGCTTCAGAAAAACCTGATAGAATCTGATTTCCGATCAGTTCACTTCCTTGTGGCTGATCCTGTGCCTTTTTGAGTCAAACTGAAGCTGCACCATGAGCAGCTTCTTAGATCCTTCTTAGACATCAAAGAAACCACACGGGAGGCTGGAAAGGTACAGAAAAAAGCAAGAACAAAGTGATGCCTTATCAGATACCTGGGAAACCCTGAGATAGAAGCCTTGAGAAGATACCAAATAAAGCACATCCTCCTGTTGTGTCCCCCCCTTTGACATCTCTTTGGGCAGTTCCAGAGTGTCTGATTCAATCAACCTAATGAAGGTGCTCAAGGAACGTCTTTCCTGCACTCAGTCCTCAGTAGCCTTAAAAGATTCTAAACTGCCAAAAGCCCAATGGAGATGTCTTGCTTTGGATGCTGCCATTCCTTAATGGAAGCCAAGGGAATCACAGCTTCTCAGTTACCTCTCAGATCTGGGGGGAGACAGTAACAAGCAAAAAGCATGGCCTGTTTTCCTCGTCAGCCCTTCTTTGCATGAGGGAAGGACTCTTCAAGGTCTTTATTCCAAAGGATCAATAGATTTTTCTCTTCCTTTCCAAATCAGCTGCTTCAGTGAGCTCTCTAAGGGCTGGATTCTCAGGGTCAAAGCGAATGGCCACTGTAGGGTATTCTAAGGGTATGCTCGCACTACCTGATGGACTGTATTAGACCCCCTATAGAGTCAGTGGGAAGAGATGTTTCCACTCCTAAATAATCAAGCTCCTAATTGCTGCCAAAATCCTGCACTTTTGCCATTAATTCTTATAATTCTCAATGTATCAAATTAATTTTTCAGTGTATAATTCCTAAAGAGCCCACAGACTGAAATTAAGAGACACTTAAAAGAATTCCTTTCTGAAACCTGCCTCACTGTTCTCTGTTACATGTTACTGAGCCTGCTGGAGGCTCCAAAACCTTCCGCAACCTCAGTGTGATCAGCAGCTGGGTATCGCATTTACTGAGCACCACTGTAAGAGTGCAGAGGGTGTTGCACGCCAAAAGAGGGCCTCTGGCACTCACGGTTACAGCGGTTAACCAAGGGGAATGGTTTTGGTCTGCTCATCCATCAGCTGGGTCTTACAGCTGCGTGAGACGCAGAGTGTGAATAGCTGTGACATCTGCAGCCCCAATACAGGGACACATGCTGGCAGCAGGAACCTGCGCTGTGGCTTTTGTTATCAGCACCTACACCGTGTGTTCACTCAGCTCTACAGCAGCTGCACGTAAGCAGAGCTGCTGGGAAGTCAGATTTGATCAGGTCTTACATGTGGCTGGAGGTGAGCCCGGGCCCCTGGTGCTGTTTGCTGGCACTGGGGTGCTGCTGGTGTGCTCTTCACCAATGCTGTTAGAGCTTCCTTTTGGCCCCTGCTCCCCTCAGTCACTGTCAATGAACCTCTGCAGGACTCGGTCTCCCACCCAATCTGAAGCTCCATCACACCAGCCTGGGACTGGCCATCTTCCTGCTGCATCACCCCTTCCTCCCTGCTGCCTTCACAGAATCACAGAATCCCAGACTGGTTTGAGCTGGAAAGGACCTTAAAGCTCATCCAGTTCCAACCCCTCCCATGGGCAGGGACACCTCACACCAGACCAGGTTGCTCCAAGCCCCTGTGTCCAGCCTGGCCTTGAACACTGCCAGGGATGGGGCAGCCACAGCTTCTCTGGGCACCCTGTGCCAGCGCCTCAGCACCCTCACAGGGAAGAACTTCTTCCTTAGATCTAACCTGAACTTCCCCTGTTTCAGTTTGAACCCATCACCCCTTGTCCTATTGCTACAGTCCCTGATGAAGAGCCCCTCTCCAGCATCCTTGTCCTTCAGATTGCCTCCATCTAGCGTGTGTGTCAACACTGAGGTATGGACAATGCCAGCAGCATTGCTACAAGTCAGGGTTTTTTCAGCTTTTCTCAATCCCTTGCCCAGCATCTCTTTGGGAACGTGCGCTGCTGCTTGCCAGGAGCTACAGCACATGTAAGAATTTCACCTGCAGGTGAACCTCCTGATTTTACCAAGCAATTGAAGCTATTGTTCAGTAAGAAAAGGAATCACACAGTGGGTTGATGTAGCTCACAACTGTACCTGTTACGGTTTTATTTCATAGATGAGTAGGAGTCCTGTTTAGCGTTCTGGCACTCACTCCCTCTGTAAAGGCATTCCTAGAGTGATATGGTGAAGCAGAAGCATATTTCCATGTTGAGCTTTAAACACTTAACATTCCTTAAGCATAAACCTTGAGAGATCAGGTGCATCACCTGGCTGGTGTCACTCTATACAGTGCAAGGAGGTCGGAAATCAGCTGCAGAAAGTCTATGGAGCCTTCATCCCACTATTAAAAGTCTTTATCCCACTATTAAGAGTGTCAGCTGTTATTACACTCCTTTATACCTCCTCTTCTACTTATACACAGCCCTGTTTCTCCAGATTTCACCCACCTAAAACCTGTGGCCCCAATGCTTTTGTAATGCCCTCTACTCAAGCTTGTGGATAGATAAATCTGGGCCAGTTACAGTAGCTTGAGGACTGGGCAGACAGTTCTTTGTTTGGTTTCTTTTGCTGGAGTGTGGTATGGCGAGGGTTTAAATCTGTTCTATGAGCAGAGCTGATGCCCTTTTACTGATGGAGAAGGACACGGTGCTACAGGGTTTGCATTGTTTTTCAGACACTGATTTTATTAATTTCCCTTCATTAACATGGAAACAGAAAGAAACATAATTCCAACAGGGCAAGAATTTAAGCTACAGCAGTAGCAACATCACAGTTACAGCAGGGTTTGTATCACACTGAACTCATTTCTGCTTTAATATTAAAAAGGTGCTTCCACTTTTGTGCAGTAAAACAGTACAAAAGGAAGGAAGAGTATTATTTCCAAGCAACGAAGTTTACTGTGGGGATAGTTTTGGGTCTTTTGGCTATTGACATCACAAGACAGTGGGCAGATTATAACAGCTGATTGATAGGATAAAAACTAACAACTAACAGATGCAGTGGTTGATGCTACAAGGCTTGAGGGAGAAGAGTATTTGCACCCCCTGGATTAAGGCATCTGAACCCAAATGAAGAGGCTTTTCTAAGTTCCTCCTGCAGTTGGACAGGTAATCGTCCTGTTTCAATCATACGTCTGCTTCTGACTTGGGCATCTCTCTTTCTCTGCTGACCACTGAAGGACCTTGAAGATACTTGCTTCAGATGAGGCATCTGAATCATGTGCCTCATGTTAAGTAGTGTGGAATCCCTTCTTGTGTCCTTATGTTGCCTGGAGGTTAGTTGAACTTCCAGATTCCCATAGGCAAGGCCTTACCTGTAAGAGTGGTGCCCTTTGATGCAAATGAGGGAAAAAGCAGGAGGACAGTTCTCTGGTATAAAGAGTGTTCACCTGCACTTCCTTACAGTCTGAAGCAAGTTCTCCCTCTTCTTCTTTGCTAACATCACGTCCCCAGAGCACCACTTTCTTGTACAGCAATGGCATAAATGTATGGCCATAGGACACCAGTTGACTAACGGCCTTGAGTCGTCAATCAGCATGCAGTAGGCCATGAGCTCTCTTCTCCAGGTATGACTCCTCTGCAGTGGGTTGCTTTTGCAGTTCCAAGGCTACTGTCTGCCTAGAAGTGTATCCCAAGCATCACACTTAGGAGCTGTGAAGAGCATGTTTTTCTCATGCAGGAGCCTAACCTGACCCACTTACTGCATCTGCCATGTAAAGTCTTCCTCTACACACATGATTTACCTTGTCCAGGAATAGGGAGGCCCCCACTCAGTGCTGTGCTCACAGTCTCCAGAATCCTTCAGAGAGTCCTGGTACTTCTTTAATACAGAATGTTGCATAGCAAAAACCAAGGTGATTTTCATTCTGGCCTTGCAGATCTCTGCTCAGGGGCTTTTATTGGTTAAAAGTGCTGCTTTCCTTGGAGAAAAACTGCATCCACTAAGCCCACTTTGGAAAATGTTAGCACCTGAACAGAGATATGGCAGGCATAACATTAAAGAACTACAACAAAAAGACTATAACTTAGCCTATAGTCCAAAGGATTATGTTGAAAAATGACTACACTATTAGCTAACAGCTAAACCCCTGGGTTAAATGGCCCTGTGAGATAAAGGTGTTTCAACTCTCCCATCAGAGGAGAGATATCACATTGATCTATCTCATATTCATCCTCAAATTCCTTTTCATGGAAACATCTTTTATTCATGTAGGGGAAATAAGGGGCTGGACATGAAGAAAACTTAAAGCCTCCCCCTATCAAATGCCTGTGACCATGTTGCAGAAAGAATACAGCCACTTCCAAACGTTACTCCATTAATGCTGAATGCTAAACAGGTACATCTATCCTCAAAGCTTCATCCCAGCGTTCATTTTATGGTGTTCACACACCAGTAAATGGCTCTTGTGAGATGATATAGTACTCAGTCTCTTCAATACTGTATTGTCCCCAGGTCAATCTCACTAGCATTGGTTCATTGGACAGAATTTGGGTGAAGAAACAGAATCATACTGGTTTAGGTCCCACCCAAATCTTGATGCTCTGGAGAACTCCATGATTCGCTTAGTTTAAGAATGGAAAATGCTATATATAAAACCCCCAGGAACAGTTAACCACAAGAACTGAGGCTCATTCAGTAGTGGTTGGCAGAAAGACCTTCAATAGCATCAGGCGGTCCCTAAGGCAAAGCAAGTGATGCAACTAACTATTGCCTTGGGGTATCTTTACAGTCCAGTAGAGATGTCACGCTCTGCAGTGGATGGTGTGGCTATGGAAGTTACTCTTTCTAGGTTCTCATGATAAAGAGCTGGGCATTTCCTACAGAGGTGGGCAGCAACGTGCTTTTGGAAGAAGACACGGAGATACTTCCTAAACTTTTCTCCAGCGAACGCGTAGATCACAGGGTTGATACAACAGTGGACCATGGAGAGCGTTTCAGTCACTTGAATTGCTTTGTGCAGCTGAGCCTCGAATTCACAACTTGTGACAAAAAGTACGTATTGAAATGTGTGCAGAAAAGTTGAAATGTGGAACGGTGTCCAGAAGATGAAGTAAAAGATCATGATCACAAAAATAAGCCTGACTGCCTTCTGTTTCTTCTCATTCTTACACCTCAGTAATGTTTTTAGAATCTGTGAGTAACTGAAAATCATGATAGCCATTGGAACAATAAGACCCAGGATGTTCATCTTTAAAGTATAGGAGTACTTCCAGTTGATTGCGGTACCACTTGGATAATGAGGACTGCAGGTGTAATGTGCGTTTTCCTTCTGAGTTGTGTGGAATACCATGCCAGGAACGGAAGCAAACGCTGCAACAGCCCAAGTGACCACGCTGGTGAGGATGCCGTAGGTAACTGTCCTGGCTTTCAAAGCAAACACTGCGTGCACTATGGCCAAATACCTGTCTAGGGTCAACAGGATTATGAAGAAGATCCCACTGTAGAAGCCAAGGAGGTAGACACCGGAGAGAATCCTGCACAGCGCCTCTCCAAAAATCCAGTCGTGGACAGCATAATAAGCCCAGAAAGGGAGAGAAAATACAAAGAGCAAATCGGAAATTGCCAAATTGAGCAGGTAGATGTCAGTCATGCTCCTCAATCTCTTGTATTTTACCAGGACAAGGACAACAAGCATGTTGCCTGTGAGGCCAAAAATCACCACCAAAGAATAGAGCGGTGGCAAAAGCTTCTCTGCTAAGTGCTTTTCCTCTGTTCCCTCACACGGTGCTGCATCACCGTAGTCATATCCTGTTGTCTGTTCCCAGTTGCCTGAGTCTGTGGTGTGGTTTTCCATGGTGCGTTGGTCTGGAAAGGAAGAGAAGGATGTTAAAGTAGAGAAACTCCAAGCTTGTCAGTGATGGGAACGAAACACGCTGGTGTCCTCCTCTGGAATGCTTTTTGCTGTTGAGCACGTGAGCATTTGTACCTGTGGAGCTCCCAGGAAACCCATCTCTGTACCTGTGAACCACAGAATGATTTGGGTTGGAAAGGACCTTAAGATCATCCAGTTCCAACCCCCTGCCACAGGCAGGGACACCTCACACTAGACCAGGTTGCTCCAAGCCCCATCCAACCTGGCCTTGAACACTGCCAGGGATGGGGCAGCCACAGCTTCTCTGGGCACCCTGTGCCAGCGCCTCAGCACCCTCACAGGACAGAACTTCTGCCTTAGATCTGCCTTGAACTTCCCCTGTTTCAGTTTGAACCCATCACCCCTTGTCCTATCACTACAGTCCCTGATGAAGAGTCCCTCTCCACCATCCTTGTAGCCCCCTTCAGACACTGGGAGCTGCTCTGAGGTCTCCACGCAGCTTCTCTTCTCCAGGCTGAACAGCCCCAATGTTCTCAGCCTGTCTTTGTATGGGAGGTGCTTCAGCCCCTGAGCATCCTCATGGCCTCCTCTGGACTTGCTCCAACAGCTCCAGGTCCTTCTGATGTTGAGGACACCAGAGCTGCACACAGTGCTGCAAGTGGGGTCTCAGGAGAGCAGAGCAGAGGGGCAGGATCACCTCCCTCAACCTGCTGCTCACACTGATTTTGATGCAGCCCAGCACACGGGGCGTTTCTGGGCTCAAGCACACACTGAAGCTGCTCATGGGGCTGTTGTGCTCAGCGGTGGTTTTCCAAAGGGATGGAGAGAGCAAGGATGGCAGCAAAAAGCAAGCACAGCATCCAGTGTGCAAAGTGCACTGTGCTTCTCCTTGGGACACGGCCACCTTCTCATCATGCCAGCCCATACTGTAGCCTAGAGGACGTAGTTTAATCTGGGTCTTTATCCCAGTGGATATATATGTAATATAAATAGTGTTCTTGAACAAATTCTATCGATTACACAGTGTTAAAACAACTTTCTTTGTGTGTAATGCACAAGTGTACATGCATACACATACACTCATCTATTGAATCATGGCATTGTAGAATCATAGAATGATTTGGATTGGAAAAGACTCTTAAAATCATCAAGTCCAATCATTACCACACACTGCCAAGTCCACCTCTAAACCATGTCCCTCAGCACCACATCTACAGGTCTGCTAAATACCTCCAGGGATGGTGACTCAACCACTGCCTTGGGCAGCCTCTTCCAGTGCTTGACAAGCCTTTTGGGGAAGAAATTGTTCCTAATACCCAATCTAACTGAGATTTTAATGCCGAAGGGAACATCTTCTGCAGAATTCCTTGCCAAGAAGTCTGGGTTTGGCTGTAAAATTATCTAGGCATGGAGCACCATGTTGGTGTGTAAGCAAAGAATCTCCAGCTACCTCTGCTCTTGTGCTGTACATATAAACGGGCTCTTCAGACAGGTTATGATTTGACAACTTGTGATTATTTGGCTTATTTCCCTCTTCCAAAATGACAAATGAACATTGAGGAAGTCTTCATGGTTTTCAGTTGAGGGGCTTTCTCGTTGGTTTTATGGACTGCATGTGGCCACCAGTGCCCACACCCCCCCTGGTCTCTGCCTGTGCAGGGTCCTTTTGGTTGCTAACAGGAAGTCTGGATGATTTCTGCAAAAGCAGGCAACCGAGGTGCGACCTCACCAGACAGTCCCCTCCAAAACGAAACCTCGCTTTGGAAACCTCTTCCGCTGCTATAAGAGCTGAGCATTAGAAACAGCTCCTCAGAACTGCCTCCTGACTGAGGAGGTTTCTTCATCCCTGCAGAACTTGCAAGGAAAAAACATGTTCTGGGCTGGAAGAAACTGCCTTAATTCCCTGGGAAGCCTCAGGATCCAATTGTCTCTATTCCCCACCAAACCCAGAAAGACACTGCAAACATTCTGAGCTTTTATGCATCTAAATAGAGGCAGTCTGTGGTCACAAGACAGAAGAAGTAGGAAGCATTCTTACCTAAACAAATGCGCAGTGAAAGAGCAGCATAAGCACCGAAAATGAGCACTCTGAGAAAGAGAAACTTGTGACAGCTATTCAATGTCTTCCTCTAAATCGTGGCTGTATGTTTAAGAGGACTTTTCCCTTGTGTAGGCAAAGTCCTGTGCTAGTATCTCTGTTCAGTGGTGTGGGTTTTCCGCAGTGTTCTCTGCTTAAACTGCTTCACATAAAACATTGAGTTGTAGTCACAACCCGTCTGGAGATGAACTCGAATATAAGAAAGAAGGATAACGGTCCGGAGTGGAGATGGCCACTTGCATGGCAGGATCATGTCCCTGTCATGTTATTGCTATAAGGGTCTCCACGCAGAGTTCAAGCCCACTGCTCTGCATTGTCACCTGTTCCTTGCAAATCACAGTGCAGTTTTCCCATGAAAGCAAGTGTTGCTATAGCTGCATATTTGATATATTACACACACACAAGTTATATTCTTAGGTTGTTGTAGCTGTTTTCACTAATACCCAAGTGGCAAGTCTCATTTATCCAAGCAGAGGAGCTCACCATCCCTTGTGTATGGAGAGAGTACAATTCCAGTGTAGTACTGATGAATTTTGTTCATGGAAAAACGTGTTCACAAAAATTGCAAGCCAGATTATGGCTGATGTCTCCAGCTGAGTTACGGGGTAGAGGCTTTCTAATGTAATAGCACAGAGACATCACATTAAAAAGCAGAACTGATCCCAAAGAACATATTCTTCTATAACATGACAATGAAACAGCACTTTTAACAGATTAAACACTTAAATAACACAAAGAAACCATGCGACAGGATAATGATGAGGAGAGGAGATGCAGAGCATTTGCATCTCACAGGGCAAGATGTAGCTAGGATTAGCAGAGGTTAGGTTAAGCATGAAGGGTTTCACATCTGAGTGGTTTATATCCTTAGCAGAATACATCTTCAAGCTACTGATCTCCTGGAACAGGTTCAAAATCAAGACCCAGTAAGTTTCTAGTACAAAAAAAGAATAGCATTTCCTACACCGTTTGTCCGGTGCAATCCTCTACTCTCACATTCAACCTCATCCTGAGTCTTAAGCTAGTTACAAGACTCAATTGTTCTTAAAGATAGTGCCTCTGCTTGAATGGTTGCTCTACTGCCACTGTCATTAGGCACATATACATCCCCACTGAGTGAACCTGTAACTGCATAGACACATTTACATGTAAAAAAGGGAAAAAAAATAAGCTACTCACTGATTTATCAAGCTGGGGCTGTCTGACCGGGTCTTCTACTTCGTGAACAAGCACATAGTTAAACCCTATATCTGAAAATAGGAAACAGCACTTCCTGTGTGATGTGCGTTGCACATTATTACAAGAATCAAGGGCATGGTTCTTCTTTTCTGGAAACACTCCATTTCCAGGCTGGGTTCAGAACTGAGGGATGAAGACCTTACGGGTGTCCTGCTCCAGCTGGAACTGGAGCAGTCAGTATCTCAACTGCTGGGTTAAGACTGGGTGGTTGAATTCAATCAGACCTGAGTATTTCTAGCTGCTCTAGACACTTCTGAAGCCCTACAGAAAGTGGTGTGAAATACCTGGCATCCAGAACGTGTGCTTTAGAAATGAAATTGTTGTCTCTGTTGAAACAACACCACCAACGTATTCTTTACGTTCATTATCACCGATTGACTTGTACATCATTTCGACACGGTTGTGTCATCGCTAGTGAAAAAGAATCTGTAAGCAAAATTAGGATGTGTTTATACTGTGCAAACCATTAGTGTGCCAAGTTCAATAGCATCACACTTGCCTTAGGTGAGCATTGCGAAGAGACACAAGTGAAGGTCCAGAGGCTTCTGAGCTTATTAGGTCAGGCAGAGCACTGTGCTGGTACACCTACCTTCCTTCCAGCTATGTGGTGCAGACTGCTTGAGCTGGTTTACACCACGCTGCACCCTGTGGTGCAGATCCCTTCCTTGAGCATCTATTGTAATTTCTGTAATGATCTTACACTTCCAAGAGCCTCTTGTATGAGGCAAGCTGGAACCTGCAGCTCATTCCCTTTCATGATGTGACATCGCAGGATTGAAAGCAATAGAAAGAAAGAGATTAAAATAACACAAAGTAGCTAAGATATGTTTTTGTTTCAGAGGCAGGAAGTGCAGTTGAGTCTAGAGGCTGGTGTCATGCATTTGTTGGTTTTAGACATTCACCTCACCGATGCCATTGGCACTGCATCTGCAACAGCCTTCAGCTGATGGAGGCCTGTATAAGTGATCATTATCATAGAATCATAGAATCATAGAATAGTTAGGGTTGGAAAGGACCTTAAGATCATCCAGTTCCAACCCCCCTGCCATGGGCAGGGACACCTCACACTAAACCATCTCCAGCCTGGCCTTGAACACTGTCAGGGATGGAATGGGTGGATAGATGGGTGGGTGGGTGGGAGGACGGATGAATGGGTGGGTGGATGGATGGATGGATGGATGGATGGATGGATGGATGGATGATAAACCAGGACTAATGAATGATATGGCCACTTACCTGCTCCCTGAGGAGACTTTGTACAACTGTGTAGCAAGTTACAGCAAGGCTACCCATTGCAGGCTTGCAGGCAGCAGCTCTTGACCATTTTCTGTAAGACTGCTGGGTGGTTTCCTACAGCATTTCCCAAAAGCAGTGAGACTGCCTTGTGCTACAGTTATAGCTGGATTGGGTCATTTCCTAGAAAATCTAGGTAGTTTCAATAGGACCAGCCACACAAGACATGACCACAGGCGTTCCAGAGAGTGTAAAGGAGACTTCGCCAAGCTGGGGCTGGTGCCTAAGCAAGGCTTTAGGAAGAGGGGTTTCTGTGATGGTTGAAAGAAGAGAAACATTTCCTGTTGATCTCAAAGGAGCTGTGTAATTTTGCTGGAAGTAGAGACAGCAAATCACGGAAAACCTTCAAGCCTGAGCAGGAAGGACTTTCCATACAGGAACACAACGATAACAGGGAGACATAAACCACAGATTTTCTTCCTGTACCATCTCCCTCTGAGTTGCTGTTTGAATTTGCAGAGTTATGTGGTTTACCACTCAGTAGATCTCTTCCTCCTCCACGTACCGGCTGCTAGCTCAGCAGGTTGGTTTGCAAGTGTCATCTTTGGTGAACTGCTGTTGCTGGTGAAGAAACACTTGGCTTGCAGCACCAAGAATCCTGCCTAAGGCATCTTGTTTTCACTGCCCTATCAAAAAGAGGGGCTTGTCTTCACTCTTGAGAGTAGGGCTCCTCTGGAGTCTATTGCCCAGGGGCTACAGAGGGTTTGAATTGTCTGGGGGGTACCAGAAGTAATCCTCGCTCTGTCTTGTGACATTGGAGCTTCCTTCTGCCTTTTCCAGGGCCTTTCAGGAGTCACCAAGCTCCTTCTTTTTTGCTCGCTGTATCAGTTCACCCAAGCAAAAAGCTGGGACAACAACCTGTAAGTGATGGCAAAAGCCTGGGGAACTTGGCAAATGCGGCACTTTGGGATCGAGTCCCTCCCATGCAGGGCAGGAAGAAGACCTAGTTGAAGGGCAGACAACCATTTCTAAACAAATGTGGGAAGAAAAAGTGCATGCAAACCTGCAGGCATCCAGATATTGACTGAATTGCTAATATTAGAAGGCTCTCAGGAGTTAATGAACTGTTGGTTTTGTTTTCTGTCTTACACAGACCAGTTGTAGGAAAGATCATAAAAGAAGTCATTGCTTGGAAGACCTAGGTTTGGTTCCCCTTGTGATGGGGAAGGAGTGACTCGTGACTGAAAACGTATCCTTTGAAGGAAACAAAGCATGATTTTGCACATCTGGTTTTAAAAGAGCTTTAATTCTTTGTGCCTCCAGCTTGGGTGCTTAGATAGAAGACAAGTGGGCAGTGTTCTCAGGTTGCCGGAGCTCCAATTGCTCTCACTTTTGATAATAATGGACAGTTTCTTTCCAAAAAGGTGATGTGAATACTTGGAAGCTACTTCAGAAAGTTTGATGGAGACTAAAATACCGGGGGGGGGGGGAAAGAAGGATTCAAAAGAGAGGAAATATTTCATATTGGACACTTCATTTTAGGTGACTGGAATGGGCTGCCCAAGGAAGTTGTGAATGCTCCATCCCTGGCGATGTTCAAGGCCAGGCTGGACATTGCCTTGGGTGACATGGTTTAGTGTGAGGTGTCCCTGCCCATGGCAGGGGGGTTGGAACTGGATGATCTTAAGGTCCTTTCCAACCCTAACTGTTCTATGATTCTAACTGGGACTACATTTTGAGTTGTAGCTATTTTTGTTATTATCATTGTTTTAATTGTTATATTATAGAGGATAGGACCTGTCAGAAAGGACAGAACAACCCCAAAATCCCTTTTGCAGGGATCTTGAGACTGAAGAAGTATAGGGGAAAGGAATGCAATGTTCATTGGTCTAGGAAGCATGGTATGTGAGACAGGATTGGGAAAGGTCTCCCAGACTTGCATCTATGATTTTACTCCTCACATCCTTCATGCAAGGGTTTAATGAGCTTTATAAACATTCACTAACCCAAAGAACTGCCCAAGAGATGGAAGGGGAGGAAGCAGTGGGAGAAAAGCATCCCAAAAGCACAGACAAGTTTAAGTGGAACCTCTTGTGTTCCAGTTTGTACCCATTACCCCTTGTCCTATCATTGTTTGCCACTGAGTAGAGCCTGGCTCCATCTTCATGACACTCCCCCTTTATATATTTATAGACACTTACAAGGTCACCCCTCAGTCTCCTCTTCTCTAAACGATAGAGACCCAGCTCCCTCAGTCTTTCCTCATAAGGAAAAACAGTTTGTCGTTCTTCTTGGAAGAGATTGTGCAAGTGTTAAGACGAAAGCCACAAATAAGTGATAAAAATAACCAAGAGAAGAGTTATCTGAGCAAGAGAATTCAAAGGAAAGCTGGTATTTCTACCTCCTTCGGCCTAAAGTACGCTCAGATGAAGTCTTACCTAAAGCTTTAAGTGAATCTTAGCAATAAAATGTATTTGCTTTGCCTGAAGTGCACTTGGATTCACCTGAAATCTCAAAACCAAACTGCCACTTGAATGTTTCTTTAGGGAATTACCATCATGCACTGAGGCTCCATTTCACAAGACTTTTTCAAGTCACTATATGCTTTCAGTACTGTTAGCACTTGTCCTTGGAGAGTGAAGTTTACTGTCTGTTACTTGTTTTTACACTGACAAAGGTCTATTCCTTATCTCCTAGATGTTCATATGCTAAATGCATTAAGCATTAAACACTTACAGAGTGCTCACCACTGACAACTTCCAGCTTCCCTCCCTCCACCCATTGAACTGAAAAGACTGTCAGGTAAGCCTAAGCCCCATAAACCTGTGTTTTTAACCTGAAATCAGGGAGTCCCCTCCTATTGTTTTCTCTGCCTGTGAAAAAAAGCCTGGAAAAGCTAGGCCCAAAGGCTTTGGACATCACAGCCTGGAAAAGCTGTATCAGGAAGCTGTAAGAAGGGAAAACACAGTTTATTACCTAGCCTGGGCATTGGTGTGAAGGAGGGGGAGAACAGGATGACCCATTAGTAGGGGAGACAGACTGAGCAGCCAACACTGGAGTGCACTGGGATGGATGAGAGAGGCCACCTGGTTATCTTCTCCAGCTCAAGAGAAGGAAAGGAGCTGCTGACAGAGAGAGAAGCTGAGCACGGAAGTCATCTAAGGGCCATGAATATCTCTGAGATGCTCAGGTTCTTAGAGAAAGCTGAAAGCAGGCAAGCTTCAGAACTTCGTGGCATCATGAGGTTGTTTCAGCAGATACTGTAAACCACAAAGTTTGGTGTCTCACTGCCGGGTCAATTCATTAATGCATTTGGGGCTTGCATTGGATAATGGATTTGGGTTAGAGTGTGTTTCTGATTCAGAAGAGCAGAACCCACACAAGGTGTCAGAAAGAAGACTGGATGAGGTGTGCTTCTGTAGCCAAGGGCTAGAGGTATTTAGAGTGCATGGCCGCAAATGAACAATATCCATTTTGGCTGATCCAACTCTTCTTTATGTCTTTATCTTAAATAAGAGCAGAAGGTAATAAGTAGTGCTTATCTGGATCTTTTTAACGCTGATGGAGAATGTTATACAAGTCATGCTGACCGTTGCACCCAACCTCACTGAATTCAGTGGTGGATCTCAAACGTGTGACAGAACCTGGCTTTAAATTGGCTATAATACACAAAGCAGTGAAAGCTCAGGGTTTCAGGGTGAGGCACATTCTCTATCTCATGCCTGTGTTGGGTTTCCCCATAGTGGTGCTGTTACTCAGGAATTTGCAGTGCCACAACCCAGCCTGTCTGCCAAGGTGCAGAGGACTACTTCCTTTGTTACAGGAGGTGTAGCCTGGCCTTCAACACTGCCAGGGATGGGACAGCCACAGCTTCTCTGGGCACCCTGTGCCAGCGCCTCAGCACCCTCACAGGGAAGAACTTCTGCCTTAGATCTAACCTGAACTTCCCTTCTTGAAGAGTCCCTCTCCAGCATCCTTGTAGCCCCCTTCAGACACTGGAAGCTGCTCTGAGGTCTCCACGCAGCTTCTCTTCTCCAGCCTGAACAGCCCCAATGTTCTCAGGCTGTCTCCATACAGGAGGTGCTCCAGCCCCTGATCACCCTCGTGGCCTCCTCTGGACTTGTTCTAACAGTTCCATGTCCTTTTTATGTTGAGGACACCAGAACTGCACACAATGCTCCAGGTGAGGTCTCACAAGTGCAGAGCAGAGGGGCAGGATCACCTCCTTCGACCTGCTGCTCACGCTCCTTTTGATGCAGCCCAGCACACGGGGGCTTTCTGGGCTCAAGCGCACACTGCAGCTGGCTCATGTTCAGTTTCTCATCAACCAACACCCCCAAGTCCTTCTCCTCAGGCTGCTCTGAATCTCTTCTCTGCCCAACCTGTAGCTGTGCCTGGGATTGCTCCGACCCACGTGTAGGACCTTGCCCTTGTCATAGTTAAACTTCATGAGGTTGGCATCAGCCCACCTCACAAGCGTGTCGAGGTCCCTCTGGATGGCATTCCTTCCCTCCAGGGTATCAACTGAACCACACAGCTCAGTGTCATCGGCAAACTTGCTGAGGGCGCACTCAATCCCACTGTCCATGTCAGCAACAAAGATGTTAAACAAGACCGGTCCCAACACTGATCCCTGAGGGACACCACTCGTTACTGGTCCCCAGCCGGACATTGAGCCATTGACCACAACTCTTTGTGTGCGGCCATCCAGCCAGTTCTTTATCCACCGAGTGGTCCATCCATCAAATTGGTGTCTCTCCAATTTAGAGACAAGGATGTTGTGTGGGACAGTGTCGAATGCTTTACACAAGTCCAAATAGATGACATCAACTGCTCTACCGCTGTCCGTCAGTTCTGTAGCCCCACCATAGAAGGCCACCAAATTGGTCAGGCAGGATTTCCCCTTAGTGAAGCCATGCTGGCTGTCACCCAGCACCTTGTTGTTTTTCATGTTTCCTAGCATGCTTTCCAGGAGAATCTGCTCCAAGACCCTGCCAGGCACAGAGGTGACACTGACTGGTCTGTAGAAATTCATTGTAAGATAAAGTTTCATGTGATCCTTTTTCTTTTCCAGAGCTGTAACATCCTAAAGTATTGCATCATTCAAGGACAAAGGCAAAGCCCAACACAGAACAAACCAGCACTTTACCCTGCTCTCACACCAGGCACAGCTCTTCATTTATTCCTTATGGAAAGAGGGGGGCTTCATGGGGCCAAAGAGAGAAAGGATGAACACCAGCAGCACCACATCTTACATGATGTTCTTGCTTTTTCCCCTGCACTGCTTTGTGCAGTTTAATAGCACCTTATTTGTTTTAACGGTAGGTGTTTTTGAAGGTGTGTGCATTTGGATGCTTTGTTGTACACTGCCAAGTGGTCTTGGACTAGAAAAAGGCCAGACTTTCCTCTCAGTGCCCTCCGCACCATGCAAAAGGGCAGAAAACATGAAAGGGGGGATTGTGAAACGTGTTAGATGAAAATCAACAGCTAGAAAGTTCGGTCGGGTTCACAAACCTTCTAGATCTAGCTAGGGAGATGCTAGCAATGTGAAAAGCGGTACTTGGCAATCTGATAGCAATGGTACGTGTTACAGCTTGGCCCTTGGAGGAACACCAGTTGCTTTAGTTGTGCAATATCTGATTAGGTGATCTGGTCTACAAACATCAGTCATTTCCTTACTCCATCCTCTTCAGAACAGTGACCAGCTTTCCACTGATTTAAAGGAACAATATTGGGCTAGATATTTTGGTGTATATATTCACATCACCTCATATAGCACCAGGAAATCCAGGTGACATCAAATCTGAATGTTCCTTGCTGCCTTTGCATCTGACAACATCTCAGCACATGAAAACGAACTGATCTGAGTAGACTGCAGAATCCTTTTGCCAACTTTACTTTGTGTCAGAACCCTTTCAACTGAGGAAATAGTGCATCTGCTACCTGCTTTATCCCAAGGAGAATATTATATCTGCAGGAGAAAGGAGATTGTCATCGACAAGTCTCTAGCTAAAAGTAATTGTAACAGAAAAAATGGCACTACCAGCTCCTTAATAGTGTGATGCTGTGGTCCAGAACTGTTTCAGTGTGTAGAAGTGCAAACATTTTTGAGCACTGCTTACCGTCTCCATAGATTCTTTCCGTCGCATATAGGAGCAGCATAAAATCCTGTGGGTTTTCAACAGTAAGTGTCATGTTTAGAGAAGAGGCACAATGCTCCTGAGAGCTCTGCTGTACATGAGAACTTGGGGTTATGCTGGGTATGTTTGTGTCTCTAGTCTGGTAGTTCATACTTAAAAGGGGGAAAAGAGCTACTTGTATTATTCCTTTCTACAGACACATTAGGCAGAGAAATAGCCTTCTGAAGGGAAAAGTGTCCTAAGGATCAGCAATCTTAATCTATGAGAGATCAACAGTGCTTGAGAGAGGAGGGGGTGTGTGTGTGTGTGGGTGTGTGTGTGTTAGATGTATACTACTGGATTCTTAAATACCAGTCAACACTGCAAATCTCTATGCAATGTGTTTTATGTGACACTGGCTAGAACATCCTTTCCTCCTCCTAACCGAAGCTTGTCATCCATTGGAAAGACTTTCAGGAGCCAAGACAAAGAGGTGCAGTTAATATGTTTATTCAAAGAAGACAATTCTAAAGCAGCAGGAGATGATGTATGGAAAAAGAGACAGAGCCTACGTGCTACATGCTACATTGGGTGGTGCTTACATTCAGCTGCAAGCTCTGGGGGCACAGAGTTGGAGATCCCACACCCCCAGCAGTCATGCAGACTACCAGGCTGCTTTGATGATGACATATCGGAGTGTACGGGACCCCATGAGGCACCTGGAGGTGTTGCTTTGCTGTTTTTGAAGGCATCACCACCCCAAAGGCTGCTTTGGGCAGCTGCAGCTGCAAGGACCCCCCCAGCTGTGTCCCCTGGGATCATCCCACAGGAAAGCAACAGGGCCCTGGTCTGAGTGGCCTCGTTATCTGGAAGCTGAAGCAAAATGGGAATGGTGACAGTTGCTGACGTGACTCCCTCTTTGCAGTGCGAAGTAATCCCATGCCTTCCTAGAGGAGCGTCCCATGCCTGTCTCGGGGATGTAAGGGTTCATGTATGGAACAGCTTCCACAAGGCAGAGCATAGTCTGGGGTGAGGCAGAACCGATGCTTTCATCAGAAGAGAAAATAAATAGCAGAGGAAGCACGCTACTTGCTGAAATGAAAGAGCTCTAAAGCTTAGCTAAAACCCATTCTGTGGCAAGCTCGTAAAGTCACCATCTTACAAACCCTTAGGAAACTAACGTGGCCTCTTCTGCTCACAGCATATCCCAAAAGGAGGTATACTGGTTCTCCCAAGAGGATGCTGCACACATGGTACCAGCCTCCAGGTCCACGTTGGACCTTAGGCCAACTACTCACACAGGAAGAAGGCAGCTCGGGTGGGCTCACAGGATCACTGCACTGTCCGAGCAGCTGGAGATCTGGCTGGGTGCTGGGAACAACTGACCAGCCCCAGCACCTGCAATGGGGCTGGAGAGGACACGGACACAGGACTGCAGCAGTCCCTTCAGATGGGCTTTGAATGTCACCCCAGCAAAGGCGTAGATCACGGGGTTCAGGCAGCAGTGGATGAAGGAGATGGTTTCCGTCAGCTGCAGCGCCAGGGCTATCTGGTAGCTTGCCTTGCAGTCATTGATGATGTGCAGGCTCTGCAGGGAGTCGAGGAACAGCACGACGTTGAAGGGAGTCCAGAAGAGGAAGAAAACAATGACGATGATGAAAATCATCTTGATGGCCTTGATCTTGTTCCGGTTTTTGCATTTTTGCAGGTTTTTCAGTATCTGGGCATAGCAGCAGATGAGGATGCTCAGGGGAATCAAGAGGCCTAAAATATTGGATGCAAACTGAGAAGCAACCTTCCAGGTATTGTCGCCTGGGGGGTATATGGGGACACACTGCACAGACTGCTCGATTTCCAGCTGCTGGTTGAACATGATGTTGGGGACAGAAGCCAGGCCAGCCACCAGCCACAGGATTAAACTGGTGATTATACCACAGGAGGCTGTCCGTATCCTCATGGCATAGACAGCATGGACAATTGCGATATACCTGTCAATGCTCATGAGGGTTATAAAGAAAATGCTGCTGTAAAACCCTGTGTAATAAATGCCAGCCATTATCTTGCACATAGCATTGCCAAAAACCCACTGGTCTGAAGCATAATGGGCTTGGAAAGGGAGAGGCACAACGAAGAGCAGGTCAGAGGCTGCGAGGTTCAGCAGGCAGATGTCAGTCATTGTCGTCAGCCTTTTCCTGGTCAGGAGAACCCAAAGGACCAAGGTGTTTCCCAGAAGGCAGAAGACAAACACAAGGCAGTAAAGAATCGGCAGGAAGAGGGATTTAAACCTGCGAAAGCCATTTCCTTCATTGCATGGAGCAGTGTTTTCATCATATCCATAGTCATATTCTGTTGTGCCAAAGAATGGGCTTGTGGGATTCATCTCAGATACCTGTGCAGGAAAGAGCAAGGGATAAATGGCTGGTTGTCCTGGCATGGGACTCCCAGAGTGGCTTCTGCCTCCCTCTGTGCTGCATCGAGCCCATGGGTCAGCCTTCAGGCAGAGAGGGACTGCAATATGAAGTCTTGGTCTCATTTGTACCACTCAAAAGCATGGGGCTGGTGCTGGAAGCCTGCCACCATTCCTTTACATGCATAGTTATGAGCACTGGGGTGCTCTTTGCTTCCCCCAAACTGCCTCAGTGGCAGTGAGTTAGCCCCTCATCAGAGGAACATAGATTTAACTAGGTTGGAAAAGACCTTTAAGACCTCAAGCCCGACCATTACCATTAGAAAGAATTCATGCTCTGAATAGTTGTAATGGTGTAAAATGGTACAAAACCTGCATCTGCTCTAAGAATCTGGATTTTATCGTGGTTCCTTGGCTGGGGAGGTTCTTCATTTGTAGCATAAAGACCCTTATGAAAGTGTGTTGACTGAAGAAGCCATCACCCAGCAGCATCAGCACATTTTCAGCTGAGCTGATGAGGGCATGGAGAGCATTTCCTCTCTGTCCTTTCTGAATCATTGCGCGTGAAGACAGTGTTAAAATAGTCTGATCTCCTCTCCAAAAGGGAGTCAGTGCTTTAAGCCACCTTTTGGGTTTTGTTTGGTCATTTGTTTCCAGATGTCACCTCATCACCCCTATAAGAGGGATCTGGTTTGCAGGGTGAGGTGCCCACATTTTAAGGAGTGATGCTTCTTTCGAAAGACACTGTTTCAAAGGTGTTTGCCTTGTCATTGCCAAGACTTTTGTATGTTTCTTGTTCAGTGCACCTCTGTTACGCCTGCGTACAGGTTGATCACGTCTTGAAAGACCTTTGAAGATACCGTTTCCAGGACTATAATTATTGCTAATAAGCTCTAATAATAAAATAATTGACAGTGATTAATTCATTAAAGCAGAGGACATGCTCTTGTAAGTTAAAAGGTCTACAAAAAGGCAGAGAATGGTGGAAATGTTCATATTGACAAGGAAGGAATCAGAATTCACCCCTTCTTGCCTATCTTGTGCCACCTTGTGCAGGGAAATAGGAGGATCAGTATGCACAACCCAAAGAGGTGCTGGAGTCAGTGGTCATCCTCTGCTCCAGCTATGGATACTCATCCCCCACTGATCTGCCTCAGCTTTCCTTGGGGCACCAGGACTGTTTCCTCCAAAGGCAACTGGCATATGCAATGCAGAGAAACCTTTTACAAACACAGCACTCAGCCCTATGGAGTTCCTTGTTCATAAATATGAGTAATGAAAAGAAAGCAGCGCTGCAACCTACGCTGATCGGGTGATGCTTTCCTATATTGAGGTTTCAGCTGTACGTAGGACATTTGTGTTATTAACTTCAACTTTGTTTTCATGCCTAAGCCCCTAAATATTGACACTTCGAGTCACTAGATAACGGCTGTTCATGCAGCAACACATATGGGTAGAAAATGTTTCCTGCTAATGCTTTTGATGTGTGACCCCCCACACGCACTGTGACTGTTCGCATTTCAGCAATGGCTTGATTTTCTTATTTCCTTGAGGGACCCCTTAAAAGCAGTCAATAGATTGAATCAAAAGTAAAACCAAAAATCAAACAATAATGAATGCTGTGCTATAGATATATATGGGTATATAAATACATGCATCGATTGGTAGATTTATAGATATAAAGCATCTGATTTTGGTTGAATAGAGATTGGAGAGGCTCCGCTTTAGACTTTCAGATGACTTTTGAAACATTTAATACCTTTGACAGCTTCCAACGTGGGCACATTTTCCATCATCTCCCCTCTCCACATCAGTCAGTGGAACAGTCAGAATGAAAAAGCAGTTTTTCGGAGGAGAGAGGTAACTGCTGCAGGTCCCTTCACCCTCCTTGCCAAGGTTAGACTATTACTTTTATGAGTAGCACATTAAACGTGGATGGACTTTACCTTTGACAGCAAGAAGCCTCTACTCTCTCCGCTGACCCTGGTCCCGTCCTTCTACTGTGTCCTTGTCCTCTCTTGCAGGCTTGGGAGCTTCCAGGACGCTTACTCCATCGCCTGTGGAGGTGGCTGAGCTTTGGTGATATGCAGGTATCGAATGGGCAGCTGCTAGTTACAGAACAGAGGCAAACCGAAGATCCTGAAGCTGCGGTAAACAGGAAAAGAGGTGACACAAACACATTATGTGAAACAAAACTCAAACACGGCCCTTTTCAAGGCAGCGATGGTAGCACCTGAATAGGTGTTCTCCTTCCAGGGCACTTGCTAAACCCCACTGCTTCACAGCCGCCCCTGACAGAGGTGTGAAGTTGAGATATCTCCATCACAGAGCACATACATAAACTCGCAGCTTTCGACAGAAGCTGGTGGATCATTTCCAACTTGTGTTATTTTAGTGTTCCATTTCCTTCAGCTAAGATCTGCACCCTGGCTGGGGCCCTCCCCATCAGTAGCCTATTCACCTTAGGAGCAAAGTAAGAACTCACAGCTGCTGATACCTCTTTGCAATCGGTTTTTAAGCAGCTTTTATTCAAGTGGAGCTATCTCAGAGCTTCTTTGCTACTTGGGGTTTCTTTTAGGTACAATCTAATGCATTATTTTAGGTCAAGGATAAAATACTGAAACAAAGACTTGACTTTCTTTACTTTATTCAATAGCTTTAAATGATGGCTGTACTGTATGTTGTAAACTGTGGTGCTTTGTAAGTCAGCCAAATGATACGTTTCTCATCCATTAATCTCAACAAGCACTGTTTTCCTGATTTATAGGAGCACAGAGAAGATGAGCTTTGCCCAAGAGACACAAACAAGTACTTGTTAGATCCAGAGCTTGGTTGTTATTAAAGTCATTCACTTCTTTGGTAGCAGCTCCAATCCAAAGTAGCTTTCCAGCTTGCTGGCTGGTGCAGAAACAAATAGTGAAAGAGGATCCCAAAAAAAGAGAAGAGCTAAAAGCTGGAAGAAAAAAGTGAGAAAATGGGCTAGAGAAAAATGAAGAAACAACCTATTTATAGAATCATAGACTCACAGAACGGTTTGGGTTGGAAGGGACCTTCCAAGCTCATCCAGTCCAACCCCCTGCAATGAGCAGGGACATCTTCAACCAGATCAGGTTGCCCAGAACCACATCCAGCCTGGCCTTGGCGTGCTGGCCACACTCCTTTGGATGCAGCCAAAGGACTTGGCACTCATCAGTAGCACAGGCAGAAAGAAAAGACCTCTCCCTTGAGGAATTCAAAATGCTACCAATGACCATGGCACCACTCTGCCTCCAAGCACCCAGTTACAGGGTTTACTGTTAGAACCCTCCTCCTGTTACACACATAATGTAACTCCGTTCTACCTACTTTCATTGTTTAGAAATCAATAGCTTTCATCATTTCTTCTTATGAGCGAACATCAGTCAATTAAAGGTGCCTCCTTTTCCATTGGATGGTTTGTGCATTAGTTTGGCCAGTAAGTTATTAACGTATATACAAAAGTAAGAAGAGTTTGTCGTGAAAGCAATAAAACAATGAAATATAGCTAAATTTTAAATATTCATGATTATTTTAAAATGAAAAGAGAATCTTGTGCTTTTTCTTGAATCATTTTCTGCTGCAGGTATTATGCTATTGCAAAAGACTTCAGTTCACTCAAAATGCCTATTGGTTTCAACTGGGAGATCTTCAAGCTGTGTACGTGCAGCAGCAGCAGTCCTGCAGAGCCAGGCAAAGTGAGGCATGGAGGTGGAAGAGTGTGACAGGGAGCACTCTGTGTGTTGGAGAAAGCAGGAGCAAGCAAGAAGATGCAGAGAACCTTAAAGGCAAGGAAAAGAGCTTGAATTCAAGCAGCAAAAGAGGAGATAGAAGTGAGCAGGCCTGGTGACTGCTGTGGTTGGAGCTCCCAGGGTGATGGGTGATTCTGGCACAGTCATCCTCCAAGCTTTCCTCAATGGAGGAAGGCAATTCAGTAATGGCAATGGAAGATGTAATCTGTTGAAGGCAGTGAAATGGGGGGAGCAGCGATGGGTTTAGGAGATGACTAATCTGGCTGCTCACTCTCTTACAGGTAATTTGAGGTGAGTATGGGCAGAGAGAGCGCTGCTGGGCTGGAGGGTGGTAGAGATGAATGTGTGTTCACAGATGTGGGAGGCTGAATGCTGTAGGCATGCTACGCTTCCCTTGAAAGCTCAGAAGAGGTTACCTGGAGGGGGAAGGATGGGAGGGACGTGTTTCCAATGCTCTCCACCATCAGCTATGAGCCAGGCTGCAATGACCTGCACCCTTCCCACCCTTTTTCAGTCTGCAAGTAGCATCGGCAGTGCTCAAGGCCAGGTTGGACAGAGCCTTGGGTGACATGGTCTAGTGTGAGGTGTCCCTGTCCATTGGCAGAGGGTTGGAACTGGTTGTTCTTAAGGTCCTTTTACAACCCAAACCATTCTATAGTTCTATGACCCTGAGTTACACCTCCTCCTGAGTTACACAAGGACCACGCAGGGAAACAAGGACTCTCTATGGAGCCAACAAACATCCTTTGGAGTTCACCTGCAGAGGATAACAAAGCAAAAAATGTGGTAAACCAGCAAGAGGTTTGAAGTTAAAGGTCACCTGCATTTGAAAGTGCTGAGCTCGGATGGAAAGAGGTGCAGAAAGGCTGCGAGGTGGCAGGAGCACCCACATGAGAGAGCTGGGCTTAGCCTGATAAAGGAAAGACATGTGAGGGATACATTTGGAACATACAGACAGCCCAGCATGGAGAAGGGCAGGGGAAAAGAGGATTGTCTTGCTTTACAGAAAGCACAGGCATAGCAGGGCAATGTTTGCAGGTTGCCCCTTGGGCTGAAGGGAGCTGGTGCTGGTGCTGTGGAGCAGCCTTCCTGCAGGAGGAGAGCAAGCCAGCTGGTGTAAGTGCTCCTTGGTTAAGTGTGGGAAGGGAGACACCAGACCCGGAGGCTCTCATAGCTGGGGATGGGGCAGCAGGCACCAAACAGTCCCTCCCAGGGCTTTGGGGGTGATCCCAAGGTGCTGAGTGGGACACGGAGGGCAGGGAGGTCTTAGATCTTCTTGCTAAGAACCCATCCAAAACCCACCCTAGAGCTCCCTCCTCCAGCAGGCCTGGCTGCTGCCTTGCAGCACGCTCCAGCTGAGTTTTATCTGGACGCTAAAAGCAGTGGTAGTGATGGCTCCCCATGTTCCTGTGGGCTTCCCTGGTAGAAACACCTTATGGCAAGAGAGACAGCTGATTGTTGGTATCTCCAGTGCTCCAACCTATGGCCAGTTTGGGTGCAGGAGCTATGCCACACACTGCTCCATGCCCCCAGTCAGAACTGCAGAGGGAAAAGCCATGTGGCATCACCACCATGGTGAAAACACTGGTGCACAGGTTCAAAAACACAGGGAAAATGTCACTGTAGGAGAAGCCTTCTGGTTTGTCTTATGTTTTGATGGTGGTTGCCAGGCTCAGCCTGCAGCAGCCACTTCGAAGTTATGGTTTCTGCCTCAGTGATGATGAAACCTCCCATGCAATGCTTCATGTAGACACTGTCAGCCTAAAAGTGACCAGCACATCCGAGTAACGCAGAGTTCCTCTCCCCCAGACTATTCGGAGCCCCGAGGTCATGGAAGTGATGCTCTGCGGAAGCCCATGTAAATTGGAAAGGCTGTGGCAAATGCCACAACCACAACGAATCTTGCAGTGAGGCAAGGAGCATGGCCACATCTGCAGTTCCTACAGCCAGCCATACCTGCTGGCACTGGGGGAACCACCATGCACACCAGCTCAGCTTCTGACATCAGCCCCAGAGGGTTTTCTTGTCCCTTTGGGGTGACAGCCAGCTTAGCTGCTGCAAAACTATGCCTGCTCTTGTAGAAACCTCTCCTTCCTCCTGCAAATGGTCTGGGTGAATGGAGCTTCATCACAGAAAGGAAACTGCGGTTGAAACAAAAGACACCACCAGCAAGAACTTGCTTTGGCCTCAAGAGCCTCAGCCACAAGCCCTGCTATAGCTCTTGGCTGTTGTTGGTGCAGCAGCCATTAAGAAAGGATGGGAATAAAAGCAGAGTAAGATACCCTACCTGGTAGGATATTTCCCAAGAAAAGACTAAGTCTTTCCTGGAACTGCTCACTATCATAGTGGAAAGTGGAGGACAAGTTTGCCTTGATGTGATGCTCTGCTTCCACCCATCTCAACACGGTGGTAACCATCCAAGTGAGGCACTCTTGCCCAGAGATTTTCTCTACCTTGGCTTGACAGCCAAATACGAGCAGCTTCTTAGTCAAAAAGAGGCCTTTCCCTTTCAAACCAGCCCTCACCTTGCATCTCAGAGTTCTTACTCTCCCATATTAGAAGAGGAGGAGAGGTGACTTAGCTCAGGAGGGGAAACAAAGGCAGGACTGAGTGCAGCAGGGGGTATGCATGCTCACAGATGCTGGGTTGCTCAGCAAACATGGTTTATAAACCACCAGAAATCATCACTATTGATGGGGAGAACAATGACAACAGCTTGACTTTGCAGGGAAGGCAGGGGGTCAGGGCAAGCATGTCCTTTGCGGAGGGAGAGCAGTGTGGCAGGTAGCACCTTGATGAACATCTCACCCCATATTCCTCTCCTTGGCCATTCCTCTGCACCAAAATCCCTCTCCCAAGTGTCTCTGCTGCCTGCATGGACCCACAAGAACCTTCCACTGGCTGTATCCACCTTGCACCCCTCTCCCACAGGGCAGCAGGGATTGGAAAGCACTGAGTGCACAGAGCTGGCACTCACCTGGGAGCTACAGGAGGAAACCCCACACAGGAGCTGTCTTTGAGGAATCTTGGCCTTTTTCAGCTATTGCCACGGTATCTGGGTCTATCAATCAGAAGTTCTTCAAACGTGCCTATGGATGATCTTAAGGTACAAAAATGCCATACACAGAAGGGCTCGTTTCACTTTCCTGATGGGGATATCGTGTCTGTATGCCTGCGTACAAAGACGGGGGTGAGGTTTTGTGACCAGGTGAGATTTTGAGTATTTGGGGTTTTTTGTCATCAAAAAAAGTAGGTTTATATTGACAAAAACCTCTGAAAGTGCTGAGGGGGATTTCCCCTTCCAAGTTAGAGGAAAAAGAAAAGTAACAGAAGAGTCACAATACTTTATTCTGATAAGTTCCAGCCAAACCGTTGCCATTTTTCACCCTTAAAGGTGTCGTTTTCAAATACAGCATTTTACACAGAAATAACCTCTTCTTCTAACCCTGCTTCCTCAAACCAGGCAGGCTGCAAAGCTTCAGAGGTGCTTCCAGTAGAACTAAGATGTGCCTGTTTTGCTGACAGCAGACACAAATGTGTAGTTTTCTTTTCAGCTTGGTCAGCAGACACATTGACACCCTCCACCACAGTGAATGCATCACTGTGACAACGCACTTGTGTATGCAAACAGCATCATAGAATCAACCAGGTTGGGAAAGCCCTTTAAGCTCACCCAGTCCAACCGCTCCCCAGCACTCCAAGGCCACCACTAACCCATGGCACTGAGGCCTCGTCTCCACGCTGTGTGAACACTTGCAGGGACGGTGACTGCAGCCCTGCCCTGGGCAGCCTGTTCCAATGCCTGAGCACCCTCTGGGGAAGGAATTGTTCCTCAGCTCCATCTAAACCTGCCCTGGTGCAGCTTGAGGCCGTTTCCTCTTGTCCTGTCCCTTGTTCCTTGGGAGCAGAGACCGACCCCACCTCACTACAACCTCCTGTCAGGCAGTTGTAGGGAGCGATCAGGTCCCCCTGAGCCTTCTCTTCTCCACACTGAACCCCCCAGGTCCCTCAGCCGTTCCCCATCACACTTGTGCTCCAGGCCCTGCACCAGCTCCGTTGCCCTTCTCTGGCCCCCTCCAGCACCTCAATATCTCTCTTGCAGTGAGGGGCCCAGAACTGAACACAGGATTTGAGGTGCAGCCTCACCAGTGCCCAGCACAGGGGCACAATCCCTGCCCTGGCCCTGCTGCCTACGCCACATGTTCAAATGTGCCTATGAAAAGCCTTCTGGGCACTGCCCTGTCTCTCTCTTCTGCAGCAGATGCTCAGTGCAGATAAAAGGCTGTGATCCAGGGCATCCTCCAAAAGCCGGTGCTGAGTCTGTGAAGGAGAAGCAGCTGGAGGCGCATGGCGAGGCCTCCAGCTCACTCTCCTCCACGCTCTGCTTCTCACTGCTGCCACCAAAGCCACAAGGATTACGGCTCTGACAGCTGCAGCCTGGTGCAATTGCTGAGTTGCAGCCAGGCAGGAATCAGAGCGTTGCAAACCTCCCAGCACAGTAACTCATTCACAGCAGTGCCAGCAGCCAGAGGGGTTTTCTCACCCAGGTTTCACAACAGGGCGATTGTGGGACAGAAAGAAGTAACCGAATCCACCCCGTGCACATGGGATCTCTGAGAACAAGACTGCCCCTTGTTTGCCCCTCATCTGATGCATTTCTTCTCACCCTGAAGCACTCTGCTGTCCCACACCTTTGGTATGTCAGCACAGGGCACCTCTCAGATCTGCATCTGACCCTGCTTTGCCTGAGGGTGGGGAACACAGAAGGACAAAAGCAGGAATGAATGAGAGCAGAGAAATCCCATGAGAGGGTTGGAAGGGACGGTGGCAGATCAGGTAGTCCATCTCCTGTCTTGAAGGCAGGGGCAGTGTCCCACTGTTATCCTTGCCGAGCCTGCTCCTACAGCCCCTGCTTTCCCCCCAGCTTCTCCTTACAAACCACCCAGTGCTTCTTCAGACTCATTCCTAGTAAATCTGTCTTACTACTTCTTCTTCTTTAAGTACTTAGTGCTTAATGTCTAAAACCCTCCTGGTACGATTCGAGTCAGTTATTGACCTTATCCCTGGAGGAACAAGCACTACTTTCTTCTAGCTGCTTCAAAGTACCCTAAGTGCAGTTTTCCCTTCGGTTGCAGTAGTTCATATTCCATCATCTTTCTCCTTTTAGGCCATGTTTTCTAGACTATTAATCATGGCCACTGTTCTCCTGTAGCAGCTGCCCAGCTTGCCTTAATCCTTTTAGCATCACAGTGCCCAAAACTAGACATAAAACCCCAGCTGTGGCCTCACCCCTGGCAAAGCAGACTGGAAGTCTCTTGCCTGCAGTAGCTGTCTTGTTCTGCAATTCATGTACCACTGGTGACTTATGCTTCTGTTGTGCTGGATGACAGCACCCAAATCCTTTTCTCCAGAAGCCCTGCCTTCCCCATCCTGTGTTTGTGGTCTCAGTTGACCACAAACTCAATGTCTATGTGCAGAAGTTGGTGCTTGTCCTTAATGAACTGCAACCCATTGCTCCCAGGCTTTTTAATCTGTCAAGGACACTTCATCAGGGGCTGTAGCGATAGGACAAGGGGTGATGGGTTCAAACTGAAACAGGGGAAGTTCAGATTAGATCTAAGGCAGAAGTTCTTCCCTGTGAGGGTGCTGAGGCGCTGGCACAGGGTGCCCAGAGAAGCTGTGGCTGCCCCATCCCTGGCAGTGTTCAAGGCCAGGTTGGACACAGGGGCTTGGAGCAACCTGGTCTAGTGTGAGGTGTCCCTGCCCATGGCAGGGGGTTGGAACTGGGTGATCTTAATAATCATAGAATCACAAAATGGTTTGTGTTGGAAAGGACCTCACACTTCCAGGGATGGGGCAGCCACAGCTTCTCTGGACACCCTGTGCCAGCGCCTCAGCACCCTCACAGGGAAGAACTTCTGCCTTGGATCTAACCTGAACTTCCCCTGTTTCAGTTTGAACCCATCACCCCTTGTCCTATTACTACAGTCCCCTATGAAGAGCCCCTCTCCAGCATCCAATTGAGGATGATGTGATAAAGCTGCTTCCTGACAAATATGTATTGTCTTTTACACTTTCTGTTCTCTTGCAGGCTGTTTATTCTTCCTGTACTTCCCAGCAACTGCAATTACACTGACTGGCACGGAATTCCCTCTCTGGTGTAGGCTGCTGTTTCCTCACCATACTGACTCAGAGCAAAGGGCCACTGGAGTCTGGCGCTGGCAATTCTGCTTTGAAGCAAAGAGCCACCAGAGCCAGCACCCTGCCCCAACAGCACCCAGCCCCAGTCTGCAAAGGGGACAACCTCTCCTGCCTTGGGCCATGCCAGCCTGGGGGATGTGAGGATGTGAGGGGTTGCAGGGTGGGATATTCCCCGTGCAGCCCCCGGTGCCCATGTCCACTCTCACCACAGGAAGCAGCTCTGGTCATTTAGCATGTTCTAAAAGGAAAAATAAAAGGCTTTCAGTGTGCATTGCAACCATGTTCTTAAAACAGGGAAGCCCGTGTGGGTTAAGAGCAGGATGGTGACTTGGGGACCCTGCCACTTGCAGCAGGACCCCTTGGAGGGACCCATGCCTTTAGCAATGCCCTCGCAGGGTGGGCTGCTCTTAGCACAAGAGCATCACACAGCGCATCCATTGGCGATGCCCATCTAGACCACAGTGCCTACGATGGCAGAGCAGGTGTCTGAGCGGCGTTATCCCATCTTTCACATCTTCCCTCAGGCCTCTGCCCTTGCCGGACTGTGAAGAGAGCTTTGCTGAGGGAGAGGAAGCGTTAGGAGAGCTCGGCAATGCCGCTGATCGATCTATACCTGAGCCGCGGGTAAACAGGAAGCTGCTGAGCGGCTTTATTCTTTTTCTTGGGTTTTTTAGGCTCTTTTGATCTGGTTTGAGTAGCTGTTTTTTTTTCTGCTTATTTCATCTCAGGAAACACATTTTTTCTGCCACCTCTTGCAGGAAATGTGCAAGATACAAAGTGTTGAAAACCTCCCAGTTAGCCCAAGCCGCTCTACAAGAGGCGGTGAGTCAAAGGCAAGGAGGGCATCACAATGGCACTGAAAACTTGCGCTGAAAAGCTGAAGCTCGTAGTAGTGAAGGAAAGGCTAAACCAATTCAACCGTGCAGAATACAGACACTTGCACACATCTGTGCTATGATTAGATCACAGTCACAGTCATTAGGATTAGAAGGGCCCTCTGGAGATCATCTACTTCAAGCCCCCCAAACTCAAGGGCTTTTCATCAGTATCAGAAAGAGCTTTCAAAGCATTGTGGTCAGGAGAGCCAGGGGCATAGAGCTCTTTCCAGAGATGCAGCACCAGCCCCTTAGGAACTCATTTTCAACACCAAAGTCCCACCATGGAGCCTGCTGTCCCTACCAGGCTCATGCACCATCCACACTGCTGCAAACAAGTGCAGCTGCACTGAGCCCATGTGCCAGAGTGTGATGGGGAAGAGGGATGCCACTTGTGCTCAGCACCTTAGCATGGACCCAGCAAGTTACCCCAGACACATCAGGAGCAATGAGGACAGACACTACAAGGGTTTGGCAGATATCCGTGACTTGTCCTATGCTGCAGGCAGCAGTGCAGGTACAAATCCTGCAGGGATCAATGCTCACTGTGTTTAAAGTCTCTCCTAATCTTGCTTAGGAGAACAAGCAGATAATCAGGCCCCTGATGCTATCAGGGAGACAAGGTAATGCTGGCAGGAGAGGGTGAAGCTGCGGGGAGTAGAGGGATGGACAGGCATCCCTCCCACCACAGCCTGGAGCTGCAAGCTTGGCTTTGTCTGCAGCAGGGCTCATCATGCACTGACAGGAATGGGTTTGCTTTATGCATCAATCCTTCTTAGCCCCTCTTCAACTCACCAGCAAAGAGGATCCCTTAGGATATCGAGGGCTATCCCACCACCTCCACTGTCCTCCTCTCCTGCGGGCTGGGGATGGACATGCACACCTCAAACATGATACAAGATACAGCACAAACCTACCAGATCCAGCAAGAGGCTGGGTTGAAGAGGAGGAGGATGAGGATCTTTCTGGCATGCAGATGCATGGGGCAGGTTTTCTCATTACCAAACTGCAGTTTCATGTTTTTCTGGTGTACTGAAAGCACAAGAGGTGCTCTTGTGGGTTTTGAATGAGTGGGACAGAATAGATGAACTTTTGTTACTGCGAAGGTAACTTCTGCGTTTCCTTTTATAATACCCAGAATTTCTCTTGCTCTCTCTTTGCTGATACAGCCCAATCATCCCAAGAACCATCAAGGTTTCATACCTCACCTCTGATAAGTTTGGAGGCAGAAGAGGTAAAAAGTCAAACGTTTCATTGCTGTTGTGAAATCACTGGGTGTGAACGTGTCTTTCTGAGCAGAACCTAACACAAGACCAACTTCAATAGACAACAGTAATAGCAATGTGCCCACGTTGCTTGGGCAGAACAAAGGACAACTGAGAAACCCTGAAGTCAAGAGCTGATCCCCAATGCTTTAGGCCGCCTTTAAAGAAAAAGGAAGCTCTTGAATTAGCCTCAGATAATACTGAATATCCACTAATGAAAAGCAGTGGTTCGGGTGTTAGTGCTTCTTCTACCCCAAATGCTGTCTGCTTATTTCATCTTTATTCTATCAAACATGTGCAAAGGCTGTGATTCCAAACACAGAGGTTTTCCTTAAGGAAGAGCACAGAGCAAAGGTGGTACCCCATTCTGCACTGGGAAGTCTGTGCACCCCACTTTGCTACTGCTGATTGTCATAAGCTGGGACAAGGAAGGCTTTCCTTTGTGGTCACTTAGGCTTTTTGTCAGTAAAGTGGGTCTGAAGGTGAACCAGAACAACCCTCGTTTATTCCTGTTGTGTTTCGTTTCAGTTTTGGAAAATTAAATCCAGAGAGTTAAAGTGGAGATTCTCCATTGTAATGTAATAAAATAGATCCAGGGTCCAAGGCAGCAAAGTGGAACCACTTCATAAACCCCCAGATGCACAATGTTTGGGGTTTTCTTTGCCTTTTGAAATGTGAATAGATGTTCTGATGAGATATTAAACAGCACCTAACCACAGGAGGTTAATGTTCTATGTACTTCCCATAAAGGCATGCTACTCAACAACACGAGTGTGCTCCCAACATCACTTCATTTATGCTCTCCGTGTTGAGCTTGGATTAAAACACACCTTTTTACTAGCCTATTGTGGAGGAAGTAACTACGTAGAGCAATTACATGTTTGCCTCCAGGCTTTCCAGAAACCTGTGACCAAGATGGGTCATTGAATCACTCACTGTGTTAAAGCCTCAGCCCTGGGACTCATCTACAAGCCTGATATTCAGACATGATTTCAACACGAAGCTGGGTTTGAGTCTAGGATCATAAACTATGGCCTGTGCATGCCGGTGGCCAACGAGATCACACAAATGGCCTGCAGGGGTTACAGAACCATGTCAGGAGCAGCATTCACCACCCTCCATCAAAATGCTGATCCCAAGGGTGGTCCTTCAAGAAGCTCTTCAGGAAACAAACTCATGTAGGCTTTTGGATACGCATGCGACCAACAGGATGCTAACCGAGGGACCTGGAAAGGACTGGGAGAGGTTGGCCTAGCAAAACACAGCCATAACTGCGGCTGGCACAACCCCTGCAGCACACACTGCCAGGGGCACGGCAGGGCTGCCTGCTCTCCCTGCCAATCCATCTGCTGCAAGCAGAAAAGGCACCAGAACAACAGGTTTTCAGCAGCATCAGAGAAGCGGCCGGTTCCCTCTGTGGTGGCAGGGAGGTGCCATGCAGGCAGTGGGGAAGAGATGCTGCCTGCTGCTGCCTGCATTTGCCTGCTGCTGCCTGCATCTGACTGGTACTGCCTGCATCTGCCCGCATCTGCCCACTGCTACCTGAATCTGCCCACTGCTACCTGAATCTGTCTGCATCTGCCTGCTACTGCCTCCACCTACCTGCATCTGCCTGAATCTGCCTGCTGCTGCCTGCGGCTGCCTGCTCTTGCCCTGACATCTCACTCCTGCCACATGGTCACAGTACAGTCCACCTGTGCTGAATGGAAGGAGCTTGCCTATGGTAAAAGCGCAGTGGGGAGGGAATTGCCACCAGACAGAACATGATGCTCTTATGAACAGCAGGCAGCTCGGCTGCAAATCAGGGGTACCAGGGATTGGGACCTTCCAGAGGTCTCACATCCCATTTGAAGTGTTTTCAGAGAACCAGTCAGGTGAGAAAGGATCAGCCCTTTGGCCATTGCCAAAGTGTGAACACACCATGCCTGAGCTGAAAGCATCACCTACGCTGTTCCTCCCCTAGCAGGCCTGTCTCAGCTCCTCTCTCATGTCACAGGCAGTAAGGACTGAATTACCAAAGGTAAGAAGCACCATAAAGCTGACAGATGCATATGGTCACTGTCCCCCGAGCTGTGGGTGCAAACATACAGCAATCAAAAAGAGGGGAAAGAGGGGCAAATTTTCCATATGGCAAAGGCAGCTGTGTGAGGAGGAAATGTGTGGCAACAATTAGTCTTCACAGAGTCACAGAGTCACAGAACGGTTTGGGTTGGAAAGGACCTTAAAGCTCACCCAGTTCCAACCCCCTGCCCATGGCAGGGACACCTCACACCAAACAGGTTCCTCCAAGTCCCATCCACCCTGGCCTTGAACACTGCCAGGGATGGCGCAGCCACAGCTTCTCTGGATACCCTGTGCCAGTGCCTCAGCACCCTAACAGGGAAGAACTTCTGCCTTAGATCCAATGTGAACGTCCCCTTTCAGTTTGAACCCATCACCCCTTGTCCTGTCGCTACAGTCCCTGTTGCAGAGCCCCTCTCCATCACCCAAAACACACCAGGAGAGCACAAGAAGGAAACCAACGGGCTGTCCTAAAGAGAAAACACCACCACGGAGTCCCCCTGTGGAACAGTGCCGGGGTTTGGGCACGTTCTCCTCAGCGGCGGGGGGGTAAAGCAGGTTCCCGTGCCTGGGAGCGGTACCTACCTCCCAGCTCAGCTCCGCTGCAGCCTCCTCCTCCTCCTCCTCCTCCTCCTCGGCCGGAGCAGCGCTGTGGCAGGAGCTGTGCGGGATGCTGGAGGCAGCAGCTCTGAGCGCTGCAGGGCAGCAGCTGCTGGCTCCTGTGGAGCTCCCAGCTGGAAGCTGGCGCAGGGACAGCACCGGTGGCTTTGGGCATCACGGCTCCCCCCTCCCTGAGCAGTCAGATAGAGCCCGGGTGTCTCCGTGTGCTTCAGCCCATGAGGCTGTTGTGTCCATGGCTGCTGCCGCTGTCAGGCAGCTCCTCTGCATGGAACTGTGAGCTGGGGTCCGAGAGCGCACACAGATTTCATGTTGCACCATTACAGTGCACAGTTCCCAAGCCACACAGTTGCCTCTTAGGGGTGTCTTCCCCTTGCACAGCCTCTTGCCCTGTGCACCATCTACCCTCCTGGGCAGCAGCATCTCCTCTGGAGGTGTCCCCCACCAGACTCTTCCTCAATGGCCAGAGCCACCCCCCCCACCCATAAGACATGCACGTCTAAGTCTTGGGCTGATGGGATGGCAGGGACTGGCATGGGATGGCAGGGGCCACCACGGGATGGCAGGGACCACCATGGGATGGCAGGGGCAGCCTCAAGCAGAGGATGGCAAGAGGCATCCAGGCACCCCAAGAGGAGCAGCAGGAGGAGGGAGACAGACAACATCTGCTGATGGGACCCCTTCTGGGCTTCTGCAAAGCACAGCCCAGAGGTGCCTTGGATGCCCACAGCTCTCCCTCAAAGGACATCTCCGCAACATGGGGTGACAGTCCTGCAAGTGCAACCATTCCCCTGCCAGCATCTCACTGCTGGGAAGAGGGGGCTTTGCATGCATTCAGCAGAGGAGTCAAAGGGATCTTAGCTCCTCTTTTCTGTCATCTGGTGTAGCATGTTAGCCAGGAATTGCAGACAACAGGAAAAGAGCTGAGCAATGGATTTGGGAGAAGAGAGTGAAACAGCAAGAGCACAGGGAGGGGAGATGCAGGGAGGTCATGGGCAGCCCGGACAAGGCAGGACGAGCAGTGATGCACCAGGAGGGAAACAGGAAGGAGCTGGTGATGAACATCTTGCACAGTCCTCAGCCTTGGCCACGCTTGAGCTGATCTGTCTTAGGTTTGTGTTCTGAGGTGCTTCAGCACCAGTCCCTCATCCGCAGCACCATGCTGACCCAAGGGACCAAGCTCTGCTGCCACTGCTGCCAGGTGGGTGTGGAGCTGGTTTTCTGCAGCTAACTGATGCTTAACTTTACCTGCTGTAAACAGAGAGCATCCAGTTCCCCTTTGTGCAAAGCCTATTTGACTACACACCCCGGCATCCACTTTTGGCCTCCTCACAGCTGTGTGGCTCTGCGGAGATGTGGTCCACCTTCTGGTCTGCTACCAGCTCTCCTCAGCTTCTCCTTGCGCACCCTGGAGTTCCTACTCCAAATCCCTCCAGACAAGAGAAACCTTCCAGAACACACCATTGCTCTGTAGCTCTCCAAAGCTACATAAGTAAAAGTACTGTGAAGATCAGACCTGCCCATGAGTAGTGCCAAGCAAGCCAAACTCCTCCCATCTGCCTTGCCCTGGGGTCTTTGTCTCCTGGCATTGTACCTCACTCTCAGATGCTCCTTCTCCAGTGTTCTTCTTTAGCACACTAAAGACATGCTCTTTTCTGCAAGAAAACATTAAAGAATAAGCTTTGGATCTGGAGCTAGCATCTGTCCCGAGGTCCTGACTCCAAAACCTACCCTATTGAAATACCCTCAAATGCTCACCCTCGCATCTCAGATCCTGATTGTCGTCACGTCACGGGGCTGGTTTTGTGGTGGCACACACTGCAGCAAGGAGCAGAGACTACAGAACAGCTTGTGGGAAGGGCAGGGCCAGAGGTTAGCTTGAAAGGGAAGCATTGGGAAGAGGAAGATGCGTCAGGGGCCAGACTGTCCCCACCCAGATTGCTCCTGCCTGGGTTTATACTTGTAAAAGTAAAATTAAGACTATATATCTTTGATCATCATCACGGCTCCAGTTCCAGAGCAGGATTCCAGTTCACTCCTGTGTATTTCTCCTCCCTTTCCACTTTTCCTCTTGCAGTTTAGCAGGATAGAGGCCCACAGGGTCAAATTCAGCCACCTGGGTGCAGCTCCACTGACCACAGCGGGGTTGCTGCACAAAGCACTGGGTGAAATGCTCCAGCGATCTTTCTTTCTGGCCTCATCCCTCTTCCCATCCCTGCTGCAGGTCATTTACACTGACTCGGTTTGATCTGAGCTCTTGTGGTGACTGTATTCCTGAGCCAAAGCTGCAGAGTGGGAACAGCAAACTTGGGAACAGGCACGCAGATGTGCTGCATTTACCCCAATGGAGAGGGCCTCACTGATTTGCTCCTTGTTCTTAACCTTCAAGCAGAAACCCAAAGAGGTTTCAAAAAGCAGATGGTTCATACCTGAGGTTTCCACTTTGAGGCTTTCATTGTGCAACAGTGATTTGCTGAGGATAGCTTTTATTTTCCAATCTGCTCCAATCCTCAAGTCGTGCCAGCAGGGATTGACTCCTGCGCCCTGTGCTCCTCATCCCTGCAGTGTTGGACTGGCATGAGACCTTCCATAGGGTCACATCTTTCAAAGCCCTGCTCAAGAGGTCTGGGCAAACTCCCAAACACCATTCAGAGCCTCATGGCACCAGCCAGGCTCCCATGACCCCCTCCAAAACACCACCCCATAGGGAATCACCCTAAAGGAGAGGGGCTGCTTGGATGTGTGAGCCCTGGGTGCAGCTGGCCCTGTGTCAGCCACACTTTGTCAGGTCCTCATGGTGTCCTCTAAACAGGACATGAATCCACTCTGCCAGGTGCTCATGGTGTCCTCTAAGCAGGATAATGAATCCACTCTGCCATCTTCAGCAGAGCAGGGGCTCAAATGGGGAAAGGTAATGTTTCAGCTAAGTCTGATGCTTGGTTTCATGATGACTTCAGTAAAAACGTGCAGGAAGCTAACAAAAACGTACCAGTCCCCAATGCAGGAACATGTGGTGATGCTTTGACTCAGTTTCTAGAATAGACAAGTCTTTCAGGCAGCGTAAAAGCAGGTTTTAGAGAAACCTGTTCACAAATGGTTACACCGAATCTGATTGAAGTGGGGCTTATTAACTGAGCTTGCCTTGAGGGGAGTAAGGTATGAAGCTGATACAGCAATACATAAACAGATATAACCAGACTTGAACCGAACTGCGACGTCACTTGCATGATTTTAACTAGATCAGCTCATAACCACCCATTAAAGCTTCATAGCTTCTTACGGCAGCAGCTCGAATCCCTGCCTTCAATACCCTGTGCTAAAGCAGCAAAGCGGGGTGTTGAGTGATGTCTGGTAAAGCTGGGCACTAACGTTAACCCCGCTTTCCTCACCAGTTTCAGCTGAACAACCTGACCTGCATGCAGGGAGCACACATTTCATCCCTCCAGGGGATGAAAAACCTGCCCAAGGGTCAGCACATACAATGCTGCATCCGTTCTCCTCCGATGGGGTATGAAAGCCCTCAAGAGCCCGACCAGCTAAAACCCCACACAGGCACTTGGAACAAGAGCTGCAGGGGCTGCTCTGGTGGTGTTGTCTTCAAGCTGTGGCTTTGGTTTTGGCTGTCTGGAGCAGAAGTAGACCTGTTGCCTTTGCAGGGGGTTCTCAGGCTCACTTGTGCTCTGCCTCAGCTATACTGGGGTTGAGAAGCCTGGTTTTGCTAGGAGAGGTCCCTGCTTCCCTGTGCTTAGAGCTTTTCCAGCCTTGAAGTGGAAACATACTCAAAACTTCATTAAACCTGTTTTCTCCAAAGCATTCCTTTGTCATTAGAGGTAGAAAGACATTAACAAAATCAACCTAGCATGCAGGAAAACCACTTCCCATCTCAACCAGTCATATTTCATTTGCCAGTCAGCAGAAGATCTCTGCATTCAGCTGCAGAGCACTTCAGGAAAACCAGAAGAGTCAAACCTGCCATGTGCTGTGGGCCACAGCTAGAAGTTTGCCCTGCCTTTTTGCCTGTATTTAATTTTCTGAGCTTCCTTTATGTATCATAAGGATGCATTTCCAAGCCAGGGTGCAAACTTTGTCATTTTTCTCTGTCATTGCTAAAGAAAATATAGGCATTAAATCTTCAGCACAAAAAAGCAGAGTTATACCCTGTTGCTCAGATACCTGAGGGACAGTCACATAAAATCCTAGATTAAGAACTGAAACAAAAGTACCTCTATAGGTGTGATAGGACAAGGGGTGATGGGTTCAAACTGAAACAGGGGAAGCTCAGGTTGGAGGTAAGGCAGAAGTTCTTCCTTGTGAGGGTGGTGAGACCCTGGCACAGGGTGCCCAGAGAAGCTGTGGCTGCCCCATCCCTGGCAGTGTTCAAGGCCAGGTCGGACAGAGCCTTGGGTGACATGTTCTAGTGTGAGGTGTCCCTGCCTGTGGCAGGGGTTGGAACTGGATGATGTTAAGGTCCTTTTCAACCCAAACCATTCTGTGATTCTATGATTCTATGAATTGAGATTTGAGACTCAGTTTCATAACCAGAGGCTCATAGAAAAGAAGACTTCATCAGTTCATCTTGTATCTCCTCCACTTGAACTCCAGTTGACTATAGCAGGGTTATTTCCTTGTTTATTACCTTAGAAGCATTGCTGCAGCCAAAGGACCGTCCATACATGGTAGATACAGCACTAACCACTGCAGCTCTGACAAAATCCTGTCACCCCTTTTTGCTGGTTCCTGCGTCACCTGCCTCATGGGGATATTTAGGAACAAGCATCATTGATGAGCAATGTGGATACACCCAGATGGAAGCCAAGATGGGGCAAAGTATCAGGGTGTCTTTGTGAAAGGGAACGTTGAAACCTAGATACTGTGTTACCACATTAGGCAGTTGTTATCAGATGAAGTGTGAACGTGGCTGCTGGTGGTGGAGCTGTGATGAAAGAACATGCTATCTTTTTATCTAAAATTGAAGCAAAACCACAACACTTCCATCTATCAGACCTGGCCAGTTGGTGCCTCCCATTTCAGACACCTTCTCTTTGGAAATCCCATGAGAAAGATGCTTCAGGAGGAGGTGCAGGCAGCAATTCTGCATTCCTCCCATCCAGGGGCAAGCCAAGGCACAAAGATGCATGGCCTGGGTAATGGAGTAAAGGCACCCTGCATCTTACCAAAAGTCAACATGGGAAGTTTCAGCTTCTAAATGCAAGGCTTGCCCTTGTGGTTGTGGTTTAAAATGGTATTTGTACTTCCAAAACTGAGAAGAGCACCAGGCAATATGAGTGCTCTCCTGCCTTCCCCAGGTAACACTCTGGTCCCAAGCAAATGGATGTTTCTCTTGCTCTTTCACTAGGAACAAACCCCATGCATTTTTGTTTCAAGTGTACTTGAAATCCTCCCTTTGCTGCCAAGGTTTTAGTCCAGCTCCACAGAGTGAGCCACGAATTACCCACGTGGATGCTGCCAGCGCTCAGAGCCTCTCGTGTGCTTTCCAGGAGAGACTCAGCTGCCTGCTGAAGACCATGGGACCCAGAAACATCCAGCTTGGTGGTCTGAAGGCAGCAGGGAGGAAGGGGTGATGCAGCAAGAAGATGGCCAGTCCCAGCCTGGTGTGATGGAGCTTCAGATTGGGTGGGAGACCGAGTCCTGCAGAGGTCCATCGACAGTGACTGAGGGGAGTAGGGGTCAAAAGGAAGCTCTAACAGCATTGGTGAAGAGCACACCAGCAGCACCCCAGTGCCAGCAAAGAGCACCAGGGGCCTGGGCTCACCTCCAGCCACATGTAAGACCTGATCAAACCTCTGCCTGTGATCTAATGCCAGTGTGGATATGGATATATCTGCTTGCAGATGAGCTCAGCTAAGCCTGCCTTTGGAAGAGAGCAAAGGGGTCCTTTCCACGGGATGTCTTGAGCTGCTTGGGGGAAGGCAGGGGTTAACCCTATTCAAGCATGCCACCTATTGCTAACCCTCACCACTGCACCCGTCCACCACCCTTCTTCCTTCTGCAGAGCCAGCGTAGGCAAGATGTGTTGGAGCTTTTGTCAAATCAGCTGGTCCTGCTGCAGAAACCAGGCAGAGCTCTTGCCTCACGAGTCTCCTTTCCTCCAGCTCTACTTAGAGATCTAAGAAAAGCAATAATATCTGTGAATATGCAGGAAAACTCCCTTAAATACGTGCACACCTCATCCTCAAGCAGGATGGAGAAGGGCAGCGCTGCTGCTGAGGGGCATGGGCAGGGTGGGTTGTCACCAATCAAAGCAGACACCCCGATAACCCTTCTGGATATTAGGGTGTCTTCTATAACATGCATGTAAGAAACTTCATTACGCCTGAAGCCCAGGGAAGCACAGGGCTCCTAGTTCTTCCACTTGTAGAAGGAGCAACCTGGTCCAGTGGAAGGTGTCCCTGCCCATGGGAGCGGGTTGAAACCAGATGAGTTTTAAGATCCCTTCCAACCCAAACCAGTCTGAGAATCCATGATTCTATAAGAGGTGCAGACAAACACAGAGGTACTGCTGGGGGGGGTGTGTATCTTATGTTATATAGCAAAATCTATAGCGTTGTCTTTGAGTTTTAAAGTCTTTTAAGGTTTGCTTTAAGGAGCACAGGGGCACTTGAAACCCCTGTGCTCCTTGGGGCTGGGACCCCTTGGAGCTGCTCCTTTGCGCAGGGAGGGGGTATTTGGGATGACATCTGTCCCAGCTGTGAGGAATGGAGATGTGCTTCTTAATGTTACGTCCTGCACGGATCCTTCATGCCATCCATGGCTCATCAGCCTGAATTCAATTCCACGTTACCATCCACAAAGGTATTTAAAATCTGTTTTAAGTAAGGAACAATTGGGAAGGGAAAGTGTCCTTTACACAAGCCTGGAGACTCATGCTCACAGCTCCTAAGCACATTACTGCCTTCAGCTTCTTGTTTCCTGCCCCTTAATTTGAGGGAAGGAATTGGCCATCCTTCCCAGCTCCCAAACTTCATTTTCCCTGAGAGAAGCAACAGTGGTTGTTTAACATGGTTTGAGCACAACATCACTAGAGAAGAAGCATAACCCTCTGCCACGTGAATTGACCGGACAGATGGCCTGAGCGATTGGAGCTACCTTGGAGCTGATGTAGGAGCAGTTCTGGGGCAGAACATGCCAACCCTTGTTGTATGACACATTGGTTGCCCTCGTTACCCTTACCACAAGTCCACGCCAAAGGACAGATGGCCGGAGATGTGTTGAAATGCCTCAGGAACTGGAATATGAAGGTTTCGTCTCGCTTCACCCATGCTTCCTGCACAGAGCCCCTGATGTTACTTCCTGCTGTGGAATGTGGCCTAGAGCTGACTTGATGCTAAAGAACAGATTATCTGGGTGGGCTTGGTGCTGTTGGCCACCTGCTTGCTCATAGTTTGGTGCTGAAAGATGTGTGTGCAAACGGCACGGCACTGGCAGATGGAAATGTGCAGATGTCTTCTGGTTGTGTCAGGGTAAAGCGCTTTGTGCTGCCTCGAACAGCAGCAGTGGATCTTCAAGATCAGGAAATGAGCTCTGGGAATGTGAAAGCAAGCCAGGGCTAGCAGGAGCTTCAGAATTGCTGGGCTCAGTCTGAAGGTTTCAGCCAGCTGTATTTCAGCCCAAACCTTTGAAAGGAACAACTGGGCTCAAGGGGAGCCAAGGGAAAGGATTTCTGCTCTGAAAAGCCTATTGAAAGGGAAACATGCACTTTGACTGCCAGGAGATGGGTCTTGCCTGGCAGCATGGACCAAGAGCAGTCCAGTGACACCTGAATTGCAATCACCACAGATCAGCTTAGGAGGGGACGCTTCATCCAGTACTGTAGGGATAGGACAAGGGGTGATGGGTTCAAACTGAAACAGGGGAAGTTCAGGTTAGATCTAAGGCAGAAGTTCTTCCCTGTGAGGGTGCTGAGGCGCTGGCACAGGGTGCCCAGAAAAGCTGTGGCTGCCCCATCCCTGGCCCTGTTCAAGGCCAGGTTGGACGGGGCTTGGAGCAACCTGGTCTGGTGTGAGGTGTCCCTGCCCATGGCAGGGGGTTGGAACTGGATGATCTTACAGTTCTTTCCAACCCAAACCTGTCTGTGATCCTATGAAGCCATTGCTGCCAGTGTTGTTCTTAAGAACTGGGGGAAACATTTGAAGAGATGAGATCCCCTCTTCAGATGAAGCTTTTGCAAATGACCCTGATGGGGCTGTGCCTCTGGCACCAGGAGGAAGCACTGGCATTTGGGGAAGTAGTGGCTACACCAGCACAAGAGTGTTTCTGGTTGCGGTCAGTCCGTTGTGGTGCAAGTTACGAATTGCCTCATTGCTAGCATAAACAGTGCTCTGAATGTAACCACAGCTTGGGGGTTTTAATGAAATGTGATTTATTTTGCTCTGTTTCATCAGTGCATCCACAGCGAGCTGGGAAACAGTGCCTCTCCCCTGTACCTGCTGTCACACCAGCACTGCCAGCAGCTTCCCTCTGGTTCAGCATCATTCCTGCAGCAACACTGGAAATCCCACCCCACATGTGGTACACAAGTTCTTTGCACGTATGGCTTATAACCCTCTTGAAAAAAGTGTTTAAAAATGGGGTATGTATAGCAAAAATACACCAGCAGCAATGGAATTCTATAGAGAAATACATCCCTGGTCTGGAAGTTGCTCCTGAGCCATAAAAATGAGCTCATGAACTTCCTGCAGAGGCCGAAGCTTTGCTAAGCTTCAGAGGGAAGATAAGCAATTATTTTTCCCCAAAGTGGAATATGCTCCTTTGCCTTGATCACCCTCTTTATTTTGTGACTGAAAGAACTGGTGAAAGAATAGCATCAGCTCCTTTACACACATTTACTTAACAGACCCCTTCCACAGCCTTAACATTAGCTAATGAAATACATGGTGTAGTGTTTGCTGTGTTCTGTCAATGCCAGCCCCATTTTGCAGTATACCATGGGGGGATGCTTGTACATCGACACACAGAGAGACAAAGCAGGCACAGGGCAACACTTTGTTGGCAGCAGAAACCTGCAAATCTGTTCTGCTTTAGTATTAAAAATAAGAAGCCAATTTGCTTGGCTTCCTACTAAGAACCAAAGAGATGCTCTTTTCACAGCTGAATAATGGAGCGTTTATGCTCTCCATGGAGCAGATGGAAAATTGATCTGTCACATCCCTGCTGTCTGGCCTATGAGAAATGCACTAGTGTTTGGTGCCTGGTAAGTGTTGCTATTAAGACAAATCAGAATTACATGTCAGACACAGAGATCAATGCAATCTCTTTGCTTGCAGACAATACACTTAAAGTCTCACTTGTTTCTACCCTGTAGAAACAAATGGACAAGTTCCTCACTCAGAAAACCCCAGACAGCTCCAGTTTGCTGTTTCCTGCCAGAGGACTATTTCTTCTCATGCTCAGGGTGCTCACTTTTGCTCATCCCATCCCTTCATGAACTCCCAGGAAAACCATGGCCAGACTCTGCCCAGCAGGGGCTGGATGGATTGCTCCTTCCCCTTGCTCTTGGGCAGCATGGGGAATACCCAGAGCTATAAACACACTGGCTCAAAGCCTATTGCGGGCAACCACAGGCTCGTTAACAAACACCACTTCCATCAAAGCCTCTTTGGCCGACGTTGCTCCTGCCTGAGTGCTTCATGGTTGGTTGCTGCCCAGCCACCAGCACCACATCCTTTCCTATCAGCCTTAGAGCCAGCAAAACTGGATCAAGTAGGCACAGGGTCATGGTTTCACCATCAGGTACCATGGTCCTGCAGGCTATACGCCCTCACCAGCAGGGTGGCAGGAGAGGGGTTACTGCAATGCCCCCAAAGGGAGTCTCCAAATGCCAGCACATCCTGTTGATAATGTGTAACTCACAATGAGAGTTTGGTTCGCTCTTATCCCTTCTGTCCAGAAGTGTGGTTTGGGATGGAAGGAAAGGTAGCAAAAGCAGAGTGTAAAGGCCAGGGTGTTATTTTTTTCCCCCTAAAATACCTCCAGAAGAGAGGAACCTACAGTGAAACTGTGATAAAGGGCCCAGAGCATGTGCTGGCAGCTCTTCGGAAAGAAGAAGCTGGAGAGGGAGAGAAGAAGACACCATAACCTCTTCCTCATTGCAAAGACAGACTTGGCTGCTAATTTTACCACCAGGGCAACTCTGGATGAGGAGAAAGGCTGCTGCTTCAGCAGCTGCTGTGGCAGTGCTTCCAAAGAATATCATCCTTTGCATGGCAAGTGTCACACACATTAATTCTCTGTGTCTACACAGATAACATAACCTCGTCCTGCCTTGGCTGTAGTGGTACCTAGTATGCACATTTGATCTCCTATAGGTATTTCAGGAGCGGGGGCCAGGCTCTTAGTTTGAGATGCTTCTGCTTCCCTAGACTGAGGTTATCACAGGGCTCAGGACTGAGGGCAGAGATCAGGGGGGAACTGGAGCTCAGCAAGGAGCTGAATGGACCGTGTGTGTTGGGAACCTGCCTTGGGAAACCCCTGGAGCACAAGTGGAAGCACTAGTCCCCAAAAAATGACACCAAGTCAAGAGCAGGTTTTGCTTTAAAAGTACAGTAAGAGTTTTCTTGAGGAGCTGTGCCTCTTGGGGCTCTGCAAAACTGAATGGGGCAAAGAAAGTCCTGCTGACTTTTCACTTTACCCATGTACTGAAAGAGTCTGTTACCATGTGCAAAACTCCCCTAAGGCAGACAAAAAGTCGTTTCACCCCACACTGTCCATAATACTTCTGTGCTTTGGGCTAAGTTGACATCCTAATCATGACTTCCAGGCCTTAGCTGTCCACCTCCTATATGTGACTCCAACCGTGTGCTCCGAGATTGATACCAGTCATAGTTAGGGAAGGAGAAACATTCTTTAATGTGCTTTAACTTCTTTTAAATAAAAGGCTGCTCCATCAACCTGTTTGAAAACCTAAACCCCCTTCCTGCCAAAAAGAATCCCCATTTGGGGTTTTTCTTGCTAGCCCGAATTGGAACAGGAGATTGGTTGAGGAAGCAGCTACCAGGTAAATTCCAGGTTAGGGGAACAGAAACTTGGTTTTTGACCTTTGCTGCCTCCGTGCAACCTAAAGTGCAAATCAGACTCTGAGAAAGCTGGAGAACAACCTGTGCTGCCCAGAGGAGCAGCAGGAGTCTGAACACAGATGCTTTCAAGGTAGGTGCCATCAGTGCACGCCTTATGGTAGGGGGCTTGTCCATGCTAGATTCACTTCGTCCTTTCCAGTGAAGATGTGGTTAACCTCGGTTTGCCTGTGTAATTGACAGGAACCTTCCCAAAGCGAGCTCAGCTCCCACTGCAAGGGGAGGAGGCTGGTGTAATACCCACTGAGGGTGATGCAGGTTCTGCCAGTGCCAACTTCTCCCTCCACTGACTGTAAAGGGAGCAGACAACTCTTCCCAGCCACTGTCCAATGCTCAGCATAAGGAAGAAAGGAGCTGACAAACATCATGGACCGCCAGCTGACAGAGGAAGTCTAACTGAAAACCAGGAGTGAACTGGAGGCCCCTAATGATAACACTTCCCCATTTCTCTGTTAAAATCCCTTTTTTTTCCATGATCCAAGGCAAAGAACAACACTGCTAGAAAAATGACAGCTTCTGGCCACGAATGCAATGAATGCTGAATGCCTTGCTGAGTGCTCTTCACAAGGACAGGGATGACTTCGAACTGTAGGATGTGCTTTTCTTCCTTTCCTATTTGTCCTGACAACAGAAATTGAGGTAATTCCCACCTTCCAGCCACCTCCTGCTCTCATTTGTATCATCATATATATAATGACAACACCTGTATGATTTGTACTTTGTGTGTTATGGTAGCATCTTCTTCGCCTGTTGATTCAATCCAATCAGGTTTTTACCTCCTTTGCATGTTTCTTTGCTGAAAAAAATCCATGTACAGGAGTTCCTGTTCACAGAGCAGAAAAAGGTCAAATACAATAAAGAAAATATACAGGTTTAATCCCAGCAGTGCTTTACTGAATCTCAAGCAAGAAGGGAAAGATCCAGGTGCTTCAGTTTCCCACAAGGCTCCTTTATTAATCAGCGACCTGATGGAGGGCTTGTACAAACACAACACCAAAGCACATACTTAGTCCTGCTCCACCCAGGAGCAGCAGGCCCCAGGTGACATGGGAACAATGAGCCATCTCTGGGGGCAGGTGAGATCCTCCATCGAGATGCTATGGAAGAGTCATACCTTCAGCCTAAAATGAAAGGGGACATGATGGTGATCAAGACCTCAATCTAACCCATGGAGAATCACAGAGTGGTTTAGATTGGAAAGGATCCAGTTCCAATCCCCTGCCACAGGCAGGGATGCCTAGCACTAGACCACATCGCCCAAGGCTCTGTCCAACCTGAACACTGCCAGGGATGGGGCAGCCACAGCTTCTCTGGGCACCCTGTGCCAGCGCCTCAGCACCCTCACAGGGAAGAACTTCTGCCTGAGGTCTAACCTGAACTTCCCCTGTTTCATTTTGAACCCATCACCCCTTGTCCTATCGCTGCAGCCCCTGAAGAACAGTCCCTCTCTTAATCTCTATTAATCCACAGATATTAATCTCTATTAATCCATATATATCAATCCATATATCTCTTAAATACCATCTGTACCGCCAGTAAAACCAGAGGATGACTTCCTCGGCAGGTACTTGTCCTGCAAGCCTGAAGATGGCAGCATGGGACAGACTGAGGGCCACAAGCATCATTTTCAATTAGGGCTGTGACTGGTGACAAACGTGCCAGGGCCACTTGCTGTCACAGTTCTGAATCCCACACACACCTCACCTCCAAAACTGGATGACCGCATCCCAGTGGATAGACGGTCCCTGGATCGTGCTGCCTGTGCGATGCTCTGGCTGACCTGAAGCACCTACCCCCATGGATGGCATTCAATGCTGGCAGCCAGCAGCGCTCCCTGGCAGCTTTCCTGCTGTAGACAACCCTCCCTTCATCCAAAGGTCTTCCAAAGGCAGTGTGTCTTTTCCTAGCTGTAGCAGGCAGGTTCTGCCTTCACTGATCCAAAAAGGAAAACATCACCAGCACAATTTTGCCCTGAGTCTGGGAGATTCTTTCTTGCAACTGTACTGCCAAAGAAATCAGTGGCAGGTCCCTCACTGGCTTCAGTCAAATCAGTATCCAAACAGGGTGCTGTAGGTAAGCCTTCATCCAGGCTGTTACTTTAGACTTTGAACCACTGGCTGGAGACATTATGCACTTTTCTATACCTATTTTTAGCTGACTTTCATAAAGAAATGCAGGTACTGTGACCATGTATGTTTAGCTGATTGTATGTCATCTTCCAAGTCCCAGTAACTTTTAATACTGTTGGCCAGTTTCAAACCACCATCCAGTTGGGATTAAACTCCTACCTACAGACAGCTAGACAAGCAGAGGGCAGAACCCTGCAGAAGAGGGCTGTGATGTGAGCTCTGCTCTTGCTGCACTCCTGAGAATCAATGCACCCTCAACCTTCACATTGTAGAAGCTCAATAACAGTTGTCACCAACCATATTCATAGAAGCCCAGACTGGTTTGGGTTGGAAAGGACCTTAAAGCTCATCCGGTTCCAACCTCCTGCCATGGGCAGGGACACCTCACATTAGAGCAGGTTGCTCCAAGCCCCTGTGTCCAACCTGGCCTTGAACACTGCCAGGGATGGGGCAGCCACAGCTTCTCTGGGCACCCTGTGCCAGCGCCTCAGCACCCTCACAGGGAAGAGCTTTGCCTTAGATCTAACCTGAACTTGCTCTGTTTCAGTCTGAACCCATCACCCCTTGACCTATCGCTGCAGTCCCTGATGAAGAGTCCCTCTCCAGCATCCCTGTTTGTTTTGTATTGATTTAAAAGCATCTTAGTTTCTGACTTCTTAAGTATTTAAGATCTCAACATTGCTTTGAGGGTAAATCTTCAGTACCCACCAGTTCATTCTCTAGCCGTAAGCAATGACTTCTTTCCCTCCCAAACCCAGGACAAACAAGGTAGTTTCACTGCTTCTTTTTGTCTCTTAAAACAGAAGGCTCCACAGCCGGGGTTTAGTTATTGGGTTGATTGTCGTAAGGATTTTGGGTTCATTGTTGCAGCCCTTCAAACTAGCTGCTGGAGAACAGTTCAAGAGTTGCAGAGGCAAATGGATGAATACTATTATACACCCAATTCAGGTGATAATTACTCCTATGAAGATGTTTTTAATGAAAGCAATGTCTGTGAAATGGGCAACTATTTTGTATTTTACACCCATCTCTCTACTGTCCTCTACACTCTGGCATTTATGCTCAGCCTGCTTGGAAACAGCCTCGTGTTACGGATCCTATTCAAATACGAAAACCTCACATCTTTAACGAACATCTTCATCATTAATCTCTCTGTCTCTGATTTAGCCTTCTCCTGCATGCTGCCTTTCTGGGCAGTGGACCAGTCCTTTGGGTGGATTTTCGGTGAGTTCCTCTGCAAGGCAGCAAATGCTGTTTTCTCCATTGGCTACTACAGCGGTGTTTTCTTTCTGACACTCATGACGATCCTGCGGTACTTGGCCGTAGCGAACCCACTTTCAACCTTGAGATCCCAGACGCAGTGCTGTGGGCTTCTGGTGAGCTTGGCTGTTTGGACTGGTAGTACATTAATTGTGGTTCCTGAGGTTATCCACACCACAGTGCAAGGAAACCTGGGGGACAAGATCTGTGATTATGATGATTGGAAATGGAAGAAGGTGGACATTTATCAAAGAAATATACTCTTCCTGCTTTCCCTTGGGGCTATTGTATTCTGTTACATCAAGATACTGATAATCCTGCTCAGATCAAGATCTCGCAGAAAGCACAGAACTGTGAAACTCATCCTCACCATTGTGTTGGCTTTTTTCCTGAGCTGGGCACCTTACAACATCCTCAGCTTTCTGACTACTTTTCCATCACCTACCTGTCAGTATGAAAAAGACTCCAACCTTGCCTTTTACATCAGCCGTAAAATCGCTTTCTTCCACTGCTGCCTCAACCCTGTGCTCTATGTCTTTGTTGGAGCCAAGTTCAAGAGGCATTTGTTCCATTTATGCAGTCAGTATTCACCCTGTGGCCACAAACAAGTCTCCAGCCCCAGGGTCTTCTCTCAAGGCAAATTCCACTATGAAGATGGGTCCATCTACTGAAGCAAGACCTCACTCGTAGCACTTACCCTGGATGAGCTTTCTGATTCTAAAAGCCATGGATAACCTCTAATTCTTAGAGGCACTTCCCTGAGAAAGACACATAAATTTACTCTTTGCAAACATGCTGTGTATGGAAAGTCACAACAAAATGTACTTGTGGTGGGATGGGGAACTGAGGATGCTGAGAAATCACTTCATTGACCTGTAAGTCTTATCTTTATGTTTTGTGTAGTGAGATGGGTTTTCTCCCATGTATAGTTTCTTTTTAAAAGCAAAAGAAATATATTCACTTTTTCTTTGGGAGCTAAAACATTGGGTTTTAATATAAACAGTGCTGCATGTTGCTTTGTCACCTGACTTAGAATACATGGGCTGTATATAGCAATGGACACATGTATTTCTGTAGCCTTTATAGGATTTGCAGTGTTTACCAGTGCTGAACTCATTGGTTATCTCTTTTGGGGACTCTCAGGATTAACTGGCCTGACAATAGCGATAAGAACTCTAAGTCTCTGAAGTTCTCAGCACAAATGTTCTTTTATCTCTTGGTATATATATATGTATATATATATAAGTAGATTAGTGTAAAAGTCTTTCAGATCTAAAATGGGAAGTTTGGGAGAGCTCTAGAAGGAACACAAGCTCTTAAGCAGATACTTCACTAGGATAGTAGTTTTCCTCCTGTTACTTCAGGCACCTTCCAGCCTCTGAATATCCCTTCAGGAGGCTGCAGAGGATCAGCAGCCCATCCCCACAGCAGCACAGGAGCATATTTGCCTCCAAATGCTCTCTCCCTTTCTCCTTTTGCCATGGAGCTGAGAAGACTTAAACTTTCTAAGAAGCTTATAGCACAAGAACAAGTCAGTCCTGGTATCCCATTACTACAGTCATTGCCTAAAACTTAAAAGAAAATTGAACAGGTTACTCATTAATCCTAAAGTGTTCAGACAAATGGAAAGGCAGAGGTTGCCATGTGTCTTGTGGTGAAGACCAGCCTTTGGCTCTCGTCACCTGATAAGAGACATTTGAAATGGATGTGGTTGTTTCTGTGCACTTCAAGAGACTTTGGACTAGAGACTCAATACCATCAATTATGAAGAGACAACCTACTGAAGGACTAATGAGTCCAAATTCTTCTTCTGCTAAGCCAGGACCACCTCATGGGCACCAGCAAAGCTCTGCAAGAGGAAAATGCTATGATGAGGAGTGAAAGGTCTTATGCACCTACATCATTTCAACAAACTGTCCTTCAACTCCTGGCACTAGAGCTATACCACCCTGAAATCAATACATTTTACATGTCTCTAAAAAACCAGTCGAGAATTAACAGGAGCAATAAAATGAGAGATTGAAATATCTGCTCTGTGCAGGCTTGAACAGGTTATTTAGTTGTCTGTAGCTTGAGCATGTTTTGTTACAGTATGTCTGAGTGTGTAAAGGGAATACTTAATACTGCTCACTTGTACTGCTACCTACCATAACCAAAGTAACTCAGAATCTGGAGATTTCCCCTCCTGATCTAATAAAGTTGTACTAATAAACATTCAGGAATTCACTGTGACTATGGTTCTCTGCCTTTGATAACCAACTATTAAAGTTAAGGTATTTGAAGAAGTAATTGTGACTTTTCATAGGTTCAGTTATCTTGGAAGAGTCCTCGAAGCTAAGGTGGAGGAGGATGTTCCCAGTTAGACAAGGCTGCCTGGGGCCTTGTCTGGTCAAACTCTGACAACCTCCAAGATCAGGGACTGCATAACTCCTCTGTGTCCCTGTTCCAACGCTTAACAACTCTCATGGTGGAATTTTTTCCTTCTACATGAACAAAATCTCCTTTGCTGCAACCTGGTGATGTTGTCTTTTCCTTGCCTTCTCTATGTCTCTGCTGGCTGCTCCCAAACATTTTTGTCCTGCTTCTGGCTGGTAATGGCTTCCAGGAGGATTTGCTCCACCATCCTCCAAGGGCACAGGAATGAGACTGAACAGTTTCCAGGATTGTCCTTCTTGCCTTTTCTGAAAATGGGCATGAGTTTTGCCTTTTCCAAATCACCATGGACTTCCCCTCGTCACCATGGCCTTTAGAGGCAATAGATAGCACGCTGCAGTGGTACTGGGCAATGCCCTCAGAAACTATCACATGCATCCTGTCCAGTGCAGACAACTATATATCCAGTCTACTTAAGTTGTTCCGAAGCCATCCTCCCCTGTGTGGGCTGTATCCCTCTCTCCAAACTCTGCTACTAGGCACAGAAACCTGTAAGACACTTGCAGCTATAGCCATCAGCAACAAGAAATACATTGGCGTTACTTCCATCTTTGTTTACACACATATGTTATTAAATATCTATATTGCTAAAGCCATAGGATGTGTCCCATGCAGGTCTAGGGATGGGCAGCCTTTGCATCTCTTTCTCTCCAGGACCCCCAGATGCTTGGAAAATACAGACTGCTCCGGATAAAACATAATGCTCAGGAGACCTTGAATCTTTAATTTCACTCCATCAATCGAATATTATGTGGTCTGAGCAAATGCAGAACTGAGAGAAAGAAGCCTGTGAAGTGAAAAAGGAGAAATCAATTGGGTTTGGAAAACACAGTCTATCTGGGGGCTGGGAGTGGTGTCAGACTGAGTGGTTGGAGTACTACAACTGCTGTACAGTGCCAGGGTGGCACCTCTAACCCTAGTTGCAAGTTCCGGTTAAATGCACATGCTCTCGCTGCTCTGATTAAGCCCATACTAAATTTCATCCAGTGGGAATGGGAGGACAACGGCTTCTCTCACAAGCAGTTTAGCTGGATTGAGCCCTTCTCCCTAGCTCTCTTTACAGCTGGTCAACACAAAGCTGAGCATCACTGCCACAGCCTGTCAGAGCTCCCACCTTCCGTGCAGCCATGGGAGCTTGTACCAGTAGGGAAGATCCTCACTGGTAAAGGTCAAGGCACCAAATTCACCCTTTCCACTGCTAATGCAAACTGACTTACATAAAATAAGCAAACTTAAAATCCACACATTTCAGAAAGCATCCTGTTAGTACTAAAATAAATGATAATTTTGCTTCTGATCATAGTCAGAGCAACAGTCAGACTCATAAGTGGGTGCAATGAATTGGGCAAAGCACAGCATGCACCGCTTATTGCCAGAAGGATTGTCACTGGGAGTCAGGATATCTCCATCTGTAACTCAGTAGTTTGAAAGTACCACCAGTGTTATTAAAATCATAAATAAAATTCTATTGTATCTTCTCCTTATGGTTACTACTCAGAAGTTTCAAATGCTCTTGCTCATCCAGTGTTTAAATAGGAAGGGCTTGTGTTAAATGGAGAGTTTTACTGATAAATGAAGGGAAGTTAAAAGAATATACATGTATCTTCAGTTTTACATCAAAAGAACGGTGTAATATGGCAGATCCTGACTGGAGTGAAGCAAAGAACTGAGAATGGCAAAGGGAAGTGCAGGGAGTGGAGTACTCTCTTCATAGACAGGAAAGGCTAAGATACCAAATTTAAGATAACTCTGTTTCTTTCATTCCTCTAAATAGTGCTGCCTTCTGAGGTCAAGTTCTCTTTCTTGGTGGTGAAAACCTTCCAGCCCTCTGAACCAGCTCTTAACCTCCTAAACCTCAGTATTCTCTTTATACATACACCATACATCTCAGTGTATATAAAACACAGCTCATTTAAACTGCACAGTCCAGAGTCTGTGCCCTGGTTCTCCCATATCATTGCTGCTCCAGTTGAACCAGCATCAAACTAGCTCTACCTGCTTTGTCCACACAAGGGTGAAATTCAGCCAGTTCTGAGCAGTGGTAGCTCCTAAATCTGCTGTGCTCAGGTGGAAGTCGGTCTCAGAAGCTGACAGCTTCCAAAAATCAAAAACCTTGACCCTCTTGTTGCTAAGAATGAGAAGATGTAAGAAATTCTAAGGAAGTTTTGGTCAGGTACAGGCATAACTGGAAACAGAACGTTCTTCTCAGAAGAAATTGTCTGTATAAACAGGCAAGAATACAATAATTAATGTCAATTATTAAATATTTCAGACAGTAGCTTGTCACTACATAATTAAAAAGAGGAACACTCTATTGTACTTGATTAATGTTGAGTGAGAAGTAAAACTGCACATAGACTTTCTGCAAAGTTGCAAAAAAAAAGGCCATTGCAGTGAGATGATGTGGGGTTTCATTTATCATTATTTGCAACTGATGACCCTGAGGTTACTTTAGGAAGACACCCAGTTGTCTGCTGATCACTGGTAGACATTTGTTTTCATCAGATGCTCTTGGTCCTGTAGTCCATGATGCCGTAAAGAACACGAACAGAAGTCAGGCTGAAGGTTGCTTCTGAACTATGCGAGACATCCCATCATGCTTCACAAGTCATGTACTCACAACATCCTCAGCCCTATTGATACACGGATAGACTCCACAGCACATTAAAGTTGTAAAGTAGGTATGTTTTATTCAGCGCTGAGGCGCATGGGGGATCACTCCTCCAAAGGCATGCACACCTTTCCTTTGTTATTCAGTTTGCTTATATTACATATAATGATTATATAAACACGATTGTTTCACACCTAATACATATGCAAAATCTATTCCCATCTAGTATTATAATTAGTTTTCTGGTATCGTCCCATTGATGCGCTTGCACAGTGCCTCCTGGTGGTGGTCGTTACGGGGTCGTGAGGATGAAGGCCTGCAGTTCCTCTTCATCACCGCAAGTAACCTCTTGTTTTCACGCAGACTCAATAGGGTTTTGGCTCCCATCCAAACTTCAGGTTTGGTACAAGCAGGTTTTATGTATCTTAAAGCAAAAACTTGTCAAGTTTGCAAATTTTGTTACTCTGGCTATCTTTTGTTCCTTTTCTTTCTAAAGATACTATTTGAACAAGAATGTCTTCAATATTAAGCTATGAATCTTATCTACTACAATTCTGCCTAGCAGCTGTAACTCCTACAATTCTGCTTCGCCATTCTAGCAACTTTAACTCCTACAGTTCTGCTTCACCAAGCACAATGACTGCTTAAGCAAGCAGGCCCAATGTTAACCCTTTATTCCCAGGTAGCACTACAACCTGCACTTGAGGGCATCAGAATGCTTTTGAGCTATGCAAAACCATGGGGAAGATTAATCACCAAAACTTATGGTCCCTTAGTCATCCTGAAGCTGAGGATATAGAAATGAGGATGATGGTGACATGTCAGTGACTACATGCTATATGTATTTCCTCAAGAGTGTTGAAAATACGATGCTTTGACCTTATGGCTGCCTTAAGCTGAAGATTATGACGCTAACACAGTCACAAGCATTGTGACCAGAATTGATGACAAACTGTTTGGTCACGAGTTTTATTTAAAACCATTTATTTACCAAAGCAACGTGCAAAAAAAAAAACCCACAGAAACTGAGTTTTCAAGTACGCTTCAAGTTGCAATCCAGCATAGCCTATTTCAGCTGCGGTGAAATAAATGCCTTTGAAGTACCACATGTGTTACGGAAGGGTTAAGATTTGCATAGTGGAAATACTTTGCTTGTAGGAGCTGGTGTGGAATGTTAAGGAACTCCATGCACCACATACCCCCTGCACCCTACCTTAGGAAGGGGGCCTCTTCCAGTTTCACACCTGCTTCCTCACAGTTCCTTCCCATCTGTAGCCTTTACTAATCCCTACCTACGCCTTTCAGCTGTGGGAAGAGGCTTTTCCTTTCGTCAACCAGGGCAGCAAAGGGAAAATCTGTGCCTTGGATTTGCCGAGCCTGACTTCCACATCCGCTTGCATTGTCCGTGCAAAGAGCTTGATGAACTGCTGCACAAAACCCAACATAACCCAGAACAAACAAAAACCCGACAACGAACCCATGCTGAACCGTGCTGAGAGCAGGTCCGTACTGCATTAAAAAGTGCTTGGGGGTCCCAGCAACACAGCCCCCTTCAAAGTAACCCCCAGACCCTGCAGCTGTGAGGAAAAGCGACTATTTCCCCCACAGAGACATTTAAAACCCCTCCGGTTCCCCCACGGGGCCTTCTCCCGGCCTCCCCGCTGAGGCGGCCGGGCCGGGCCGGGCGGGCAGCGCACACCGCCCGCGGGGTGGGGAGGCACGGCCAGCGGCCTCACGGGAGTTGTAGGCGGCGGGGAGCGGCGCCGGAGCCGGAGCTTCACCCCCGGGGCCTCCTCTCCGCGACATGGCGGCGGCCGCGCAGGTACCGTGCGACAGCCCCCTCACAGCCCGCTGAGGGAGGGAGGGAAGGAAGGAAGGAGGGAAGTAACTTCGGTGGCTTCCACTTGTTGCCTCTCGGAGCTCGGCTCGGAGGGGAGGAGCTCCGGTGGGATGGATGGAGGGGGACAGAGAGCTGAGGTGCGGGCCCTCAGCGCCGTGGTGGGGGGGGGTGCTCGGCCACCTCTGCCCGCCGTGAGGGGACCGGCTCCGAGCACAGCGGCCCCGGGGAGGGTGGCCCGTGTCCGGGCAGGCGCTGGCTGTCCCTAAGGGGGTGGCAGCCAGCCCCCAGGCCCCGTCATCTCAGGGGTCGTTGTTTGTACGTGGTGAGCGGTGGCTTTAGGCCGACATAAACACTGTTCTGTCGCCTGGCATCCACCCCACTTCGCGCAGCGGCGGGAGCAGTCACTTGGGGCCCTGCTAGAAACTAAACGCCGGCCCGTGTCCGTGCTCTCACCCGCTATAAAGTGCTGACAGGGAAATATTTGCTGCAGCCCTAATCCCGCTCGCCCTTGTGTCGGCAAATCGCCGGCGGACAGACGGACAGGGAGAGTTCTGCTGGCACAGACGGGCCGGGTCTGCATCTAGAGCAGATGCTGGGGTTGCAGCCAGCCCTCTTGCGTTGATCCCGGTAATCCAGAGCCAGCAAGGAAGGACGGGGGGGAAGCGAGGCTTTAGTGACATGGTCATCTGCTGCCTTTGTGCTCTGGGTTCTCCTCGGGCGGAGGTAAGTCGGGCTGTGGCGGGGCTGTGCCATGTGTTGGACGCTGGTGGATCTGTTGCTGCCTGTTTCGGAGCTCAGGGTCCCGGTGTTTGTGTTCCCTGGGTCATTGCACCCAGCCTCCTGCTGGTTTTGGCCTGTGCTAAGGTTTCCTTGGCCTGTGGAGGTGGCCTCTCACTTGAAACCCAGTTACTTTTCAAGTGTAAACAGGGAGGAGTAGCAGTGCTGAAGAGTGAAAGTGGGTGTTTGCTTTTATCCAGCTCTGGCTTCACACACCCATGGTAGCAAGCTGGAATTAAACTTCCAGCATAAAACACACACTCTGTTTGCTGGCCTCATGATGACGTGTTCTCTGTTACTGGCTCTGACGTGATGTTGCAGGCCACGCAGCAGAGGAGATAAACGGCCTTGCAGGACTGCGGGTTCTGGTTTCTGGATATTACTCTGTACAAGGCAACTTTCTGGAGTCTTCCAATGATCCTCATGGGAGTGCTTGAACTTAAAAAATGTTCCTGGTGTTCCAAACAGCGTTTCTGAATGTTCACATTTAGAAGAGAACGCTGCAGTTAGAAAGTTGTATCTGAGATATTATGGTGGAAAACAAGTGATGGTCGATTTTGCTCATGTTGCAGTATATATATATTTGACAGCATTTGTTGTGAACGCAGTTTCACTACTTCTTCTGACAAGCCAGTTAGTTTTGGAGCCTGATTTTCCTGTAGAAACTAGCCTTTTATGTACACCATCTGATAACAGTGAAAGAGTGTATTGTATTTGTAGGCACTCTTCTCCATTGCTGCATAAAAGGAAGACATCCTGGATCCCAGGGTCTTCTATGCCTTGGTTGGTATGGGATCACGACATAAAGGAACAAATAGGGAAAGAAAGCTATTCAAAATGTGAAGAAAAATATGTGTAAGTACAGAAATGACCTGGTGGACTCCAGGAAAAGTAGTGCTGAGAACTGTTTTCGGTTTAGAGTGTTACTTGTTTTTCTTAGTTGATCCCGTTTAAAATGAACAATTGCCTATTTGTCAAATAAATGCCAAATCCTTCTGGTATTCCTTAGATGTTGTTGAGATGATTAAACCGGAGGGAACTGTAAGAGCCCTAAGTGTTTTTATTGTGACACATTCTTACTTACTGACATTCCTATGGTTTTATTTCTGTTTGGTTTTGCCAGTGCAAAGAGACTTTTTAGCAGCTCTTGTCTAATCTAGTTCATATTTTCATGTAGGGTTTGTCCAGGGAGTGGTTGCTCTTTGTGTCCAAAAATCCTATAATAGTAGTAAGCTTGAATGCTTTGCACAGATGTGTTCAGAAGAAGGCCTTACAGTTTGTAACACTGGCAGAAGGAGCAGAACCTTTTGTGTAGAGCATAGCTCTGGGAAGCTGTTGCTGCACAGGGCCTTGACTTGTACACCCTTCCCTTTGGATTAGTGTTTTTGTCCATCACAGTGTTCTGTGATTGTGGATGATAAAGTGATCTCAGTAGAGATATCTGTAAACAGTTAACCCCTGAGTGTGTCCACCATGACACTGAGTTTACAGCTCAGTGGTGACAGTCTCATACAGGTCTCTCTTCCAAAGGCTTTTAAATGGTTGGGATTTGTAATTGAAATTTCCCTTTTCCCCCCAAATGGTGACCTTCACAGGAGAAAAGAGGGAGAGAGAAAATACTCCGTACTTTCTGCTACAGAGGAAACAGGGTGTTTTGCTGTTGGCTGGAGTAGCATTATTCACCCAGTGACCTGTCAGTGTGGGTTGTCTCAGCGCGTTTTTTGCTTAATGTGTTTGCCTCACCCCCTATTTGATTTATATGCGTGTGCCCAAAACCTATAATTTCCAGTGTTGCTTGTTGCTAGTTCCCTGGGAACTACATATGGGCTAGGGAGCTACTACTGCTGTTGGCTGGATGGAGGACAGATGGAGTTCTACAGATGAGCCAGTCTCAACATCCACCTGCCAAACTTCCCAAAACCTTTAGTTGGCGGCAGCCTTTCGAAGTACTTCTGAAACCTCGGCTTGGAAGGTCAGTGTGGAACGGGAGATGCAGAGGTCACAACATCATCCTGAGGAAAGCTCCCATTCAGAGTTAGGATGCAGTGGTTGTTGCTTTAAACTATCCCAAAGGCCCAGAGGTGGCTGAGATGCTGTAGGCAGGCCGAGCTTGCTGAGGAAGTTAACAAACTTCAGAGACCAGCTTTGGAGACCTGAAAACCTCAAGATTTGTTGAAGACTCCAGGCTTGTATGATGAGCAAGTATCGTGGACCACCAATGCTCCTTCGCAGCTGGAAGACCTCTAGTGTTTCTGTTTCTGTAGGTGTCTGTGTGGTGCTCCTCAGAGTAGCATCTGATCATCAGGAGCCTGGCTTGAAAACATGTAAGAGATTTAAATAGTTGGGTGAGTTATGGAGAGGAAGAGCAGGTTTTATGGCAGGGTGTCTGTAGGTGTCTGTATGGTCCTCCTCAGAGTATCATTTCAGCAGCAGGAGCCTGGCTTGAAGAACGTGCAAGAGGTTAGAATAGCTGGGTGAGTTATGGAGAGGAAGAGAGCAGGTTTTATGGCAGGGCAGGTACATAGGGACATGGGGAGAATGGCTTGGAAGAATGAGAATGCAAATAGGGTAAATAACTTTTAACTTTTGGATTAAATATATCTTTTAAACTAGCCATACAGGTGCTGAGGCAGCAGGGTACGTTTTAGGGGAATGAAATAGGATGGGAGCAGCTGAGGAGAAGCAAGTCTCTGAGAGTTAGATGTTAGATGTTAATAGACACAGCCTAGCATTCCTGACGCACAGTGAAGTCTGTGGTGTCCTATGGGAAGAGGGCAGAAGTGTTTGTTAAAAGCGATACGAGTGCAATTCCTGTTATCAGAAGAGCTTTCTTCTCCTTGTGAACTGACTGCTTCCTCAAACAGACAACTTCTTCAGTCATAAGACAGGGCTGAGACAGGCTTGACTTTGTGAGATACGTACAAGCTCATCCCTATGGTGGTGGTGGCAGGAAGTGGTCATTTGAGTTTGCGTTGTTCAGCAGTTGTTGACGTGAGGAGTATCAGAAAAAGCCCTGTATTTTTCCAGTCAGGAATTTGTGTTCCTGGTCTAACGCATCTGCCCTTAAGGCAGGTCTTGCAGTAGAGATCCAATTTGGGAAATGTGGCATTAAAAAACGTTGTTAGGGTTGTCAGCTTTCACCACTGAGAGTTAAATATTAACTTATCTCATGGAGCTGTTATCGTGCCACTTGTATACTTGATTATGTTTTGAGCTTTTCCAAAGAACAGCTTGCAATTATAAGGAATAAAGGGGGAATGCAGGCCAGGTGTCCATAGAATAGAGAAGTTTGCACAAAGATTATACAAAACTTTTCCAGTTCTTTTGTGTCAGTCTCTCCTGTCAGGGGTTAAAGCAGGATTTTGTCTATGTCATTAGCTTGTATTCTTATGCTGTTAGATGCAATTATGGCTAAAGCACAAGGGCCTCCCTACAAAAGGTCTTTATTGTAGGGACCCCCTGACTATAAGCATGCTACTTTTTCTGCTAGGCATCTGCAAAATATGTGATTGGCTTTGTGCACTTTGTCTGGTTGCTCGGTTTTGCTGAGCTATACTCTGTGAATTTCTTTTTCTGGATGCATATTTTCTGCAGGATATGTGTTAGTACCGAATGTTAGATTAGATCTAAGGCAGAAGTTCTTCCCTGTGAGGGTTCTGAGGTGCTGGCACAGGGTGCCCAGAGAAGCTGTGGTTGCCCCATCCCTGGCAGTGTTCAAGGCCAGGTTGGACACAGGGACTTGGAGCAGGCTGCTCTAGTGTGAGGTGTCCCTGCCCATGACAGGGGATTGGAACTGGATGAGCTTTAAGGTCCTTTCCAACCTGAACCAGTCTGGAATTCTATGAGTCTAGGTTTATATGCCTGAACACTTCAAAACAAGGTTTGCATCTATGAGTGTGTGGAAATCCAGCATAGGTTTGCAGCATGGTCTTAGATTTGAAGTGCTAAGAGAAAGAAAAAATATTCCTCCAAAATGTTAGTTTTGTAATTGAAATGTGAAGGTTTGTTGGTGTAGAAAATGAAGGGGGAAGGTTAATTCAGCAAGAAAATTTCACTTCTTGGAATGGAAACCTTGGTTGACGTTCAGGCTGTGCCTACCTTTTGTTTTTTAATGCTCCTATTTCATGTAGGCCAGTGTGTGTTATCAGTCCCATATCTTTATATGCAGTGTTGAGCACAAAGGGTTGAGTTGCTCAGGAGAAGCATGTGTGTGTGCCTGACAGAAGAGTCGTGCAGTCTTTTTTTGGAGTTCACCTCAGAGCCTTCTTTCTAGCAAACAGTTCTTTAGCTTTATGGATGTACAGCTTTGTGGTGCAAAAGGAGGAAAACTAACTCCACAGCTGTAGTAAATTCCACTGGTGCTCTGATATTTCCTGCAACAACAAAGTGCTTTTCCCCACACAGTTACTGGAATGAAATAATTTAACTGAACCAGTGGTGGTACAGTCCTGTGAGGTAGAGGTAGCTCTTTTTCCCCAGCTCCCACTTCATCTTTGCTGTGAGGTTTGCATTCAGTGTTCTTTGTCAATGTTTCTTTTAGCATTGTATGACCAAGTAGGTTGGTTTTGTCCACACGCTTTCCAGAAGTGTGCCTTGCAGTATCTGCTTTTATGGGACAAATCAAGATCCACATTACCCAAGAGAATAACACAGTTACAACTGTTGGGGCTCATGGATGTAGGATTTGGCTGGTTACCCTCACTTTTCTGTTTTGTTTCAGAGTGTTAGAACAGGTATGGAATTGCAGGCACCAAATAAAGGTCTGGTGATAGTAGTGGGTGCCAAGTGGTGAGTTGTCCTTGTTTTGAGTGGCTAGACCAGAGTAGTTACGTCAATGTAAAGTATTTTTGTAAGCAGTAGACTGTTGTGGCCTTGGTTTCCAATGAATTTGCCTTGCAGATATGATTTGAATCATAGAATCACAGAATGGTTTGGGTTGGAAAGAACCTTAAGATCATCCAGTTCCAGCCCCCTGCCACGGGCAGGGACACCTTCTGCTAGACCAGGTTGATCTAAGCCCCGTCCAGCCTGGCCTTGAACACTGCCAGTTTGAACCCATCACCCCTTGTCCTATCTCTACAGTCCCTGATGAAGAGTCCCTCTCCAGCATCCTTGTAACCCCTTTCAGACGCTGGAAGCTGCTCTGAGGTCTCCACGCAGCTTCTCTTCTCCAGGCTGAACAGCCCCAATGTTCTCAGCCTGTCTTAGTATGAGAAGTGCTCCAGCTCCTGATCATCCCTTATTATTTGATTTTGAACTGAGCTATACCACGTCTGAAATGTGAGCTCTGCCCTTAGTATGCACTGCAAATGACTTGGATGGTGGGTGTATTCTCTGATACCAGGCTGTGACACAGGTCTCGCTGCAGCCTTTTTATCAATGAAGAGGAGCTCTGCTGATGGACTTCCTCCAGCTTCCCATTGGGATTGCACATGGAGGAGTGTAGTATTTTGAACACCTCTACCTTCTGTCAAGGTTGGCCAGAATTAACCAATGAATTAAGCAGAATGTAGCTGCTGGAGATGCAAATATGCCTACAGAAACACAAAGAGAAATGTTATGAAATCAGATTAAAAGTGGGTCATTGCCACTGCTCCACTAACCAGTTTAATTACAGTCATTTTGCTTCTTGTTTTGGATGTGTCTCACTCCCCTTCAGGTCAGTCTTTTCCTGTAAGTGGGCTGTTTCCTATCTGCTTCTTAAATCTCCAGGATATCCTGCTCTGTAAAGAAGATTGACACCCCCACACCAGTACTTATGCCAGCAGGGAAGGGAGCAGCCACCTTCAGACACCAGCAGGCATGGCCCAAGAATGCAAGGAGGGACTGGTGACATGCCCTGTCTTGTTTCTCTGCCCTCTGGGTGCCAGGTCCTTAGTGTAACTGCACTGATGTCATTGCAGCTCTGCAGTTTTATGCCAGTTAATGCCCTCCCCCTTAGTCAAATGCTATTGCATAAGAGGGAGCGATGCATCATCTAAAAAGCTTTTGACCCACAGCTGGCCACTCGTGCCTGACACATGGGTGGTGCTGTTTTCACCTAGCAAGTATTTATAGGCCTACATAATAGGATAGGAAATGCTGGGGAGGAACAGGATTGTGCTCTAAAGAATCCTGGGCAAAGTGTTCTGTGGTCAGGAAGGACTAGATCAGGTGTTACAGAAGCTCTTCCTGTTTTGAAACCTCAGGAAACCAGTTAAGGCCCATTGTCAGCTTTCTTTGCCATAGGAAGTGAGAGCTCTGAACCTTTCCATGAGATGGACTGTGCTTCCAAGGACCACATCTGGAAGGACCATGGAGAGGATAAGTACCTTTCTTCCCATATTGCAGACAAGGCAGGTAGAAAACATTCCAGCACATTAAGGTGTCCCTGCCCATGGCAGGGGGTTGGAACTAGATGATCTTTAAGGTTCTTTCCAACTCAAAGCACCCTGTGATTCCCTGATTCTCCGTGTGCATTTGCCCAGGTCTAAAGATCCCTTTTACCTCCAGGAAGAGAAGGGAGGAACTAAAAGTTTCATGGGTGGGAGCTGATGCAAGGGAGGGGGAAGCTGTGAGATCCTGCTTCCTGTACTGAGGAAGGGGGTGACTGGGAGCAGACAGGAGCTCAGCTGTCAACTGCCTTCTTTTCCGGGATATCTGTTCATGCCTGCAGTTGGCCTGTTCACTTTTCCTGGCATGCCTCTTGCATAGTCTTTGTGCCTCTGGGACCTTGCACTGGGGCTTGTTCCAGCCATTGAGAAGGACAGGCAGGATCCCCTGGTTTGTCCTTGCTCTTTTCTCCCGTTGTGTGTGGAAGAGCATTTTGTTTGGCCACGTGCTTTGGTTTTCCATTGCCCGTATTTCAGTCTTCTCATTTAAGCTCCTTTCTGTAACAGTTGCTGAAGTGAACAAATACGGCTGATATTAATGCACATGTTTAGGCATGGAAACATTGACTTGCTGGGTTCCCTTCTTGCTTTTTTTCCCTGGCACCCAAACTCAGCAAGGAAGTGTGGTGCTTTATATGATCACTCGGTAGAATCAAGATAGGAATCCTGGGTAAGTAATATTGTTGCTTTAGGGTAAAAGTCTATGTTTGGCACGGCAAAGGGTTGTGCTGTGCTGGCCTCCTCTTCCTGAAAGAACCCAGTTGGGGTGGGGATTTTGCAGGCCAAGGCCCTTCCTCAGACACCACATGGGCCATGAGACACTTGTGTTGTAACAACTGCCATCAAAATATGGAAATAGAAACTAGCAGCTAACAAAACACAGGTATTGAGAGAAGCATCACACTAGTAAGATTAATTACAGCCTTTTCTTTATACTTCCTCTGTTTCTATCTCTATGGCTTTGTTAAGGTTTGCTTTGTTTCAAATGGAAAAGAATACAGGCTTACACCAGGATAATTTCCAAACAATACCTCGATACATAGGGCAGAAGGATTTGCGTTTTATTCATTCAAACACCTGCTTCAGCCACGCCAATGTAGTTAGGGGAGTGAAAGAAAGGAGTAAGATGTAGTAATTTGACCTAATTACGTGTGTACTTCAGAAGTTTGTAAGATTTTCATTACAGCTTAATTTCACTGTTGTTGAGCTTGAATGATAACAAAAGCACAGAAGTATAACAGCACGTTTTCTGAAAATTCAGTACTTTGTTTGCAAATTTGGCTGTACCATTGCAGGCAGAATGCCTGGTTTTGAGAACAAATGTTCCTAGGCTTGTATTTGAAAGTTTGGGTCCCCAGACGTGGTTGTTTTAGCAAAGTGTTTGAGGCTTTAGATTCATCTTAGTTCATTAAATTTAACGAAGGAGAGGTTTTCTACGAGTGCTAGGTATAGAATAGAAGCACAGAATGGTTTGAGTTGGAAAGGACCTTAAGATCATCCAGTTCCAACCCCCTTGCAATGGTATAACTTGCTTGTCATTGTTCTAAGCAAGGGAAGTGGTGCAAGGTATATTTGTCTAACCAGGGGTGCTGCTACAGAGCTTAAAATAGAGTGGTATCCTCTTACATGTGTTTGGAACAGCGGGTTCTGAGGAGGGGATGTTTCTCGTGCTAAAACCAGTGCTAACTGTTTTAAGTAGCTCTGATGAGTTAAAGATATGCATCAATGCCAGAGAATCAAACATACATCATTTTTTTGACTCCTTGGCCTCTGCCTAGTCTGTGTCTTGAAATAACCTCTCTGAAATGGAAAAGTTGTTGTACCATTTTACTCTGCAGCCTGTGGGGAAGATCTGGCAGAGGGTTTGTGAGGGGAAAGTCCCTTGTCATCAGAACCGACATCAGGGTCACAAGGTGAATGGCATAAAATGCCAGCCTGTGTTGGGCTGTCAGACCGACTGTGTTGTAACTCCAGCAAGGGAAAATTGCTCTCTGAGGTTTGCTCAAGAGTTTTGAAGGATCTAACTGAAGAAATAACTGAAATGGAAACTCAAATCTAGACGGAAATAGGAAAGAGGTTCCTGGAAAAGGGTTGGCCTTGTGGGAATTCATTACTAACCAGGATCTAAAATGCCAAAGCACCTCTCTTCTGCTTCTTTGACACTATAAAGTCTTTTGTTTTCATTTTGACTTTTACAGAATTGCAGGTATCACAGAGAAGAATCATCTTCATTAGCCCAATGATCATCAAGGACATGAACTCTCCTGTTTTAACCTAAATGGATGAGGAGGTCAACAGCCCATAAGGGGAACTCCTTTGGTGTTCAGCATGGCAGCAAGTGGTGGTGAAAGCCAGTTGCAGCGGATTATCAGGGACTTGCAAGGTACAGTGCCATGCTGGCAGCTTCATTCTGTAGGCTGGAATGCACCTCTGTGTTTGGAAACAGAAGGAGTTGTGTTTTCACTTGTGTAACTGTTGTGCGGCAGTTGTACCAACATCGTTCAAGGTGTGTGATGTGCTCAGTAGAGATGTGGCTGATGTTTCTTGTGAGAGATGTGCTATACCTTTTGCAGCTCCTTACATTCTTAAATCCTGCAAATTTAACCATGCAAGATGAGAAGTAAGTTTTACAATTAAAAAAAGAAGTGTCTTTGGGGTGTGTTGTGTGAGCTAGGACTTTGTTGGCTATGCTGTTACAAGACTTAATGTGACATAAAGGAGGAGGCCTGGTTTTTACACCCTCCCTTGGTGGGAAGCTGATGAGGAGCTGTTGCTAATGTGGGAAGGATAAAAAACAAGAGGCCAAACCAATCTTGGAATGGAGACACGGAGGAAGAGTGCTGAGTATTGGATCTGCTGTTCTTGGAAAGTGCTTTCTGTGCACCTGATTTGTCCTCCGCTACCAGTAGCCAACTTAATTTTCCACAGCTCCTGTTGCAGGCAGGCAGAGATTCGTAACTGTTTTGCTTGCTCTGTCTCTGTCCTAACCAGCTGTCTATTCCAAGATCCAGATATTTCTCCTTTTAATTTTGGTTAAATGTAAAGTGTGATATGCACCAAAGCTGGGAATCTAGATCTTCCTTTAACATAATAAAAGAGATATGTGCCTGCTAACAGGAAGAGACTTTACTTCACAAAGGGGATCAAGTGGGACTGTGAGTTAAGGCTCACTCAGGCACCTGGAAGAATTAAAAAATCAAGTGGAAAGCAAGCTCAAAACCAGCAATTTCTGATGCTGAGAAGTGCACCCTTTGGGGGCCAGAGTGTCCAGGAAGATTACAGAGTTTGCTTTGACTTGGGGTTTCCTTACCCACCAAGGGTGTAGGTTTTAGGGAAGAGCAGTTACTGTCTGCTTATTTTAATGTAAATTATTTTCCCCATTTGTGTTTGTAACCAGCACAAGCTGAACCTTCCTGAATAAAGCATGGAGAAGATAAATGTGCTGACTGTTCTCATGTTACTGATCCCCTCTAGCAGATGACATGCTTTGTCCTTTCTAATCAGAATCCTCTTTGTCCTGTGGCACTACCTTAATGTGCACATGAGGCAGCAAAAAGTTATTTCTCTTTCCTCTGTTGAAGAACCAGTTAGCAACTGTCTGTTACTCGTGTCAGAAGGAGGTTTTGCTCTTTTCAAGAAGAATTAGCCTGTGCCACAGATTGCTGTAACTTGAGCTGTAAGTTTTTTATAGGTCATCTTAAATTGCACACATAATCAGGAAGCTTTTTGCACTGTCCTTAAGACATGTGCATACACATGTAATTTCCATGCAGAAAAGCCATTCATTTAGTCGTTTATGGATTCAGTGCTATATATCTGTTGCAGTAGTTAACCGTTTTGGTGTCTTGTTTTCAAGATGCTGTGACTGAATTAAGCAAAGAATTTAAAGAAGGAGGGGAACCAATCACAGATGACAGTGTCAACTTGCAAAAATTCTCCTACAAGCTCGAGTACCTTCTACAGGTAAAAAGTGATGTGTGTCATTCATAATCCACCGTCAAAGTTAGGCCTTGCTTTCTCTTCTTGCCACTTCAGTATGTGGGATTCAACTCAAATAATCATAAATATCCGGTTGAGTCTCCCTCTTTTCAGTAAGAACTGAAGTATGTGCTACTCATTGTACATACTTCAAGTGACAGTAAATAAATGTGATCAAAAGGCAGTGCTGGCAGTTTGACTGAGGAATGCAAGGCATTTTTTAATTGATCTGAAAGATTTAAGCTTGAGTTTAAAGATATCTCCTGGTAAATTATCCTGGAAAAAAACGATGGTAATGAGATCTTGACAACATTTTAACACAAAATAAATACTAGTGAGGTGTTCACAGTGCAAATATAGTGCTGTGAGTAACTGACAGAATTTGTAGCAACTCACTTTGGAGATTCATTTTAATTGTATGGAAGGCTTAATACAAAAGGCTGATTATTCATTTGGCATGCTGCTCTTTGTCCATCCTCAGGATTTAAGTAAAAAGAGGACACTGCTAGGCAAACTGAAATCCAGTTTGCATATGTTCGTGTCCACACATAGTGCGTCCATGTCACCGATTGTGACAAAGACATGCTAATCTAGGCAAAGGGAGTTTTAGTTGGGTTGCAGAGGCTTCAGCAGAAGCTCTTCAGCTTTCCTTTGGGATTTGGATGGTCCAAGCTACAGTCCATGCCCTCACTGCATTGCTGCTCTGAAGGTGATTTAGAGAGACCAGGTTTTTCTGATACATACACGTGTGCTGTTGCCACACTTGATTCCAGGTCTCTCAGCAACTGATTGTCGCTCTTAGACAGCTGCTGAATCTGCTGCAAATCTTTGTTTCAGCAGTTTTGAATGAATGTCTGTATTTTAACTACACCCAGAACATTATTATCTGTTACTGTCTGTAAAGTAGCTCATGGATCTCCTGGATTCCATCAGTGTCTCTTTCCTTTGTGCATACATTGGCTAAAACAAAGAGGAGCCACGAAAGCTTGTTGCTGGGAGAGGAAGAGAATTCCAAGTAGCTAAATATAACTATATTTGTATTTAAGTTTTGCTTATTGCATTTTCTCTTGCTTAAGTTTGACCAGAAAGAAAAGAACTCGTTGCTGGGGAACAGAAAAGACTACTGGGATTATTTCTGTGACTGTCTAGCAAAAGTCAAGGGAGCTAATGATGGAATCCGCTTTGTCAAGTCTATTACAGAAGTGAGTATATCAGTTCATCATCATAATATATGGCTTTACATTCTGCTGTGTCTTTGAGAGCAGTAGAAACCAGAAGAAAATGCACTGCTTTTAACATACAACAGAAAAAGTTGGGAATTTGTATTTTTAATTCTCATGTAAAGCAGCGTGAGCAGCAGGTCAAGGGAGGTGATCCTGCCCCTCTGCTCTGCTCTCCTGAGACCCCACCTGCAGCACTGTGTGCAGCTCTGGTGTCCCCAGCATAAGAAGGACATGGAGCTGTTGGAGCAAGTCCAGAGGAGGCCACGAGGATGCTCAGGGGCTGGAGCACCTCCCATACAAAGATAGGCTGAGAACACTGGGGCTGTTCAGCCTGGAGAAGAGAAGCTGCGTGGAGACCTCAGAGCAGCTTCCAGTGTCTGAAGGGGGACTTCCAGTGTCTGTCCAGTGTACATCAGGGACTGTAGCGATAGGACAAGGGGTGATGGGTTCAAACTGAAACAGGGGAAGTTCAGGTTGGATCTAAGGCAGAAGTTCTTCCCTGTGAGGGTGCTGAGGCACTGGCACAGGGTGCCCAGAGAAGCTGTGGCTGCCCCATCCCTGGCAGTGTTCAAGGCCAGGTTGGACGGAGCCTTGGAGCAACCTGGACTGGTGTGAGTTGTCCCTGCCCATGGCAGGGGGTTGGAACTGGATCATCTTAAGGTCCTTTCCAACCCTTTCTATGATTCTATCAAAATACCTAGTTACTGTTTTTACTAAGGCACTAAATTATATAGGATCAAGTAATCCAATTCTTACTTTATTTTTAAGACCACTTATGCAAGTGATTGTCCTTGTTTGTCTCTGCTTCTGCCTTGCCTTTTCATAAGCTTAGTGCCATTTTCTCTTTAAAAGAATGAAGAATTAAGTCAAGGGTAGAGCCTGCCATCCTTAGCATAGCTTACAGCAGGACTTGGCACTAAGTAAGAGGAAAGATTCACCATATTTCACATTTTTAAAGACTTTTTCAGCTGGTCAGTAGAGTTGAGGATGACTGGCTGATTCCTTTAGAACTCAAACCAAAAAGGTGTTGCTGCCTTTGCTCCACATTTATTTCCTTATTCCATTTATAAAAAACATTTTTGTATATAGTGTATCAGTGAGTTAAATGAGGAACCTGAGTCTGAGTTGAGCACAGAAGCCCAGTAGCAGCATGGAATACTGATGAAGGAGGAAGGAAAGTGTAGCCTTTGAGCCTTCTTTCACACTAACTGTTCAGTCAATATTCACAGTAACCTACTAACTTGTGCCTCAGCCCCTCTCATGTTGGATTCCATTTCTGAGTCTTGAGTATGTTTGGTTTGTTGGTTGGATGAACGGTTTAGTCGGGAGCATTGCTGCCTGGTGAGAGATTCTTTCATCACTATCAGTTTCCATTCCTAAATTGATCAGTGACTTCGATGGCTAGAAGAAATAAAACACTGCTGTTTAGTGTTTCACTGTTTTGCAGGACAGCAAATAGCTCAGATGTAAAAAACAAACCAATGTCTCAATTCCCCAAGTCAAGAGCTGTAACAAAGTTAAATACTGAGTTTTGTGATGCCCTTTATGTTGATATAACAGCTGTCTTCATGGAAAGAGCCATTAATTTTGGTCATGCAGCTGCTCTTGGTCTGAAGTAAGAATTAGGTTTTTATTAACTTAATGGCTTAAGTATTAAGAAAGGGTGAGTGGGTCTGTGGGGGTGTGTATTTGTGTATGTGTACATCTTTGTTCTATGACTAGAGCTGCTCTAAAGCTCTTCCAGCTGTGGCCAGGCACATCCCAAGTAACCTAAGCAGACACTTCTGGCTTTGCTGGGCACATTGGGATTTTGCCTTGCGTTGGGAATCGTCCTTAGCGTAGTCTGTACTCATGTACTCAGTATATGAAATTAATCATTGGTCCTGTGATGCCCTTTACACTGTTAAAAAGTGGACATCAGCCAGCTGTAGGTGCACATTCATCATTCAAAAAGGGTTCCACCCAGTGACAGTATTGGGAGAAGGTGTCTCTCAGTTCTTACTACTTCCTTTACAACTAGTGGCTTATTGTGAGTGGTTTTGTGTTGATACATAGGCTGTTCTGGCCACGTCTCTACATCACAGATGATACTTAGGATTTTCTTTTCTTGTGGTTTCTCCCTTTCAGCTACGAACATCTCTTGGAAAAGGAAGAGCATTTCTTCGTTACTCCCTGGTGCACCAGAGGCTAGCAGACACCTTGCAGCAGTGTTTTATGAACACCAAGGTGACCAGGTGAATAGCAAAGTACCTTGTTCACTAATGGGTGTTTGCTCAGTGTGATCAGGCAGCATCATAAAGTAGCTATTGAAAGGAATTGAAACGCTTCCAAATGGTTGGCTTAGAGAGCTGGTAATAGGATAGGAAGGATAACAGACCTTTTGGCCTGGGTCACTGGTTCATACCTATTTTAGGCTGGTAAAGATTGAAAGTTGTTACAGCTAAATATCTGTTGAGTGGGAGGTCCTGATGCTTCTGTCTGTTTGTTTCAAAGGTGACATTTTTAGAAGCATTGAAGATCCTGGGCTTGATCTTCTGTGCTGGGCATCATAAAGGAGGATTAATTTGGATGTGTTGCTCAAAGCCCGAGAAAGCATTTAAGTGTATCTCTGGGTTGTCACATAGAAGAACAGCTTGCTCCTGGCCAAGGAACACCAAAGATAGTTTGTAGTTGGTTGAGGGAGGCATTGCTGTGGCTGTTAGAAAAAGCCATCTATTTACGCAGTATATTTAACTCTGATTGCTGCGTTCTTTGCCTCATTTCTGATGTTTCAAGTGTGTGCTTTAGGTATTTACTGTGTGATTACCCAGTGTATAGCAAATATTTTGTCTTGCTGGTGTTTTGGCCAAGCACTAGAACAAAAAATACCTTGTGCGGGGGCTCCTCTAAAGATATTTCTGTGGACTTCATTAAAGCTGTTGAATTTCATTCGTATCAAAGGGATGGGTTGTTTCAGTTTGTGTTAGTACAGTGTATCATAATTTTTCTGGGATGGAGTGAAAATGATGCTGTGGGGCTTTTTGTGAGTGAAGCTGCTGCTTCTTTTATACTTATGAATGAGTTTTGTGACTATTGCTTACTTTATTTTTGTGTCTGATTGTTTTCAAGTGACTGGTACTACGCAAGAAGTCCATTTCTCAATTCCAGGATGAGTTCTGACATTGTGGGTCATCTCTATGAGCTGACTGACGTTCAGTTTGACTTGGCATCAAGAGGCTATGATTTAGATGCTGCCTGGCCAGCATTTGCCAGGTACGATAGAAGTACTTTGTCATTTAGTATTAACAGGGCCATAAAATGTAGCATAAAATTCTTCACAGTCTGTTAAAGCTTCTGCTTTTGAAGGTAGGAATATTTGTGTTAGAGCAGTATATGCTTTCTCCATGTAATTAGTCTATGATCAAATTGGCCTTTATTTCTTTCAGTATCCTGTGTACCAGAGATCAGAGTTGATGCTCTGTAATGGAGTACTTCCAATAAGGGCAGCTTAGGCCACCTCCCAAGCTGTTCTCATCTTCAGAGGAACAAGAACAAATATTCTTAGCTCTTTCTGTTTTAAGAGCTGAGACATGCGGTGACTGAAAAGCCAAGCAGTGTGCTTCACTTGTAGCGATGGTAGAGATGTCAGTATGTGGTCACTCACAGCCTGATCCTACTTCAACGAGGGGGAGAACTTTAGGCCTGATCCAGATCCATTTTCCAGTGGGTGTTTTCGAGGGCTGCATGCTGCCACCACCTGGCTGAGCCGCCACCAAACAGTTGCTTAGAGCAGAGTTGCATCGTGGTTCTCGTGGATGTGGGAAGTCATGGCTGCCAATCCCATAAGCTTTCTTGACATCCTTAGTTTGTTTTCCATCCACTTCAGTGGTTGTTGGCCCCATAACTGCAGCTGCTGTGATGTCTTTTGGTATATAGTAGTTCCAACTCCACAAATGTTACATGTGAGAGTAGGAAGACATGCATGTATGTGCTTAGACTTCTCCTATAGCTTGTTTCTCTGTGTGATCAACAGGAGGACACTGTCCTCACTTGGATCTTCTGCATATTTATGGAAGCCCCCAAGTCGCAGTTCCAGCATGAGCAGTTTAGTGAGCAGTTATTTGCAGGTAAGCATATTACAAAGAAATGTTTATGTGACATAGTAGATCCTTAATTAATGGCATCATTCCAGAGTGCTTGATAGCTTTATGGTGATTATGACTCATGTAATGGTAAACTACAAAAAAGAGTTCTTAGTTAAAAGTAAAGAGAATTGTCCAGTAGCTGATTCAACTGAACACGCAGACCTTGTATCTGCCTGCAGATAGAATCATCGAATGATCTAGGTCGGAAAAGACCTGTAAGATCAAGTCCAACCATTACCCCATGACTGCCAAGAACACCACTAAACCTTAGGGCCTCATCTACATGCTTTTTCATTTATCTTTTGTGAAAACAAGCCCCATTTCCTGGGAGTTGATATCTTATAATGCTGCGAGTGCAACATACAACATCACTGTGCATTAGAAACCTGAATTTGCTCTCATCTGAGCACACCATTTAAATGCATTCTTAAACTTTCTGCTTTTTCCCCTTCTGTTCCTTTAGGCCCAGGAGTTCCCCTCCAGCCCTGATGCAAATAACTCACTAAATGTTGAACACCTTGAGGGCTTTGAAGAGATGCGTGTAGAACTTGACCAGGCTGAGTTGAGGCAGAGGGAACTTCAAGATCGTATTCACCAGCTAGAAATGGAAAATCAGGAGCTCCAGGCAGCTGTCAGCCTTCAGAAGGAGCAAGTACAGGCAGAAAAGGAGAAGAGCAATAACTACAATGAGGAGAACTCCCGGCTGACAAAGATGATCACAGAGTTACAGAAACAGTGTGAGGTCTCACACTCCACTCAGAGCACTGTTCATGACCTGCAGAGGTGCCTGCAGTCACTAGAGCTGAATGCAGTGGAGCAGCAGAAGGAATATTCAACAAAACTCGAGCAGCTCATGGCCAGCAAGGAAGACTATGCCTCAAAACTGCAGGTGTTAAATCAGGAGCTGGAGGCCTCTAAGGCTTTGGTTGCTATGAAGGATCATTGCATTGATGAGCTCAAAGCCAAGCTGAGTTCCACAGAACAGAAGAACCTCAATCTCCTTGCAAAAGTTGATGCTGCCTTGGAGGAAAGGGGACAGCAAGCCACAGCCCACTGTGATGCTGCCCTACAGGTACATGCACTGTTAGAGAAGCTTCAGGAATCGGAAAAGGAAAAGGCAGGCATGCAAAGACTCAATAATGAGCAAGCGTCTCAGCTGAAAGCAGTGAGGGAGGAGCTGCAGCTGAAAGAAGAGGCACAGAAGGAGCTGGAATCTAGATACAATCACCTCACTGCTGACTCCAAAGAAGAGGATGAAAAGCTGCTTGGGAGGCTGGAATCCATGGCAAAGGAAATGGAAGCACTTCAGAAGGCCCTAACCCTGAAAGAAAAGGAAGTGTCTGAGCTCCAGACCCAGGTAATGGGGTCGCTGGCTCAGGTGGGGTCACTGGAAAAAAGTCTTGAGGAAGCAAGGAAAGAAAAAGAGAAACTTGAGGAGGAATATGGTAGGAAGGAAGGAACACTGAAACAGGAAGCCCAGTCACAAGCAGAGCAACTTCAACTGCAGGAGGGTCGCTTAGCAAAGGTGAGTCAGTCTGTGTATAGCCTTGAGGAGCAAAACCGGAATCTCTTGTCTGAGAAGGAGCATCTCAGCCAGAAAGTCAAGGAGCTGGAGGAGCAGATGGAGCAGCAAAACTCTGCAGTGAGTGAAATGGGTGAGGAGGGCAGGAAGCTGAAAGCAGAGAATGTGGATTTGCAGCAGTCCAAGAAGAAGATGGAAGGGAAGCTGAAAAATCTGGAAGCTTCTAAAGCCTCCCTGGAAGCTGAGGTAGCCAGGCTGAGAGCCTCTGAGAAACAGCTTCAGAGTGAGATAGATGATGCCCTGGTGTCAGTTGATGAAAAAGAGAAGAGGCTCCGGAGTGAGAACAAACAGCTGGATGAAGACTTGCAGAATGCCAGGAGGCAAAGCCAAATCCTGGAGGAGAAATTAGAGGCTCTGCACTCAGACTATGAAGAACTAAAGCAAAGAGAAGAGACCATGAAGGAGTCTTACGCCTCACTTGAAGGACAGCTGAAGAGTGCCAAACAGCACAGTTTACAGATGGAAAAAAGCTTAGGCACTTTGGAAGAAAGCAAAGAGTGTCTCCAGACACAGCTCTTGGAGAAGGAACTAAAACTGCAAGACATGGAGAGCCAGTGTGAGCAGCTAAGAGCAGAAGCTGAAAGACATAAGAAGAAGTCAGAGGCTCTTGAGGTAGAAAAGCTCAGTGTTGAAAAGACATGCCTTCATCAGACAAAGCTTATAGAATCCCTCACATCAGAAAAGGAATCCGTGGAAGAACATCAGCTACAGCAGGCAGCTTCTCTGGAGAAGGAGGCAAAAGAGCTGACCTCCAGACTGGCCATGAGTGAAGAGCAGCTGGAGGTCAGCCGTGGTGAAGTGTCTAGACTGCAAGCAGAGGTCCTTGACCTGCGAGTCAAGCTTCAGCAGGCTGCTGATGAGAGAGAGCAGATGAGAGGTGAGCTGGCAGTCACAGAAGCTTCCTTGGGAGAGCAGAAGGTGCTTGTCCAGCAGCTTAAAGAGCAGAGTGAGTCACTCAACAGAAATCATGTGCAAGAACTGGTGCAATGTGAAGAAAGAGAAGAAGTGCTGAAAAAAGAGCATGAGACAGCAGCCCACCAAAAAGCTCAGCTAGAAAATGATTTGCTGAGCATGAAGGAAGAGCTATGCAAGGTTAAGCAGTGCCTGGAAGTTGCTAGAATGGAAAATGAAGAAAACAAAGATCTCCTCCACAGGACCAACACAGATATGGCTGAACTTGGTATTCAGATTTGTGCCTTGACCTCTGAAAAGGTGGATGCAGAAGAGCAGTTAGCCCAGGCTACAAAAAGCCTCAAAGAACTGGAAGAACAGGCAGCCAAGCAACAGGAGAAGCTGAAGCTTGATATCTCTAATCTCAGACAGGAGAACAAGAGCCTTCAAGAGAAATTAGAGGAGGCTCAAGTATGTGCCTCAGCTGTCCCAAGTCTGCAATTGCAGCTGGAGGCAGCAACGAAACGGGTACAGAGTTTCCAAGAGACCAGCCAAGAAGAGCTGTCTGCAATAAAATTTCAAATGAGCACAGAGATTCTAAATTGTCAGACAAAATTCAAGGTAAATGAATGTGATGGTTACAGCTGAGGGAGCTGTGCAGGATTTCCCCTGCTTTACCATCTGCTGCAGCAATAACTGCATGAAACCCTGAGGTTTGCGATTGTCAGGCTCTGAGACTAGCACACAGCTAGTCTTAACCTAGGAGTCTTAAAATGCCTCTACACTTCTTACCTAGGACTATTTGAGGTAAAATCACAGAATCATTAGGGTTGAAGTGACCTCTGGAGATCCTCTGGTCCAACCTAAGTGGAGTGGGGCCAAGGCAGGGACACCCAGAGCAGGTCACACAGGAATGTGCCCAAGCATGTTTGAATGTCTCCAGAAAGGGAGACTCCACAACCCCCCTGTACAGCCTGTTCAGTGCTCTGACACCCTCAGTGTAAAGAAGTTCTTCCTCATGCTGAGGTGAGACTTGTTGTGCGTTAGTTTATGGCCATTGCTCTTCGTCCTGTCGCTGGGCACCACTGGAAAGAGTCTGGCACCATCCTCCTGGCACTCTTCTCTTATTTTGGAGATGTGTAGTGTGGCCACCCGAGCACAGTAGAGAGGCCATGTAATATAGAAAAGCCCACCAGTAATGGAGAGGGAGTTGGCACTTTAGGTAGTGTATTCTGGAGCTGTTCCCTCTGGTCACAGCTTTGATTTCTTTCTCTTTTGGTAGGAACATTGCAAGCCCTGTTCCCAACACCCACAATGCTACTTCTCCTTAAAACTGATACTGACGAAAGCAAACTTAGACTGAGACCAGATACTTTTGCAGTTAATTCCCTCATGTAGTTTTGTGTTCAGCTGTTCAAAGCAGGAGCAGAGAAGATCAAAGTTTTGCTTCCAGAAAACATAAGTCAGGCCTGTGTATGTGAAACAGCACACCTAAAGGCTGAAGGTTTTATTGTGTTTGTGCTGCCGTGCTGAGATCATGGCTAAGAATGGCAGTCGATCAGAGGCGTATGCCACTGGTGGTATCCAGAAATCCCACAAGTTTGACAAAACAGCACCCATTCACCTCTGTTTCATTTCCATAAAGGCTTCGTAAACCTTTGTATGATTTGGGTTATCTCCCTCTTTTGAGCCAAAGCATTTTGAAAGTTGAGCCGCCTTTTTGTTGAGAGCTGTAATGGGAACAGTAAACCACAGCTAGTCTGCCACAACAGAGGGGAATTTCCGTGCATCCAGTTGTGTTTCTCCTTAGCTGCCTGTCACAAGGCTGACAGTGGTGCTGTGTTTATCCCATACATGGTAGTAGGAGCACTCTTGATTTACAGCTAGGAATCTTGTAGAGACTCCCATGCATAAGCGCCTCAGCTGAGAACATCCCATCTCAAGAGAGCACATCTAAACAGGAGGCCAGTGTCCACAGAGCAACAAGTGAAGGGGAAAGTGAAGGAACATGAAATAGGCCTTTGAAACACCTCTGGTGGCCAGGGAGGAGATGGCTGCCTGGAGAAAACTGGTCAGAGGGAGACAACTGCTCTGTGGCGTCTGTGGCAGATACAAAAGGGAATTTATCTAGGGCTGTACTAACAGGAGCACTCCCAGGAGCCTGAGGGCAGTGATTATCCCTCTTTACTCAGTACTTATAAGGCCACATCTGAAATATTGTTTGCCCCTTCAAAACCATCAGTAACCTGCAGCTTGATCACCAGAAAGCCCTCAGGAGGATCAGTGCTGGAGCACTTGCTCTGTGCAGGAAGGCTGGGGAATGGGGCTTATTCAGCCTGGAGAAGACACAGCTTCATGGGGACCAAAAAGCAGCACCCCAGCACCTTCAGAGAGTTACTAAGAAGAAAGAGCTGGGCTTTTTACAGGGGTGCAAAGATGGGGGGGCACGAAAGACAACAGACAAATGGGAAAGAGCAAGGGTGGCTGCTAGAGGAATGCTAACTCTTGGCTCCATCTCTCTGCTAGGCTGTCAGTGAAGAGTGTGGGAAAGTAAGAGAGCAGCTAGAGGAGCAGAAGCGACAACAGCGTGCTGCAGAGGAAGAGATTGCAGAGTTACAAGTAGGTGCTTGATCTGATTAAAAGACAGAGGTGTTTGTGTCAGCAGGCATTAGTGTTCTCTCTGAGAAGGCAGCAGCATTTCTGGTGACTGGATATGAGGCTGGGAATGTCCCTGAATGAATACAAGTGCTGCAGACAAAATACTTGGCAGCTGAAAGTTAGCCACTGAAACAGCACTTAGGATTTGTCCTGCAGTGAAAGCTAGTTAGGGTTTGAGTAAAACCTAGCTATGTGTACACTTCTAAATGGGGGTGCAGGTTTAAAAGGTGTCTGTCTTAGGCCCTGCTTGCCCACTGCACACAGCCGTGTGTGTGGATCCAACTGTTTGCAGGCTGCAAAGCACACTGAGAATTAATCTGGTTGAGAAATAATCCAGCTGGGAAGAAAACATGATTTTTGCAATACATTTATCAAACAGTTGCGTTAGGAGGGGTGTAAGGACCCCAGAAATAAGACAGTTATTGAACCTGGCCCTGCCTTCTAGCAGAGATATGCACACCTTTAGATGCAGCTAGGTATGTTCCCTGAGGACTCCCAAGTTTGCCAGACTCCTCTGGAGAGGCTAGGTGTGAAAGAAGTTTTTGTTTCCATTATACTTCATGTGTCATATAGCTTTAATAATCATAGAAGCAGAGAATGGTTTGGGTTGGAAAGGACCCTAAGCTCATCCAGTTCCAACCCCCTGCCATGGGCAGGGACACCTTCTGCTAGGCCAGGTTGCTCCAAGCCCCATCCAACCTGGCCTTGAACACTGCCAGGGCTGGAGCATTTACCACTTCCTTGGGCAGTAAACATTTCCCAAATACATTCTTTGTTCTTTCGAAACTTTCAGGTGGTGAAAAACCTTGCAGGGCATATTCTTTTGCCATTATCTTTGAGAGATGTTCCTTGATAAGGAGGCAAAAGCTCAACTGATACGGACTAGTAAGAATTAGAGACTTAATACTGTCTCGCTTTAGAGTCTATCCCTTACTCAGTGTGACAGGAGTAATCAATCAGTCGTACACAACTAATTAGCATCTGCTTATACAAGAATATCTTAATTGGTGGTTTGGCTTTAACAGATTCTTTTAAAGCATTGTTTAGGTGTCTTGGTAATTGTCCTATACTTGATAAAGTGTTGTTTTTCTATGTAAGGAAATACAGTCATTTATTTCACTAGGCTACAAACACAAGTTTGTCTAGAAAGCTGGATGAAGCAAGAGAGCTGCTGTCTGAATCAGAATCTGCTCGGCTGCAGAAAGAAGAGGAGGTGTCATCTCTGAGAGAACTCTTGGAAAGGTGGGAATTTGGGTCCTTTACACCATTACCTGTAAGCCAAGTAAGGGGCCAGTAACCAAAGCATCTTGAAAATGGCTGTGGGTTATGAAGTGGCATATGCCACAGGGTTTATATAGGGCAAATAGTGCCCGGGCACTGATGGAAAATATGAGGTTGACACTTCAGATGAGAAATCTGTAAATTGCACAGCACACGTAAGTGCAAGGTTGGGTTTTGATGTATTTTTAATTTAGCTGATGACATAAATTCATTGTATGACTTCCTTTATGAGACTGAAAGACATTTTACAACTTCTTTTTACCTTATAGCGTAATAACAAAACTAAAGCATCAATATTGGCTCTTTGTTTTCATAAGGAATGGAAAATTTGTGCTTTTTAACAGTTTTTTTTTCCTCTCCTCAATATTTCAGAGAATCAGTAAGAATTATTTGAATGGGGCCACATCCTGCATGTCTTTGTCATGTTTCTTATCAGTTTAAAGTATCTAACACAGGTTTGAAATGTGAGCCTGTGTGGTGTGGATTAACTGGCAGTCCAGAATAGATCTTCATGGGGCATGGGCTCACACAGAGTTTCGGTTAACCAACTTTGTTTGTACATTTTTTTGTGCTGATATCATCTGTCTTTGTGGGAAGACTGATGATTCTTGATCTGTACTGAAGGTTGTCAGTGCAAAATCTAACTCGTCAAAATATTTGAATACAGTTGAATTAGCTGAGTGAGTTAGAGCAGCTCAACCGTTTGGGTTGTGTTGCTGTAGCATCTTCGATCCATTGCTGGGACTCACAGGGCTGAAACTGCCATATTGTTAACTCAAAACTTACATTCTTGGAAGCTTCCTGGGAAAATTTCCTTCCACTGACTGTGCAGTGAACTGAGTTGTCTCTAGCCTTTGGTTCTTGAATTGCATTGGTGTTAGAAGAGCATAGTGAGAAACTGGTTTGCTTCCCTTTTGTGAACGTGAAGCTCAGTTTGCAGCTGCTGCTGATCTTAGCTTCCAAGAACAGCTATTTTACTCCCAGTGTGGTAGCCATCATAAGCTTTGCTATAAGCAGGGCATCCAAGAAATTGCTGGTTGCTGAGTGTGTTCACTAGATAACAGATCTGTGTGCACTTTCAGTGATGTAGAAAAGTGGAGAGATTCTGACTAACTGTAAAAACTATGCACACTGAGAAAGTACCTGTTTATGAGGGTGGAGGACCACTTTCTTCCATGAGGAAGACTTGAATGCACATGAGCTAAATTATTCTTAATTGCCTTTGTATTTGATCAGGATGCAAAAAGAAGCTGAGGAAGCAAAAGAGAAGGTCCTGGATTACAGTGAGAAGCTCAGCAAGGTGGCAGCAGACAAAGACAGAAGTGACCAGAAGTTGTTTGCTGAACTGGATGATCTGACAAGAACAAAACAGTTCCTTGAAGAGCGTTTGATAGAACTTATCAGGTTGGCATTAAAATAAAGAGCAAGAAGCGATTAAAATCCTAGCTTAGGATGTTAAGGGTGGTTCAGTCTTGTATTCCTGAGTGGAAGATACAGGTAATGGCCAAGTTCATCAGCAGTTGAAACTCTGCATTTCCATAATGCAGTCAAAAATATAGCATCCGTTATTATTCCCTCCTTAATTTGCTGTCTGTTTTGCAAAAATACGTAGTTCTCTCCATGACATACGTTTTTCTCTGCTCCTCCCTAAGAGCTTTGGTGGGTTTCTGATCTATCTTTATGTCTGAAACCTCCTCAGAAGTTTCATCAAAGCAATTTTTACTGTGAAACTTTTGCCAACGTTCAAGTTGAGGTCGGTTATCAGTAAACCAGCAGTAATCATTTCTGTGTGTTTTTCCTCTCTTTTAACTGTGTCTCTGCAGAGATAAAGATGCTCTGTGGCAAAAATCAGATGCTCTGGAGTTCCAGCAGAAGCTTAGTGCAGAGCAAAGGTGGCAGGGGGACACAGAGGTTAACCACTGCCTGGACTGCCAGAAAGAGTTCTCATGGATGGTGCGCCGACACCACTGCAGGTCAGTTTGTGGAACTCCACTACGCTGCTCAAAAGCAAAATCCAGTTTAAATGTTTTTATGGATGAAGTACTTCCTAATGTTCACAGTTCATTGGTCAAAATCATTAATACAAGTCATTGTAGAGGCTGAAAGAACACGAGCTCACAAGGGGAAAAGAGACATCAATGGAAAGGTCTCTTGACATGTATTAAGGCAAGGATCTGGATGCAACTTAGTTTCTCATTTCTGGAAACAAAGATAATCACACCTTATATAGCGTGTGTCCGGGTTTTAATGTATTTATTATGCACTGCTCTGTGCATGGTGTAAACAATATTCACTAAAATGATTTTGCTATTGTGATAGAAGTATTTCAGAACACAAGCAACATGCTGTGCAATTACAAATTTGGTTCCTTACACTAGGTATGCTCAGGGATATTTGCTGATTGCAGAGTAAACTGTAAAAAAACCTTAACATTAAATTACTTCCTATGCAGTGAGCCTGCTTGGAGTTAACTAATGACTTGATCTAGATTTACTCAAATGTATTTAAGTGGATACATTTCAGGGTCTTAGTCATGTTTGTTTTGTCTCTCTTTACTGTTCTCTATCCTCGATTCATCCTCTAAGGTGAGTAGTACTAGGACTGTTTCAATTGCATATGAACGTAGGGAACATTCAATGAGGATTAATGAATAGTGAAGTCATTTCCAGTACCAACTTCCAGATTACTCATTTCTACTAAAATCTGCGAAACCTGCTTGTGTTTTCAGCTGCTAATGATTTATTTAAGAAACCAAAACCACCAAGACTTCATGAAGAGCAGTCATCCCTGCTGGGTGCTTTTCTTCAGGAAAATCTTAACACGTTCATTAAGAAGTAGTTGTCAGGTTTAGTCCTGAGAGGCTGCAGAGGTGAGAGAGCAGGAGGGGTGGATGTTCATATATGTGTCCAATGCTGGTTTTTCTTCCCTGTCTGAAGGGGAAAAGGGTGGTTATTAATAGAGATGTCTAGATGTGTTCTTGTAGCCCTTACAATGAAATGGAGTTTGGCTCTGAGTATGAGATTTGGCCTGTGTAATATTGTTAAGTATATTTCCTTCCTTCAATATATGTAATATTTATTTGTATTGCAGATTGGTGAGTATTTATTTGGCTTATGTTTTAATATTTAAATGTATATGTAATTGGGTTTTTAGTGGTTTTTTATTTTTTTTTCTGTTTTCCCTACTTATTAAGGCAGTTAAGTATGAATCTGTCCTGTGTTTGTCAAGAAAACTTGCTTCATCTCAGGAAGCAGCACAGTCTGTATTGAGTACATGGGTACAGCATTTGTGCTTTTGCAAAGAACAAGACCATCATGACAAAGCCCCTGGCTCTGTCACATGGATGTGTTCCACCTGGATGTGGTACTATTCTAACACCTTTGGTTTTGACTCATTTCTAGAATGTGCGGTCGCATTTTCTGCTACTACTGCTGCAACAACTACATGGTGACAAAGCCTGGTGGAAAGAAGGAGCGTTGCTGCAGAGCTTGCTTTAATAAGCCTAGAGTTATTGTGGACAGTACAGATGACTCTGGATCCAGTGCCAACCAGGAAGGATCACCAGCTTCACTGGAATCACCCGTGTCACCATCCGAGGGGGCTTTTGGTTAGCTTATTGTTTGCATGCTCTGGGGAAACAAGCAGAGTTCTTAGACATTGTCCAAGAAACCACATGGCCACCTCGTGCATCAAGGACCTACATGTTCATGGAGTGTTTTCAGGGTGGGACTGGTCCAATTATTGAATTTGATGAGTATTGACAGACATTTGCATGTGTATTCAATGAGTGTCGTTCAGCCTGAGGTTTTCGGTTCATTCCAATAGTGACCTAATGCTTCCACGAAAGCAAAGGAATGGCTCAGGCTTCCCCTGTAAGGGTTTTGCTTGTTTGGTTTCCAGACAAGCAGCTAATATTGTTTTATGTTTCTTTTCTATCTTTGAATGGCACCATTTCAGGTGAAGCCTCGAAACCACCAGATGATGCAGCATTTGATATAATCACTGATGAGGAGCTGTGCCAAGTACAGGAATCGGACTCTCTCCACAGTGAAAGTCAGATGGAGCAAGATTCTCTGGATCAAAGCGTGACAGATCTGTGAGTAAACACTGCTTCGTGGAGAGGGGACTCTTCTGGGTTTTATTTGCAGTACTGTTTTTTGGGTTACTTTTCAGTGCACTGGGGGTAGCCAACCTCTGCATACAGAGAAGACACTTCTGCTACCAGCCACGTGTTCAGTAGACCAACACAAACTGATTTTGGCCTGTTTGCACAATCAACATCAAGTCTACTAAATCCAAACAGGTCCACCTACTTCACCACAGCACAGAGGAGTAGTCACAGTTCAGTGCATGTCAAAATTAGCTTGCAGGCTACACTGGATCACGTTCACACTTAACTTACGGTAGGAGCAAAGCAGTACTCTTTATCAGACTCACCATTACTTAATATCAAGTGAACAAGGAGGCCGGGAAAAGATAAGGAAAGATATGCTCTTTTTATGACAGGCTTTATTGAACTGAATATGAACTAGCTGGTCTGCATCTGTAGGATTCCTTACTGCTTTAGAGATAGCTACTTACAAAAAGCAAAAAGAACAGGAACTGCATAGCTAAATCTGGCACAAGTTTATTCTTTTTTCCTGAAATGAGCACAAATGCAGGTTTCAGTCATGTCTTTTACATCTAGTTTACATAAATGAGCAAGGAAGAGGACCTAAGGCCATCTGAATATCCAAGTACTTGGTTTGCAAAATATGTTGTGGCATTAGAGTTTAATATATATCCATATTTAGACAAAATATTGTTAAAATGCTACTAAATATTTTCCAAAGTTTCTGTTCTGTAATATATAGTCTTTCAAAATCTCCTATATATTTGAGAATCAAAATAAAAAGAGGGCATTTTCACCTCAGTTCTGGGCTTGTTCTGCTTCTGAGCAGAAAAAGAAGCATGATAAATGAAAATGCTAAGCTGAAGATAGCCACAGAGTAACCAGCCTGCTGCTGAGGAAGCAGACTTTGACTCTTTTGCCCTCAGCAGACCAGTTTCCAGCACAAAGCACAGCATTTTGCAGTTTGGGTAGAAGGCAGACTGTACAGACTGGTTTAGTTGGGGGAAAAAAAAACAACTCTTCAAAATTGTCCGATTTTGTTGTTGGTAAATAAGTTGTATGCATCCTGCCCATTTTGTGTACTGTGACAGTGTATGTTTTTCATGCATTAGACAGACATGAGCAAACTGAACTTCACAGTGCTCTTTTGAAGTGAATCTGGCCCTTGTTTTGCCAAGGGACAATTTGTGTGTGGGGTTTTTGTTTCCTTTAAGAAGGAAACCAAGTGTAATGTACTTTGAATTCATGCTGTCTGCAGAGGGGATGTCAATGAGTTAGATCCGGTGACTACAACCAGGACTAAAGAAATAAGTGTGTGTCACCATTTGTTTCAACTTGTCCCACAAAATGTTAAAGCTGGACGGAAGGATTGCCACTAGTGATGGAATACTACTCTTGAAGGGCGCTCGTGCAACATCCTGCTTGACCATGTAAACTGTTAGAAGCTGTCTCCCCTTGTTCACAGCTTAGAGGTAGGAAAGCCAAGAAATAGTGTTTTAACCTCTGTTGCTCTTGGTTCATCAGTCCTACTCTGTGCTTGAGACACTCTGAACACTGGAGAGGAGAATGGCTTGGATGGAGAATTACACTGTGGATGACTTGAGCATCTCAGTGTGGCTGAGATTTTCACGCTTGCCTTACCTTATTCTGGGTGTGAGTCCTTCCTGCCTGGAAATGCAAGTTGGTGCTCAAAAGAGTGAATGATCTTAAAGGATATTTTCCTTTCTACTTGTGCCCCTTTTGGTGTCTACTACACTGCGCTTTCCTAAAGGCTAGGATTAAAGAGTAGTCACTTCATGCTTTCAGGTCTGTTATGTGAGTTTGAAGCAATCTGTGAGAAGCTGAGGTAAGTTGTGCAGTTGCAGCACATCCTGCTACTTCAAGGCTCATGGGTTCTCTTTTGGAGTGTTGTATTTTGAAGCTCTTATTTCTTTTCACATTTGCAGATTGTGTTCTAAAACACAGGTCAGGAGGATATTGCATAACACTGGATCAAAGTCCCCAGGGTAAACCAGTGTTCCCATTTTCACATATTGTAGAAATTCCATGCCTGCAATTAACACTGCAGCAGCAGAATTAAGATCAAAGCAGAAGTGTGAAAAAAACCAAAAAGTGCCACTACCCTGGTATGGAAACAATGACTTTGTTCACACCTTTTGTGTGTATTCACACCTTTGGCTGCTTTTGGTAGAAAGCACATCTTGGCCTGTCTGCACTGTGGTTGCTTTGGTTTGGATTCTTGTTTTTTAGAGACTCATAACAGTCTTTCCTGACCTGATTACAACTCACATGGCTGGGCAGGGTGCCAGTGTAGCCAAAAGGGGGAACTGATTGTGGTCTGAAGCATTCTCTGGCCTGCACAGAACCAGCAAGGGAGAGAAGTGGGGACAGGAGAACTTCTCACCACTCTCTGCTGATAAAAGCAGCCTTGTTGAAGCAGCTTTACTTGCCACACAAGCACAGCACATTACTTCCTAGTTTTGTTTTTAAGGATGTTGCACTATTTCACTATGGGAGAAACAAGAGGAATTGGGTAGTAAGGAAAGGATTGCCTAAACAGCTAAGGGGAAAAAAGTGATATGGATGTCATGGTGCCAATAAAGGTCAGATACAACTGAGCTGCAGTCATCTGGTAGGAAAGACCGAATATGGGGAGAAAAGGAACATCCAGAGTGAACATGGCTATTGCAAGAATGGTTTGAAACAGGTTAAACCTGGTATCTGAAAGCTGTGATACAAAGGACTTTCAGCCTTTGGGCCAGACCCAACCCTGTTTTCATCATATGTAGCCCACAGCTGCATAAAGCTCTCCCTGAGCTCCTCTCCAGTATCCCTTCATTCTTTTCCCTAATCCAGTCTTCACTCCTGTTCTGCCACTCTCTGCAGGAGCTTTTGCATACTTTCTGCCCCAGTCTGCACTGCCCCTGTGCACCTTTTTGCCTTCCACTGAGAAATTAAAAGGCCAGAGGTAGAAAAGAGGAACTGCAGGAACAAGGAAGGAGAACAACTTAAGGAGCCCAGAGTTTCAAGGCAAGAGATCCAGGGTGCCAAGGAGATGCCAGGAAAACCAAGAAAGATGTCATGGTGCAAAGAGTGTGTGGGAATTAGGGTGTGAGAGTTTATATCTAAGGAATGTTAGAGCATCTTGGTGTTAGAGCCCAAGGGTGTATGATGTCACTTGGTTTATGTACCCACTATAAAACTGCCTAGAAAATCTGGCAGCTATTTACAGCTTCTTTTCTTTTCTTTGTAAATACTGAGATAGGCAGCCTGCAGGAAAGAGGAAATACAATCCCACTAGTAAAGACATTGTGATCAGCATTAGGTGTTTCATGCTTTTCCTGATCAGAGCTGATCCTAAGCCAAAACTGGTCACTGAGTTAAGTATATCTTATATATTATAAGACCATCCAGTGGAGGGATAGTGACCAACAGCAGATGCCTGAGGAAGAGCATAAGAACAGGACAAGCATTAAGTAATACCTCTTCAAAATGCTCCACCAGCCTCTGACAATACTTGTCTCAAGGAGCTGCTGAACCAGAGCTGTTCTCTTCTTGCTGTAGTGTCTTTCCCATATGTCAGTTCTTCCTGCTTTTCAGACCCGCTTCACTTTCAAAAGACAAGAGAAACAGTCCAGACTGTTTTAATAGATACCAGAGGGTGCATATTCACAAGCTGGGGACCTGGCAAGCTGCAGGAACATCCTTAATGCTGCCACCTGGTGTGAAAAGCCAGGCAAGAATCAATTCTGTCAGGGAACATGAGCTCTTGTTAAATCTTGAGACTCTTTCTTATATTTTCCATATAGGCTACCAGACCTCAGCTTAGACCATTGGACTCAATGGGATATCATAAAGAGAAGGGGGATTTGCTTTGTGATTGTAATGCACTTGGGTTTAAGAGACAAAGTAGAAGACTTAGTGTTCCCTTAACCTATAGCGAGTAGGTCTGCTGAATTTATGGATTAGAGCATCCAAGTGGCAAGCTAACCACCAAGCCATGTGCTTGCTTGAAGCAGCAGGAATAAGGAAAATCACATTTCATAGGAGAACATGGAAAATGTATTGGTCCTGGGATAGAATTTACATTTCCAGGTCCCAAAAGAAAGGTGAAATAATGGATTAAATAAGGAACTCTAATGGCATTGCATAATAGATCACAGAGTTAGACACTTCTGGGAACCAAAGGCTGCGTGGAGACCTCATAGGAGCCTTCCAGTATCAGAAGGGGGCCTATAGGGATGCTGGGAAGGGACTTTTCATAAGGGACTGTAGTGACAGGACAAGGGGTAACGGGTTAAAACTGAAACAGGGGAAGTTTAGATTGGATATAAGGAGGAAATTCTTTCTGTTAGGGTGGTGAGGCACTGGAATGGGTTGCCCAGGGAGGCTGTGAATGCTCCATCCCTGGCAGTGTTCAAGACCAGGTTGGACAGAGCCTTGGGTGACATGGTTTAGTGTGAGGTCCCTGCCCATGGCACGGGGGGTTGGAACTGGATGATCTTAAGGTCCTTTCCAACCCAAACTATTCTATGATTCTGTATTAGTTCTCTTGATCTGTATAAATTCCAGGCTGCAAAATGAAAGCTGTGTACCTGTCGTGGTGAGAGGGTAGAGTTCTGTGAATCACAGCATGAAGTCTGCTGCTGTGCAAACAAAATATATGCATAGGTTTACAGGCTATAGTTTTCTAGGGTTTTTATCAGAAGCAGTTTTCTTACATAGTTGTGTAAAGATAATAAATTATTTGTATTGCTTTATTTGCACAGGTGTTGTGTTAACCTTTAGGGATGAAAATGTAGTATTTCATTCCTGCATTTCAGTGGACAGGTTGTGCTTGTTTCTTGCTCAGGTTTGGGCACTTAGTGACAGGTTTGAGCCTTTCCTGCAGGTCACAGCTGTCTCCTTAGGGTATAAATGGTCCTGGTGTGACTGTTAATATGACTGTTGACAGGCTGAGAACATGGGGGCTGTTCAGCCTGGAGAAGAGAAGCTGCGTGGAGACCTCAGAGCAGCTTCCAGTGTCTGAAGGGGGCTACAAGGATGCTGGAGAGGGACTCTTCATCAGGGACTGTAGTGATAGGACAAGGGGTGATGGGTTCAAACTGAAACAGGGGAAGTTCAGGTTAGATCTAAGGCAGAAGTTCTTCCCTGTGGGGGTGCTGAGGCGCTGGCACAGGGTGCCCAGAGAAGCTGTGGCTGCCCTATCCCTGGCAGTGCTCAAGGCCAGGTTGGACACAGGGACTTGGAGCAACTTGGTCTGGTGTGAGGTGTCCCTGTCTGTGGCAGGGGGTTGGAACTGGATGATCTTAAGCTCCTTTCCAACCTAAACCATTCCATGAATCTGTGGACTGAAGGTGCTGTTACCTGGAGATGTTTTCTCCTGCTCTTCTACTCAACACTGCTGCTTGTAGAGCAAGGTCCCATAGGATTTCAAAGAAAATGCTGAACTGTGCATTGGTTTTAAGAATCGGTCTGCAGAATGTGTGGCAGTTATTCTGTTGCTACATGATTGATGGTTCAGAAGCACATATGCTACATGTGATACAAGATTTTATTAGATACCACTGGTTTTTGGAAGGAACCAACCAGTTGGTTCCCTGTGTATAAGAAGCCTTGGCTATTTTTCTGGGAATGACAGCCTAATTGTCTCAGTTGATCAACCTGCTGAGGTGCAGAGAAGCAAAGTAAGTATCAGTTAGAGAAGCTCTTACATGGAAACTATCAGCATTTGTTTACTGACTCTCAAGCTCATTCTGTCTGTGTCCCAGTCCTGTAATTCCTAGCTGGTGCTACCCCAGTGTTCACCCAGAGCTTGCACCCTTTTGGTGCAAGGAGTCTGTTCCTTACCATCCATGGCAGGTTATTCCATCTACTTCCTTTGCTCTTCTGGATGCATCATGGTGGGGAGGAGGTATCCTGCTTTGTCCTGTAACAGCTTGTTTGAGGTATTTGTGTTTGAATCACCCAGTATTTCTTCTATGAAAAGAAGATACCTGGTAGTGATTCTACAGCAATAAGATACACCTGGGGCACCATTGTCAGAGTAAGGAACTGGATAATATGTCTGTAAAACACCTCGCAGATTAAATCCAGGGCAAATGTCACATCCCTGTGGAAGCATCGTTTCAAGGACAAGTCTTGCTTGTGCCTGCCCTCCATCAAGATTTCCACCTGCCAGGGAATCTCTAAAACCTGGCAGCATCTCAGATTATCTTCAGACTGTAGGAGGGATGTTCTGGATGTATGTGCTCCTAGCTCATGGAAACAGGATCGGAAGAGTGTGCCATTTGTGCACAGTGGGTAGCAGAATGGGGCTGCAGTTTTGCCCAGTTTTGTCACTAGAATGCACAAAATAAAGATTCTAGAATTGGGCATCGTGGCTGTCGGAAGGTTTCTGTTTTAGGAAGGCATGAGCATGCAGATGGTATTTGACCACATATCACTCAGAGAATCATGTCTTTCCTCTTTTATCTTGTCCTAGAAACAGCACGTGCAATTCTTCAACCTTTGATGAATCGGAAGAGTGGCAAGTTGCTCAAGATGCTGAGATATGCTTGTTGAAGTCAGGAGAAATCATGTAAGCAGAACAGTTTCATTACTACCAACCTAAAAGAGTAGACTGAGCTCAAGTATCAGCCATGCAAGAATAAGTTGCAGACTCCTGGGAGAGCTGATCACAGTAGAATTTGGTCTGAGGAGGAGGAGCAGAGGGTATAGCTCTGCTACACAGAGCAGGAGCAATAAGCAGGGCCCTCTCTCTTCAGCCCTGCAAAACTTCAGTGCAAGAGGGAGCAAGAAGGAAAGATTTGGGTCCACATCACATTAGAAAACCTTCCTTCCTGTTCTGATTGAAGGAGGTGCAATGAACAGGAAGGGGGCTTAGAGAGAAGGCCATGTATTTCTTGTAGTCTCTGGATGAAACTGCAAGGGCAAGTCAGAAGTGCAGTGTGAGTTAGACCTTTGTCCCAGGGAGGGAATTTGTGGCCTTTTAGAGCATGTATCTATTACTTATTGGTGGTCTCATGGAAACTGCATTGCCTAGCATAGCATAATATGTTCAGCATCAAATGTTCAGCTGAACCTCTGTTCAACCTTTGTGAAGAGTGTGCACACAATTCCCTGCTGTATCCTGCTCTGAAATTAACAGTTGCATGCAGTAGTGATATAGCATGTCACTTGCACAGCCAAAAAGGGAATCTAACATATGTAAATGCCTGGCACATGGAGAAATTCCCCTTTTTTCCCTGTCCCCTTAGGCCTAGCTTTGAAATTTTGGCATAGTTATGGGGAAGGTTTTAAACTTCAGTCTGCAGGGAGGTAAATTAGTCCATGTTTCAACCAGGTTGCTGCTCTTCGCAGAACCAGTAACTAAAATCATAGCTGGGCTGTAGGGCAAACCCAAGAGTATTAAAATCAAAGAACACCTGAGACACCCCAGAACACCAAGGCACACTTCAGCCAAGAGGAAGTAGCAAGTTAGGCAAAACTTCATATAAAGTTTCCTCTGTTGCGATCCCTTAGCACTGTGTGTGTAGCCATGGCTGGACACTGAGCTCTTCCTTACTCTAGAGCAGCAAATTGTCATGGTGACTGTATAATATCCTCTGGTAAATGTGTTGGGTTTTGATAACAAATCGCAGTACTGTGGTTTGCTGGGAGCTCACTGATTTGGAAACAATTTAGTTGGCCTAAGGAGAGAGGTGTTAGATCAGTTTTACTTAGGGTCATGTAGAGGAGATCCACAGCTCTTAGAAATGACAGGTCTCTCCTGAAGAGAGCAAGCAGCGTTCTCCTGTTTAAGGGCCTCACTGTTTGCATTTTGGAATACATATCAGAATGAGGTAGGCTAATACAATGCTTCAGGACTTGGGATCATCTAAGAACTCCCTTTTTCCTTGTACTTTGAGTCAGCTTTTTTGCAGCTTGCTTGGGTAAAACAGCTGTAGCATTAGATGCTTTGGAGGATCTAGGCAGAGCTGCTGTTCACATTCCAACCCTCTGTCCCATCTGTACTCCTGATCCCTATTTCCTGAATAAATAGTATCTGGAAAGGTGAACAAATTAGGTGACTATTTTTTGTTTCAGTTTTTCTTTAAAAAGAACAGTAGAGGGCAGCAGACTTTTTTTGTTGTACTCTATATATGTTGTACTCCTTATGTTGTAATTCTATAAAGCTTTATTCAAGCACTACATTTTTCTAGTCAAAATGAACTAAATAAGTGAATAATATCCACATTTGCCAGAGTAGTGAAAGTGCTTGATATCAGTCATCTCTTCTGTACCTCTTGCCTTCATCCCAGGCTGAATTTTCCTGCATCTTGTGAACATGTCCCAGAGTTTCTGTGGAGTCTGCCTCAAATAGACGGAAAATAAAAGACAATGATTACTGTTTCTGTCTGAGTGATTAGACTGGGTGTCGTGGTTTAAAACCACTGGGTCTCTTCAAGTAATTGTATTTTTCTCCTTCCCAGGGTCAGATTACCCCTTACAGTGGAAGAGATCTTAAATTTTGGGGAAAGCAACAAAGAGCTGTTCATTAAGTCCAGCACCTACAGTATCATTCCCATCACTGTTACAGAGACAGGGCTAACAATCAGCTGGATCTTTTCATCAGACCCTAAAAGCATATCCTTCAGCGTTGTCTACCAAGAATCAGAGGACACACCGCTGGAGCAGTGCAAAGTAAGGCCTTTGTTTCCTTGTTACAAGAGGTTGTAGTACACTACAGTCAGCCACCAGAGGAATCAGCAAATATAGCTAGAAGGTATCCACAAGAGTGCCAGTTGCTATTGCATTAAGGACTTGATTCTGCAATTAAGCTACAGTGCTGCTGAAGGCAGAGCTACATCTTCGTGTTGCCTGGAAATGTGAAGTTGAAAAGCACTGTAGCTTCTATAGGTCACATCTAAAATTCACCTTGTTATTAATCAAAGATAAAAGTCCAAGTCTCCAAAATTATTCTTTTTCCCCCTCCTCTCTCTGCTCTTAAGCAGAGGCCACAAGGAGACAGATGAAGCAGTGAGGCACAGACTTAAGTGCCTTGATGGTATGCAGAATTGCTTTGCCAGTGCCCCAGGTACCATTTTCTATGTGTGCTGTCTGTATTTCCTGAAGATTATGGATTAAGTGAATCAATGTTATTCAGCTAATTACAAAGTTTTAATGAAGACAGGGCAGCTGTTGGTTTAACCCACTGTGGTAAGGGGGGACCGCACTTGCAGCACTGTGTGCAGTTCTGATGTCCTCAACATAAGAAGGACATGGAGCTGTTGGAGCAAGTCCAGAGGAGGTCACAAGGATGATCAGGAGCTGGAGCACCTCCTGTATGGAGACAGGCTGAGAACACTGGGGCTGTTCAGCCTGGAGAAGAGAAGCTGTGTGGAGACCTCAGAGCAGCTTCCAGTGTCTGAAGGGGGCTACAAGGATGCTGGAGAGGGACTCTTCATCAGGGACTGTAGTGACAGGACAAGGGGTGATGGGTTCAAACTGAAACAGGGGAAGTTCAGGTTAGATCTAAGGCAGAAGTTCTTCACTGTGAGGGTGCTGAGGCGCTGGCACAGGGTGCCCAGAGAAGCTGTGGCTGCCCCATCCCTGGCAGTGTTCAAGGCCAGGTTGGACAGAGCCTTGGGCAGCATTGTCTGGTGTAAGGTGTCCCTGCCCATGGCAGGGGGTTGGAACTGGATGATCTTAAGGTCCTTTCCAACCCAAACCATTCTGTGAGTCTGTGAATTCTAAGGCTGTGATTTCTCTGGGGCAAGACGACATTTACAGTATGCGTTAATTCCCTCCATGGTTTCTTTTTTTTTTTTTTTTTCCTTAACCTGAAAGCTGAAGGAAAAGTGAATATTGCTTTTTGGTACATCTGTTTGATACAACTTTGGGGTTTATAGGCTTGTCTTTGATCTGTGTCACTTGCTGTTCTGACAACTGTCTCTGGTAGGGTTTTACAGCAAGATAGATGGTAACACATACTTTTGCTGTCAGCTTAGATAAACAATTCAGATCTGCTGAGAAAGCTTATTTTATAATGCTGGGAGTATAAAAGCAGGTATTACGAGACATACTTAGCTAAATCATGCTCTTGGATATATTTAATGGATCATTGCTGATGTTAGTAAACTTACTTAGATTAACATTAAAAAGATGCGGGTTTGACTCTGTCTCTAAAGCAGAGATTTATAGCCATGGTTTAATGCTGTAAACAGGTTATTAAAGGAAAGCAGATGTCTCAATGTGAGGTGTTAGTTTGGGTGAATTTTTAATGCTAATCAGTGAAAATAAGTAGTCTTGCAGGCACAGAAGGACTTTGAGAGCTTCAAGATAGCTTAAGTCTGAATATGAAGGCAAATGTCAATTTATAGGGCAAATGGCAAGTTTCATTTCAATTTGTATTGAATTCCAGGTTCTTATTCCTATGACCCGCTGCAACTCTCATAAGGAAACTATTAGAGGACAGGTGAAAGTCAGAAACTCTGGAATCTACACACTGATATTTGACAACACATTCTCTAGGTAGGTCCTAGCTGGCTGGAAAAGTTAGTTTTACAGACTGTGGAACTGACCATGGTCATGAGGGGTACTCTGTCCATCATGGTCACGGTCTGAGAAGATCTCTTTGTGAGATCACTGCTGTAACTCAAAGCCAGGGCAGGCTGGATGTGAGGAAGAAACTCCTTACAATAAGAGTGGTAAAACCCTGGCACAGGCTGCGCAGAGAGGCAGTGGATGAACCATCCCTGGAGACATCCCAGGCCAGGCTGGATGTGGTTCTGGGCAACCTGATCTGGTTGAAGATGTCCCTGCTCATTGCAGGATGCTGGACTGGATGAGCTCTGAAGGTCCCTTCCAACCCAAACCATTCTGTGATTCTGTGATCAGATGTACCAGTATTCTGCCATTCAGAAGTAAGGATAAGGAATTGGTCCCAGCCTGCCAGAATATCTTCAGCCTGAGTTTTGGTTCTTGTTCTTGTTTTGGTTTTAAACTTCACCTCACCAGAATTCCACCTTTCTGTCTCAACATCTGGGAAGGTAAACAGAAGTAAGCCAGTCACTTGTGACTACTTCCAAGACAGTTTAGTCAGGATTGTCATCTTATATTAACAACAGCCCTGGCAGCTGTTGCACAGGCATTCTTTTGTTAACAACAGTCAGTGTTTTGACTGAGTATGAGCTGAAAGCCTGCAATCCAGGCTTCCTGTCTAATTGTCTTCAGCTAATGTGATTATCTTTCTCTCTTTTTTCCTTGACAGGTTTATCTCAAAGAGAGTGTTCTATCACTTGGCTGTCGAGCGACCTGTCATCTATGATGGAAGTGATCTTCCATAGCCTTGACTTATACTGTGTTATTTTAAATTAATTTTTTAAGAAATGATCTTATTTATGTACACAGAAGCATTATGATTACCACTGTATTTGAAGACTTTGAAACTATGCAATAGTTATAATGCACTTAGAGAATGTGTATACACTAAAAATGGAAGCCTTTTTAGGAACACTAATGGTTCTGTACTGTGTACAGATTGCTGAAAAGCCATGTTCTTTGATTTAACAGGTCGAGAATCAGTTTCAGTGCAGAGAAAAATAAGTGTGGGGGAGTGTTAATGCAAAGTGAAATTTTGATTCCTTCCAAAAATCTCCTTCAAAAGGAAATTTAAGAAAAAAAGAAGTGTATTTTTGTTGACCTCTTCACTGAGGAGTAAATATAACCACTTATGTTCTGCTCTGCTGCTCCTGCAGTCAGAACAGCAAGTATGCAATGCTTCAATCTTCACAGGCATATAGAGTAATCCATCTGGAAGATTTTATCTTTTCCAGAGTTTATAAACAGCAAACATAGGGGATTCTTACATTTTGGGATAAGATTTGGTAAGTCTTACCTGGCTTTTAAAAATGCTGTGGTACTGAATGCCAGTTACAAAACAACACAACAGGAAGCAGCAACTCCTTTCACTTTTTCTCACCAGTGTCTGTAAGCTGGTGCACTGAAACCAGTGCTTATGGTGAGTACCAGCAGCAGAATCAGGAGTGTCATTTGTAGAATGAAGCACTGCTCACTGTGGTATTAGGAAAGGGAGCATTCCCTTTTCCTGCTTTAGCACCTTAGTCATCAGCATTCACAGGGAAGCACAGTTTCTGAGGGGGTCAGCAGTGTCTCTCTCTCTCAGTCTGGAACACGTGGAACGTAGCAATAATGTCTGAATCAGTCTCAAAACATCCATCTAAATCCAAATGCATATCCAGCCCCATGAGCTCTTCACCCAGTGCTGGTGTATTCTGTCCCTTCCTACCCCTTGCACTTGCCCTAGCCAGCTGCTAAGTTTGTCTCAGATTTGGGGATAAAGCTGGCTCTCAGTCCTGCCCTTTAGGGCAGGCTGGGTTCTCATTTATACAACATTTCCATGCAAACCATCTGCTGTCTATACAGAATTTCAACTTTTTTCAAGATATCTAAAATGAGGGTTTTTTCTCTTTAAAAATCCTGTCTTCTAATGGAAAGGCAAAACATTTGACAGGAGAAAGAAGAAAAGCTCTTTCTCCTGACCAGCCCTCCTCATCATTTTAGGTGTGTTTGATTTCTTATGATGTTGTTCTCCCAGGGAAACCTCAAACCTGGAAGGTTTTAGCACAGCATTTAGTAGAAGGCCAACACAGCCTGCCAGGAGCCCTGTAGACTCTTGGTGGCTGGTATACAAGGGGTCATGGTGGGAGACAGCAAATAAACCATGAGGGGAAAGAACAGCACAAGCTGAAGCATATGATTTAGGGGAGGGGAAAGGGGCAAATCTTGTTAAGTGCAAAAACAAGGGAAGGGATTTGGAGGGATCAGCTCGACTAGGGAAGGTAGCCAGGAGAGTCCAGCTGGTGTTTTGTGTTGCAGGTCTGATCCATTACCTGTAGGGATCTCCTACACCAAAAGGCTGGTTGTTTAAAAGGCGGAGTTCACAGGGTAAGTGTTGGAGATTCAGTGGTTGGACTTGATGATCCTAAAGGTCTTTTCCAACCAAGTCGATTCTGTGATTCTATTTACATAGCAGCAGCCAAGGTAGAGGGAAATTCTGATTATAGGAAAGGAAAGAATACTGCAGGTGAAGCTGAAGGTTGCTGATCATTCATTCCAGTTGGTAACAATGCATAAATCCAGTGATGTTGGAAAACACAGTGAAAGGATGGCTCCGTTTCCTGGAGCACCTAGATTTAGGTGTCTGCTTCATCCAGCTCATCAATAGCCTTCCCTTCAGATGCCTCTTCCCAGAATTGGTGGCGTGCTCCCAGCCTCCACCAGGCACCAGTAGAAGGTGCAAACTGGTTTACTCCCCTCCTGAGGGCACAGGCTGCAATGCAGTTGAACCCTGACCTGGCTGTATGCATGGCAGTGAGATGGACAAGAGACTGAAGTGGGCAATAAACAGGCAATAACGGGCACACAGATCGGTTGGTGAGTTATGGCAGATTTCAGTGTTGAAGCTATGTTTTATATTTAATCAGACAAGAAAAGATTATTTATTGCTTAAAAATGTGTACCATATGCTCTGCAGCTTCACTGAGCTGCTCCTCAAGTTTTCCTTTAAGCTTTCAGGTGTGTTTTTTTAAAAGCATTTTGCTGTTGGTTTAGCTAGAATACTAATCTTACTAGGATATCTTTCTTAAAATGCCAAATGTAAGGTAAAGGGACACTGTCAAGTATCTTAGGCCAAAACAGGACATACATCTCTGCTCAGAAGTATTTGAGATGTCTCCATTCAAAGTTCTTTGACAGATTTGCCTCTTGATTTCCTCTCTGCATCCCAGTTCTTAACATTTTTCATCCTCTGGCAAGTATTTTTAATTGTTTTAAGTATATTTTAAGTATTATTAAGTATTTTAAAGGTTATTAGCTCTTCAAGTAGTTGCCTCCATCTAGTAAGGCAGGTGTTTCCCTGCAAGCCTTCCATGTAATCAGTCCTGAGGCTGGCTGAAGCAGTGAGGAGGGGAACAAAAACACTGGATTGGTTTTAGTTAGCATTTGTGTCGTTAGGGTACCTTTTCTTCAGGTTTTCCTGCCCCATGAGAGTAGTTTTATGGGGCTTTACTGCTCTCTGAAAGCGGACACTAAGAGAAGGAGCCAGAACCTGTACTTTAAAGATGAGAAGTTTGCTTTTAACCAAGGAGAGTATTTAAGAGGGAGAAAAAAGATTAAATACACTGGCTGGTAACGTACCACAAGTGGGCTGGAGTGCAACTGCTCCAAGCAACTATTCAAGAACAGGAATCTCATCCTGTCAGTTGGAAGAAGGAACCTTTTCCACCTCAGGGGATGTGCAGAGCAAACAGTCAAGCCCTTTTAAAACTGATGATGAAATGAGTTGAAGGGGATGTCGCATTCATGTGACAAAGAGGTCAGCAGAAGCAATTGAGGTTTTTCCTGGGTGCTGGAGCAATGGTGGATAGTATTTGTTGTTATGCAGAGGTTTATGTGAAGGAAAGAATGCAGTTGCTATAAGAAATGACAGTGTTCCTTTACTCAGCGTTACTCCATGTTGCTTTATGACAAACCACAGAGGTGTATTGCACCAGAGTGCACCGTGTTACAAGACAGCAAAGCTACAAAAGCCTGTCTTTGCTCCTTACTGAAAATGAAAATTGCACTATAGTTTTAGCTGTGCTCAGTCACTGAGATTGTAACTTGTTCAGAAGCATCTTTTGGTCTTAACTGCCAAAGAATTGCAAACCCTTTTCACATCAAACTTCATGCTTCAGATAGGGGAAAGAGGGATTTACGTGTCCCAGCGTCTGTACAGTTACAGAGATGTAGACGGTTGTGTACTGGGATGTTTCTTGATGCTTTTTTCCTCCTTTTTTAACCTCAGGAATTAAATAAAACTCTCTATCACTGAGAACATGTGTCCCTTTTCTGTCTTGTAGGGAAAGCTCTGCCTGGAGGATCCATCAGGTGATTGTATGATTCTGCTTCTGAGCAAGAAAGAATTCTCACAAGATAAGGAAAATAGGAACCAGTTTGTGATGCTGGTGGAGAAGGGCCACATCTGTACAGCAAAACAGAGTAACAATAGACCCATAAATCAGTGCTGCGTGAGCTGGACCCCAAGATAGAGGAAATACCACTGTGTGCTGCTGGCTCAGAGCCACCGGCAAAGTTCTTCCCTGTGAGGGTGCTGAGGCACTGGCACAGGATGCCCAGAGAAGCTGTGGTTGTCCCATCCCTGGCAGTGTTCAGGGCCAGGTTGGACGAAGCTTGGAGCAACCTGGTTTTGTGTGAGGTGCCACTGCCCATGTCAGGGGTTTGGAACTGGATGACCATAAGGTCCTTTCCAACCCAAACCAGTCTATGAGTCTATGATTCTATGGCGATGAGGAGTTAAAGTGAAGGCTCTCAGGGTGATGATGCAATGCTTAAGGCATAGAAAAGCCAAGCTTTTTTATCTTCTCCTTCAGAAAATGGACAGCAGAGGAGGCTGCAGCCCAAAACTAGGAACATCTGGGTGAGAATGTCCTTAAAGAGAGGGGAAGGGAGCTGTGGAAGAGCCCAGACTTCTCCAGTGTTCCATCAGCTGCTCAGGTGGCCATCCTGCTGGAGCTGTGGGTAAGGCACAGTGTCCCATGGGACATGTGAGAGGCCACAATACCCCTCACCCTTGGGGAAACCTCCCCTTCAGGGAGAGAGCATCAGCTGAAGGCTGGGGACACCCTTGGGAGGCTTGTAGAGCAAAGATGCTTTTACCTGCTCTGAGAAGGCCCCAGAATTCAGGCTCCTGGGGCTGGGGAGAGGCTGTGCAGGGATGAGGAGCCTCAAGACTGCAGAGCAGGACCACAGGTCAGCAGCAATTTGGTGCCTGTTCTTTTGCATGACTCAAGGGCTCTTCTGGGGCTGGGAGGACCCTCTGTGTAGGAGCATCCTCATGCTCACCCCTGAAAGGGCTGGTGGGGCTCAGCTGCCACAGGGAAGCATTTTCCTTCCTCCCCTGGCCTTGGAAACCTGCCCTCCTTCCTGAAACTGCACCTACCCCTCGCCTCAGGAGCCAAAACCTGCTCTGGGGTGCTTGGCTGAGGTCTCGCATCCCAAGGGTGAAGTAAACCCTGTTAGCAAAGGTTTCCTTTTGCCTGGTCTGGGAAGGGCAAGTCCTGTCACTGGAAACAGGATTCCAGCCTGGGAAGGACATGGGGGAAGCAACAACCAGTTCATCCTCTCAGCATACGTGGGCAGTGCCTTTATTTGACAGAATTTCAGCTTCCGTTTGCATTTGAGCTTAATGCAAATTGCAACCTCCCTCTCCCCCCCACATCCTTCTTACAGATGTAGTAAAAACTCACATCCATCTTTCACCATTGTTTTTTTCCCTAAGGAAAAGTTACAAAAGCTCACAAAATCTTAATAAACACATATGAAACTAGAACCCCATCTGTCAGCTGGAAAAGCAGCACCAAACGGTGCAGAAACTTGTGTTCATCAACCTGCTTTAGTGACCAATGCACAATGAAAACACCTTCTACCTGCAAGAAATAATAATGACCAAGAAATAGTGACCAATAATGCAAGAAACGATGACCAGGAAGCAAAACAATTTCAATGTGGCTGCTTAAAACAAAGCCTCTGGGCACTATAACTTGCAGTTGAAGACTGGGAGGTGCAGGACAGGCAGGGGATGGCCATGGGCACCGACCCTGGCACACCAAAAGCCCCATAGAAGTTGTGGGGTGCATTAGAGCACACTGCTTTGGGGAGCCCCTGCCTTCACCAACCTGGAGTTTCAATCTAGATTTCATTAATACTTAATCTCTGTTTTACTGGCCCCAGGCTAAATGTATTTTTCTCACCATTAGCAAAGATACTAGTGAATAGCCTGCACTTTGTTGACCCACAGGCTTGGGTTTGCTTTCTGGCTTACTATGGCTCTCCCCACATGGCAAATATAACTTAGTGTCCCTGATGATCTTGAATTTTTATTGTGAGGTGTGATTTGTTTCCAGTATCAAAATAAGGAACTGTAGCAAATAAATTGTACCCAATTTCACCTGACATCACACAGCTAAAGTATAGAACTACTTCTGCATCAGCCACTTGATAAACACAAACTATTGCCCTTTCTTTGCAAGAAGAATCACCTGCACAGGCACAGCCACAGAGAGCAGCACTTTCTAGTGCAGTAAACCGAGGAGCTAAAGGCTGCCCTCCATTAGAGGGGAGAGGAGCTGGTGTAGGAGCAGGCAGGCTCCCCATAGGAAACTGGGTAGACAGCAAATGAAGGCTGATTCCTCCTCCTGCTGCTTCCTCTGCCTCCGTTGCTGCTGTAGCTGGTTTACCGCCTCCCTGCAAGGCTTGTTCTGTCAGGCTGTGGTCTGAGCTGCAGATGGGACAGGTATTTAGAGCTGCCTCAGAGACGGCTTTTGTTCTCTATCAGTTCTGCTTACGACTATGGCTCCATTTAGCTGCCCTGTGCTGAAGGTTTCCCTTCCTTTCAAGCCAGCGAGCCCCAGCTGGATCCCATGCAGCAAGGATGGGGCATGCAAGCAGCTCCCAGCCCTCCCCACTCCTCTAGGAGAGTCTTTGGGATATACAGTTTCCAAGGAGTCTGGTGCTCCTCTGGAGCAGGGCAGAGACAAACACTAACTTACAAGAAGACTTGGCATGGAGGGGCCAGAATAGAGGAGGTCAGTGGTTGGACTTGATGATCTTAAAGGTGTTTTCCAGCCTGGCTGATTCTATGACTCTATGATTAAGTGTGCGCTTGAGAGTGAAGGAGCTCCTCACCCGCCGCTTCCCCAGCACGGCAAAGGACCAGTGTGAGCTGTGCTCATGGCTGTTGCAGGCAGAGGAGCACTGGTCTTGGCCCCTGCTCCAGCAGAAGCCACCACTCAGCATTGCCCTGCCCAGGGCTGTCCTGAACCGCTCACCAGCAAAGGCGTAGAGAAAGGGGTTGAGGCAGCTGTGGAGGAAGGCGATGCTCTGGGTGACCTGCAGCGCGATGTCCAGCCGCCCGGCAGCATCACAGCTCTGTTTCGCCCTGGCACAGGTGCTGATGGCTTTGACCAGCAAAACAATGTTGTACGGGAACTGGGAGAGGAGGAAAGCGGTGATGATCATGGTGATGATCTTCAGTGACTTCTGCTTGTGGGATCTTTTGGCTTGCAGGGGGGTGTTGATGATAAGGGTGTAACAAATAATCATGACAAGGAGCGTGAGGAAGAATCCGAATGTGACTTTCAAGGCTAGGAGAGTAACTCTGAAATTCATGCTGCTGGTTGGTGGATATGTGATTTTGCAAACTGTTATGTCACCCACCTGCATGCTTTGGCTGTACATGATTTCTGGGATGCACAGGCTCACGGATGTCAGCCAGACAGCCCAGCGCATCACTTTGCTGCGCAGGAGCTGCCTTCGCTTAGAGGCGTTAGTTTTCGTCACCTGGACAATAGTGTTGTACCTGTCCAAGCTGATGCAGGTTAGAAATAAGCTGCAGAAGTTGATCTTATACATACTGTTGACAACTTTGCACATGAGGTTCTTGAAGATCCAGCCATCGGAGGCAGCCTTGGCCCAGAAGGGGAGGGTGAAGAGGAGGAGCAGGTCTGCAATGGCCAAGTGAAGCAGGTACTGATCCATCATGCTCCTCCTGAAGCAGTGTTTGCAATACATGAGCAGGACCAAGGCATTTCCCACAATGCCCACAGAGAAGATGAGCCCGAAGAACACAGGCAGGAAGGCTCGAGCAAACTGCCTGACCTGCCTCATGTCACACATAAAGTCCATGTTGTTCACTGGGATTCCATACAGGGACAGCTCTGTGCTGTCGTTCCTGTAGTATTCCAGGTTGGTCTTGCCAGGGTGGGTGACCTGCAGTGAGACATGAGGCAAATTTGTGTTGAGAGGTGGCTCAGTAAAGCACAAATTTGCCTCTCTCCACCAAGTGCAGTTGAAGATCCCCAATATGTTCCATTTCAGATGGGAAAGAGCAAAGGCTGCTGGTGAAACACAGCACGTTTCAGACCGCTTGAAGTGTGCGGCATGGCAGAGACGTATAAAAATGACCTGTTGAGTAACAAAGTCTTTATGAAGGAGCAGTTCACCACCTCCTGCCCACTTCAGCTATTAAAATGGCAGGTGGGGAGATCTCTGTCAGACTATTCAAATCACTGTTGGCTCAGCAGCTTCAAATACAGAATAAAATGCAAAATCCCCCCCTTTGAAAGAGGTAAGAGGCTTTTTGTGGGACAGCATCAGTGGCTCAAGAGAGGCAGAAAACTGATGGGGGCAAAGAGAGGGGAAAGTAAAAAGGAGATAACACAGCATTGTAGCTGTATACTCACTCCACTTGCAGCAGCCATCTTCACCCAGAGCTTCACTCAGTCTTGAAGGAGGCTCCGTGACCTGGAGAGGAAAGACGCAGGGAAAACAACTGATCTGAAACAGCTCTGAAGTACAGCTGTGACTTTGTGCTGTCTTCTTTTAATGTAAAACCTCAACCTTTTGAAATGCTTCTGGCTGGGAGACAAACCAACGCCGCAGAAACTGATGTCTGGGTTCTAATTATTTAGCTGTTTTCATCATCACAGCCAGCAGTCACATCACTTTGAGGTTTATGTGGGCTGAGGTGGGTGTGTGCTCCCTCCCGAGACCCCAGCCCAATAAGACCTGTTACAGGCTGTTTTCTCTGCATGGTTTAGGTGGCTCAAACACAGTGTTCTCTTTTCAATAGCAAAGGGAAGACCTCTCACAACCATCATTTTTCTGCTGATTTTTCAGGCACAGCTACAGGTTGGGCAGAGAAGAGATTCAGAGCAGCCTGAGGAGAAAGACTTGGGGGTGTTGGTTGATGAGAAACTGAACATGAGCAGCTTCAGTGTGCACAAGGGGAAGAAGCTCTGGTGCTCAACTGCAAAATCGCCGCTAAGGTGTCTCTGTACCCTCAATAACCAGTTGTCATGCTGAAACTCCTCCTGCAGCGGGTGTAGGCTTGTATGTGCCAGTACCTCTGTACAGTGCATGGCACATGGCTGCCTGCCAGTGGATCCATGGAAATACCCCTAATTCCAGCTAGTTTGGCCCTCAGTGTAATGCAGTCATTCCTCGTTGGGAGAGCTGCATTAACTGCAGTATGGTAAAAGCATGCCCATGGGTAAAGCCTCTCGTGCAAAGGATCTTCATGTCTTTTGGCCTCTCCTTCATGAATCTGAGCCTTCACATTCTGTATTTCAGTGACTTTCATTAGGCTTAGCTTAATTATCCCTAGAAGCAAAGTAATAAATGTAACTTAAGCTACCCATGGCACAGAGACACTTCCACTGTCTTAAGAGTCTCCAGAGCAGAACATGGGCAGCTGCTCATCCTGTTTGTGCTTTTTCTGCCACGTCCCACTTATTCAGTGACTGCAGTTGATGCCACCATCATTTTTACCCCATTGGTGGGAACACAAGGAGGAGAACAGGGTGAACCTTACAAATCCTCTTGCCAAATTGGTTCCCTATTTGCATCCTTGCTCAGGGCTGTCCCCAGGTAATTCATTTCAAACCAAAGCAGAGACAATGGGCTCAGTTCTTGCAATACCCACCTGGATCGTGAAATAACTTGTCACTTCCCTCCAGCTCATGTCATTACAAAACTAAGCATCTCTGTTTGCTCACCAAGAGAACTTGCACGTGTAACACTTCTTTTTGGTTTGCTTTAAGTGGGAAAATGACAACTACCAGCATCTCTTCTGTGTCTTCATTTACCTTCCACATACTCACTTTTGAGCCCAATTTGGGGTTGACTTTTAAGCTCCTCATTCAGTGTGTGTGCTAATGGCAGGGGCACACACAGCTCCATGTGCTTAAACCATCAGATTCTGCAGAAATGGAACAGAACTGGGGGTTACGCCCTCTGCTGAGGCTGACCAAGAGGTTTCCTTTTGTCACAGTGAAAACTCCTCTGTGATTGCACTAGATCTATCTCTTAACATACTTGCTTTCCTCTACCAGGGTAAACGGAGGACATTCACCCTTCTCTGTCCAAACAGGCTCAGCAGCCCCTCAGCTGCAATGTGTGTGGCTGTGATCCAATGCCATAGGATCCCAGACTGGTTTGGGTTGGAAAGCACCTTAAGATCACCCAGTTCCAACCCCCTGCCATGGGCAAGGACACCTCGCACTAAACCCACATCACCTAAGACTCCATGTCCTCTACGAGGCGCATGTTTGCGCTCGGTGAGGTCGGTGCCTCTCACACACAAGCAAATCCCATTATCTAGGAACTTTCTATAGCTCAGAACACTCGAGACAAGCCTGCCCATGGCAGGTCCGCTCAGCTGCTCCTCGTTTCCCCAAGGCGAGGTAAAAGCAAAGCACCTGGGTTACTCCTGACAAGCAGGAACTGCTCCCTCTCACCTTCAAGCAGGGCCAAGGTGCCCCTGCAGAACATCATTCCCACCCGAGACACCTGCAAACGCTTTGCAAATCAAAAGCGTGCTCCTACCGAGCTATAAATCACACAATTTCAGCCTCGAAAGCTCCCGGATCTGGGCTTTGCCCCATGGCTGACAACCGGGGCAGGGCCAGCTGGGAGCGGGGCGGAGCAGGCCTCGTCGGGGCGGAGCGGGGCCTGACGGAGCAGTCGTTCCCCTCCGCCGACACCGCCTCGTCCCGGGGCGCTGGGCTGAGGAGCGGCCGGTTCCCGTCTGCCCACCGCCGGCCGCCATGCTGCGGCTGCTGCTCCCCTTGGCCGGGCTGGCGGCCATCCTCCGCGCCGCGGTGAGTCCCTTGCCGCTTCCTCCGGGGGTTCGGGGCGGCCCTGGGCTCCGCGGGGGTTGCGGGGCGGGCATGTCTGCCCGCGGGTGGGGGTGATGAATTCGGTCCGTTTCGCGTTAACCAGCTCCGGTGGTTGCGGGTGGTGATAACCCGGGCCTTGTCCCGTGAGGCCTGGGCCGCGCCGGGACCTCGCTGAGGAGGGGCGGGCGGTGCGGCCTTTGCACCGCGGCGGGGATACCGGAGTTGGGGAGCGCATCGCAGGGGAAGCTTGCTCTGGTGTGGTGTGTGCAGGGAGAGGCGCCTGGCCGGAGCTGCCCAAGGTCCGCAGCCGCTCTGCTGCTGCGGTGCGTGCAGTGGGTGCCCGGGCACGTCCTGTGTCGCTGTATCGGCTATGGGAGCCTTGTGGCTGGAGCTTGAAACCCGGCGTTGATGTTCCCGTAGCAGGCGCTGCAGCTGGGTAAGGCACGGGTTGCCCAGAGAGGCGGTGGATGAACCATCCCTGGGGACATCCCGGGCCAGGCTGGATGTGGTTCTGGGCAACCTGATCTGGTTGAAGATGTCCCTGCTCATTGCAGGGGGTTGGACTGGATGAGCTTTGAAGGTCCCTTCCAACCCAAACTGTTCCAAGGATTTGCTGCAGCGGGAGGTTGTAGAAGCAGGCAGGGTTTAACAGGTCCCAAATGAGGATTAGCCAAATTAAAATACATTGGGTTAATCAACAAAACAATCCAAAAAGGCCCAGGCAAGGATTTGCCTTCCAGCATCCCTGATGCAGGAGCTCTGTCAGCTGGAGCGTGAGGAGAGCAGCCACAGACAGTGGCCGGGGTCAGGCTGTTCCCTTAAACAGCATTTCTTATTGCTGTTGTCCAGACAGAATGTGGCCTGGTGTGTCAAGGAGCTGTGGGCTCAAACCAGTAAGGCATTTCTTATGCTCTGATCTTCCTGACTCCGCTCATTTGCTGCAGAGGCATGTGTGTAAAATAGAGTAGTTTTGTACCAGCTGCGAGGGCTGATGGTTCACTGTCGACCCACGGCTCCCTGAGCAAGCACTGAGGGAAGGGGGCTCGTTAAAACTTGGTCTAGTTCTCAAAATACAGCAGGGTCCTGTCATCACGGAGGTGCTGATGCGCTTTGAAATGAGCGTGGGGAAGTATGTGCTGCAGGTAAGCAACCTGGCAAACTGGATTTGTAGACTAAGGGGCTCAAGCTTGCTGCAGGGCACCACAAGCCTGCTTTTGTGCCCTAATTCTGAGGTATTTCTGGCTGTTAAGATTGCTTTCTCTTTCTCTAGTCAAGTGTGGGCTGAGAGAGAGGAAGGGTTTTGAAAGCGTGTATATGCTGCTGCATGGCTTTAAATAAGGCACTTTGTCATCTCAGCTTTCTCTCTACTCTGTATTATGAAAGACCAGTAGGTTTATTTTAACCAGAAATGTGCAAACTTTAGCAGAAGCCCTATGAACTCTGTGCAAAATACAGGGCAAACAGGGAATTACGGTGGGATTCAAACCTAACTGGTGCTTGCTTGCTTACTTTCAGTCTGAATCAGTGATGTGTTACACTTAGTGCTCCCTTTACTTCTGCAGGAGCAGTGTGTGATGTTTTAGTCCCTTTTCATCATAGTTGCATCTGTTAGACCAGGATATGTGTGAGTAGCTGTTGAGCCTTAGGAGTTGTACATGTAGTGGAAGTGAGCAGGAGGTGAGTAGCCAAGCACAGTGTGGTTTCGCTGGCCCTACTGATTCTGAGGGCTTTGGGGAGGTGTTATTCACAGCTGAAGGCAAAGATACCTGTGGATGATGCATCTCCTAGATTTTCTGGTCCCACAATTGCATCTGGTGCTGTTCCAGTGGGGATTTCACTGCTGCTGCAGCAGGTGTTAGTAAAATGCCTTGCATTCAGTGAGGATGATGTGGGGTGAGACCTGCTTTCGAGATGGAGCCGGCTGCTTGGGCAGAGCAGAAAATTGTGTGTGTGAAGTTAACAGCAGAGCATCTTAGTCCCAGAACATGTGTGAGGCTGACAAACAGTGTGATGATTGTTCACAGACTTGTTGCATCACTGCTGTGATCTGCTGCCATCTACTATAAGGAAGTCTTAATGAGGAAAGAGTGTATTAAAAAGTAAAAGGGGGTGGAAGGAGTAATTGAGGGAGGCAGGCAGAGAGCTTGAAAGGGGACTGCCAGAATCCAGTGTTTTCAGTTGCCTGATTTATTCCACATCAGGAAGCCTCCTCTCTGTCTCTATGATAGCGATTCTGCATGACCCAGTCTCTTGTAGCATGTACAGAGTAACAGTCCTTCATTGCAGGCTGGGAAAAAGGGAATGTCTGTGCTGTTTTAAATGGGCTGATACTGGTTCCTGGTTGCAGGCTTCGTTGACCCAAGGCATCCCTTCATAACCACATTATTGCCTACTGGAGACTCCTGCAGAACAAAAGGGACCGGTTGGGAAGCCAAAATGATGTCCTTCAAGCAAGCATCCCTTGAAGCAAAGGCTGCAGTGGCTGCAGGAGTGGTTTTCCTCTCCATGATGCTGTCGCGGAGTTACCTGTCAGAAAAGCTCGACCTCAGGATGCGGCGCTGGCTCCTGAGGCTGCAGATGGCACTGTTTGCTAATGCACTTATGTTGATAGGATCTCTTCACGTGTGGAGAAGTGTAGTTACCACATTCTCCAGGGCTTCGTTTGCCAGCTCGTTCTGTTTCATGCCCTGGAAAATAGCTGTGTTCATGTTTCTGGCTCTGGCACACTCAAGCTTCTTCACGATGCTGTTTCTTGTTGCAGAAGAGCCCTATTTCTTTTCTTTAGCTGCCTACACTTGCCTGGGGGCCTATATCATTCTGATGTTCTTCCTTTTCACTCTAGGCTCTGTAGAGCAGGCTTACAAGTTGTTGGCTGGGAAAGGGGCTAAGGCAGGCACTGGCCACAAGAACAGACCAGTGATGAAACCAGTCTTGGCAGTGCTGCTGACTGTTGTGCTGACTGTTGTGGGGCTGCTAAATGCCTCCCAGCCTCCTGCTGTGAATTCGGTGGAAGTTCCAGTTCACAAGCTGTCCTCAGCCATGAATAACCTGAAAGTGGTGTTGCTTTCAGATATCCATCTGGGGCCTACAGTTGGGAAGACCAAGCTTGCCATGATTGTGAGGATGGTTAAGGCTTTAAAACCAGATATCACTGTGATTGTTGGGGACCTGACTGACTCTGAGGCAGAGATCCTCCGACCTGCTGTTGAACCTCTTGGAGAACTTGCCTCCCCTCTGGGGACTTACTTTGTCACAGGAAACCATGAGTACTACACCTCAGATGTTAGCAACTGGTTTGAGCTGTTAAAATCATTCAACATTCGGCCGCTGCATAATGAGAATGTGAAGATTGTTTCCCCACAGAGCACCAAGGACTGGTTCTGTCTGGCTGGTGTTGATGATATTGAAGCAGATGCCTTGCACTACTCGGGACATGGCATGGATTTAAAGCAAGCCCTGGAAGGCTGTAGCAGTGAGCATGCGATAGTGCTGTTAGCTCATCAGCCTGTTGCTGCCAAGTGGGCCCTTCGGGAGAGACCAGACATCAACTTAATTCTCTCTGGCCATACTCATGGAGGGCAGATTTTCCCACTAAATGCTGGAGCTTATTTGCTGAATCCGTTCTTTGTTGGCTTGTATAAAGTTGGGCAGAACACCTTTGTGTATGTCAGCCCGGGGACGATGTACTTTGGAATACCCATGAGGCTGGGCAGCAGAGCTGAAATAACAGAGATAATTCTCCGTTCTCCTTGAGGAGTTTTCCATTTGACAGACTTGGACCATGCTTTTTGGTCAGTATCTTGGCTCTTTCGCTCTGGAAGCCCACCCCGTTTCAGGGAAGCTGCAGAAGATACGTTGGGGTGGACTTCAGCAGGTTCTGTTCAGTGTGAGCAGAAAACACCAAATGTATCTTGGGCCTACAAAACAAATGGGGGCATTTTAAAATGCTGAGGATATTAATTCTTTGTGTTTATTATTACTATTATTGAGGTTCTGCATTTAAAGATAGCACTGATGTGACAGAGACAATGTGTCCTGTGCATGTTCAGCAATATCTGCGTCGTGCAGCTGCTTCGTGTTCCACTGTTGGTTATCCATCAGGAGCTGCCTTCTCCAGCCTGAGGCAGGTGAAGTCCTCATCTCTTGCAGCGAAATCATTTGTGCATGTTTTGCAGAAGGAATTGAAGAGTATCCACAAAGTCTGTAAACTCAAGAAGCCTTTTGCTAGGAATGTTCTGGGAAGGGAATGGTTTTAAGGGTATTTTCTTAGCTGTCTGCAGCACGCACTAGGGCTTCCAGTCTGTGTTATCAGTACTGTAAGTTGCCATGCATCAGTCCTTGAAATCCAATTTTTGGGGAGACTGATACCAAAGGGTGAAGCAGCTGTGTTTCTGCAGGCATTTCCCCCAGAATAACTGGGCATCAGATCATTACTTGCCGAAAATAGCTCTCATAAAAGCAAATAAGAGAGAAAACTTGGAATCACCAAACTTTTCTTGCTGTCTGTGCATACAGGACCTCCTATGTAAAGCAGAAATCCAAAGCTGAAATAGTCTCTTTTCATTCTGCACGTTTTTTGTTGATGCTCAATTGATCTTCTGTGATTTTTCTCTTAACAAGAGTAAGAAGATGCTATTTGAAAACAATGCAAATGGATTAATGCTTGAATTTTGCTTGAGGTTTTAATATTTCAAGTAAATGGTGCCCTATTTGAGAATACTGAACTCTGCAGCAGTTGACTTCTCCTTAGCAGCGTTTATCTGTCAATGTCCTGGTTGTCTGATAGGCACATAGCAGAACAACTGCTACAGAAAAATGAGGGATGGAGATTTTCTGTCTGTGTTTCCTAGAAGGGCTTAACACAAATCCATATAATTCTGGGCATATAATTCCATGCAATTCTTGCTTTTTTATCTCTCTTTTCATATAAGAAAGCCAGGATGTAATGTGTATCATCATGTGTGTGTATCATCCAGGACGATGAAGCAGTTGACTTCTGCACATCTTCCTCTCTTCTGCCCTTCAACCCTGGTGTTGCTGTATGAAAACCATGAACAGTGCAAGTCTGGGAATCCTGCCTCTGAAGTCTGTAGCTGCAGGATGTCCCTTGCTTTGCCCTTCTGCCCAGCAGTACCTGGGTTCCTCTCAGGCAGACCCATGCAGCATGTGGCGAAAGAGATTGGTTCTTACACAGGAGACTGAGGATGGCATGACCAGGTGGTGTTCAATCTTTTCCTGCTTTCCTTGTGATCCTGAACCAGACACACTGCTGGTTTGTTCTTCTGCTCCTGTTGCCCTTTTGCAGGAGGAATGTGGGTGTATTTGAGCAGTGCCACAGTGAAGTTGAGCTTTTCCGTCTGCGACATTTCAGTTTCACTTCGTCCACTGCCTTCAGACACCCTTGCCCTGGCAGAGTTTCTAGCTGCTAAGCTGGTTTTGTATCCTCTGCCTCTCTTCAAAAGCTTTCATTTTTACTACAGGAATGTTGAGAAATAGGGCAAATGTGTCATGTGCTGGAAGGTTGGTAGAAGACTTGGAGGAGTCATTGAAAACTGAGCACCTCATCAGCCAGGCTCCCTACTTTCTGGACTAGATAATTACTGCTCCCCAGCGCCTATAACTTTATGAACTTCTTTATGCTTGTGCAATAGTATCTGCTTAATTATCCTGAAGTTTCCACATGTATTTAATACTACCCATATGGGATCCAGTTGAGGTTCTTTCCCATCAGTAGTGTAATGTCAAACAGTCTTTATGTAGAGAGAATCTTGATAGCCTGTAATCCTCTCTTAACTTATCACCATGCCTTCAGTTAAAAGCAGTATTCTGGGCTTAGTAGTGCAGAGGATTCACTCTAGGCCAGTGGTCCAGGAGGATAGCTTTTCACTTGTTAGGCTGAGGGTTAAGCTTAACTAATTCCATATTTATTAGATGGAATACGTTTTTAAGCAAGTTTTCTCATCAGGATGCTTTTGTGGGACTGGTTTTAGGTAGTATTAGTTTCCCAGTGAGTTGCTAGTATTTTTCTCTTTTTCATCCCTGTCCTTGTTTCTTCTCTCTACACTCTGTCCCACTGTGTGCAAAAACCTAGCTGAAGTGGGCCTTCCATCACAGGGGTGCATAGGTGGCTTCTTTGTTACTTTGTCCATGCCTCTCTTAGAAGATTTCCGTGTATCCTTTCAGGACCAATGCACATCCTTTTAGGAGTGGTCACATTATCATTTCACGAATCTATTGAGTACTCCCAGTGGAATTTAGTAGTTCTATGTTATTTTTAAGTCTCTCCCTCTGAAGCCTTGATGGTTATCACTTCCAATGGTTTCTTTCTGTGCCAAAACACTTCAAAGCCTTTTCCTGATATGCCTTTTTCTTTAAGCATGGGTGGAAAGGATTCTAGATCAACTTTGGTTTTGATAGCAAGAGGAATTAACCTCTTGTGAAATCTGACAGCAATCCCTAATTATCCTTCAAGTCTTTCTCCATACTTTTCCCCATTTGACTTTTCACCATGCAGACCTATGTTCAGTATTCCAGATGGGAAGAAAATTGCTGTGCTGCTTTTTTTGTTTGTAATGATGTTTTCTTTGGTGTGTGTGGAATGTATTTGATTTGGAGGACTTAAATGAATATATATTTCTTCCTGAAAAGGCCAGTTGAAGGGTTGGGAGGAAGTTAATCACTGTAAGAATAATACCAGAATAGAACAGTATCATCACTCTGTGGAAGTTATATTTATTACATTAAATAATCAGTATAGAGTGGATTTGAAAATATGTAAATTGTGGTATAACAAATGCTTTAAATGTTGGGATTTAATAAAACTTTATTTGCTTATTAAGAGAGATGCCTCTGAGGACCTTTTCTTTTGTACCAGTATTTACTGTAGCAGTTCATGGTGAATCGTTCTAACACACTAGTTCTGTTTGCCAACAGAATGGTACTGATGATAGATGTGAGTAGTTTGGGGGAGTCTTGCACCAGCACTGTGAGGCGTGGTGGGAAGTGGGAAAGGTAAGGCCACTTAAAATTGCCTGATGCCTCTCCTAGGGGGAAGAAGTGCAGTTTGAAGGGATGAGGATGTGATGTAGAGAAATGGAACGCTGCAAGGGCAGAGAAAAGATGATGAGAGGACTTTTGGGGAAGGAGCAGATGAAAATGAGTGGTTTGTGTTTATCAATTTTGATACTTGAGCTTTAGGATGAAGTAAGGGGTGTTCTATGGTTGAATGGTCTCCATAAGAGATTCTAGACATACTCCTGGGTGGAAGGGCTCATTGAAGATTTGCTTCCACTGTTGTTTGCTTTCCAAGTAAGGAAAAAACCCTGTTTTGTAAATTTGGAGTTAAATAGTTTTGCATGCTGAAGCTATTAATTTTTTCCCTATGGTGAGGGACATGCCCATCCTAAAATGTTCAAAGAATATTAAGGTTGCACAAGTAAGTTCTTGTTTGATTTAAGAAAGAACAAATCCTGTAGTTTCTTTCCATGCGGGTGTGTTCTGAGCACGTAAGATACAACATTATACCATTGCCTCCAAGGGTCTGGATTTTCAGCTGGGTGTTAATGTGATGTGGCACGAATTACCTGGCATCCTAAAGTGCACACCGAGTTTGTGTCTGTTGCATGTGCTTACCGGACTAGCAGACCTGCTACCCCATCTCCTAGGGAGAAGGAGTGGGAATGAATTCCATGCTTATTGATAAGGGTGAGTACACAGCATTAACAGAGCGAGGCATAGATTCATGATGAGAACAGGTTCGGTTTTAAGCCCTGATCTGCAAGCAATGGCTAGAGTCATGCACTGACAATAAAAGAATGTTGAGTAAGTGCACATGAAGGGATGTTTGTTGCAATAGGCAATAAATGAGATGAGTCAGAGCAAGTGTTCTGGAAGCTTCCTCCTTCTCCTCACCCCTGTAGCAGGTAGTGTATGTGTAAGAAAGGGGGTGTACAGTTATGGTCACAGCTTTAAAAGTGTGGCTTCTAAATGGCAACTGGCTCAGTGATGATAAGCATAATTAATACCTTCTCATAGTTTTATGACAAGTCTTATTCCTCTGCCAGAGGTGTGTGTCCCCTGAGGATGTTGATTCAATGTTCATAATCTCCCAACAGTTACCTGCCATGAATGGAGCAAAGTGTCTTTTGCATAGGCCTCTGTAGTTAGTCTGAATGAGGGGGCTAAAATCCTCTTTCAGAGGGAAACAGCAGCAACTTATTTTTGACTCTCCTCCTTTATTTCCAAGGATAATGGTTTCTCAATGTGCTTTTTCCCTAATGCTGCTTTATGTCTTTTAATAGCGTTGCAGAATTGTGTTGCTGCACCTGAGCTGTGCGTTTCATTTAGTCCTGATCATTTTGAAGCTCTTGGTTCCGCACTAATGCTGCGATTTGTCGCAGTGCCCTAGAATAAAAACCATGCTTGGTGTTCCTAAGGGTGAATGGTTTCCTTTGGGGATATGCACAGTGCAATCCCATCCGAGTATGGCACGCTCAGGAATCAAGAAGCAGGCTATAAATTAAAGGTCAGCACAGCAATCACATGTATTTGAATTGAAAGTAAGCAGATGGTACCTACCTGTGCCTCCTCTGCAGTGGCGATTTACTTGAGGTTTAACAGTCTGGACTTACTACAACAGCATAATTTCCCAGGAAGAATCCCAGCCTTTGAGGTGCTCCAGAGCAGTTGGCTTGTATTTCTCAGCTCTGTGAGGTCCTGATTTTGTGGAGACATGGAGCATCCATGCCTTTCAGTAAAGATTTATTTCAATGTTCATGGAACTCTGTGTTAATTAATATTAAAATGAGTCTGTGTTTGTGGGATCAGGGCTTCAGAACCTTCTGTTGTGCAGTACTTGCCAGTCCCTTGCAGCTTTTCCCTGTGAGGGTGCTGAGGCACTGGCACAGGGTGCCCAGAGAAGCTGTGGTTGTCCCATCCCTGGCAGTGTTCAAGGTCAGGTTGGATGGGACTTGGAGCAACCTGGTCTGGTGTGAGGTGTCCCTGCCCATGGCAGAGGTTGGAACTGGATGAGCTTTAAGATCCTTTCCAACCCAAACCAGTCTGGGATTCTTGTTTCCCTGCCAGCTTAGGGCTGTATCTTACATCTGCTGTTATATATCCACCACACAGGCGATTTCACTTGCTCACTGTAGGCAGGGCAGAATCCTTTGGGCTGCTACATGCATTTAAGATATTTTCTACAGCTTTATTTTAGGTTTCCTGTGAAGAAATGCCTTTGTCACAGTTGCAACCCACTGTAGTCTTCCTCCTCCTTGCAGTTTGTAGTGTTCAAGTGTTTGTAGAGCGTTATCTCGCTCAATGGCTCTGTTCAACGGCACTCTAGGGATAGGCATGTTTGCTCAGCAGCTTCATCCTCCAGCTCTCAGGGAGCTTGCTTTGTTCTTTGTACTGTGCCCAGTAGTTTGTATTCTTGTTCTTTTGGCCTGTGACACGCTGCACTGGCTCCTTTTTGCTGTCGTGTTGCACTAAGGATATGCTCTTAGCAGTTGCACCCAGTTGTTGGCCAGGAGTTTCTGTCCTGGCAGCTTGCAACTTTACATGCCTGCTGTATTCCACTTTTTCCATCCCCTTCTCTCTGCTTTTCCTGTAGTTGTACCCACTATTGTAACAAAGCAGTTCACCACTTAACAGAAAGAAGTGGTTTCGTGGGAAGGTTCTTCAAAACTGTGTGGTCTGTGGGTCTCTACTTAAACTTTGGGCAGGTTTCCTCTGGTGGCGGATGCTCTCGTGTAGTGGGGATCACCTGGGGTTATATGATGGCCTACCTTTCCCTTGCTTTTCAATTTCATTGCTTTTATTTCATACAAGCAATTTCCTAATTGCTAAGCCTTATTTTCCATATGGGACAGAGCAAGGTGTATCGTTTCAAGAGCAAGGCCAGTGTCCTTCAATAGCTTTAAATTTACCTAGTGAAAGGTGTATTTCACTTGGACTAGTATAACATTAACTTCCAGTGAATCATGAGGTTACTTTGGCTGACTTCTGACTTATTTTCTGATAGATACAGAGCACTAACTGATTACATTTGCTGTCTCATTTTACTTTGTAAATCCCCACTGATCTTTCCTTGCTCAGTAATGAATCTGATGCTAATTCATCAAACATGATGAAAAACCCCAACTACTCATGGTTTCTGGAGGTCAGAAGTAGTACTGGGATGCCAAAGACATATTCAAGATGTGAGAGGTTAAGGTTTGTTTCAATAAGTTAATAATAATAAAGTTAAAGGTTCTTAAAGACACAGGGCCAGGCACCTAGCAAAAGTCCTTCTGGTTTCCCTTCTTTTTAAAAGCAAAAGAAGTACTGCTGTGGTCATAGTAATCTGAATCTTACCAAGATCTTCATCTCACTTGAGGAGTAATCCCATACTTTGAGAAGTGAAGGTGGGTTTTTTTTGTGGCTGTAAAGTGCAGATTCTTACATTCAATATACCTGCTTCTTTTTGAAGTCACTGGTTTGGCTCAGCTGGAAGGCATATAAAGTAGGACTTTCTACCCAGGTTACTTACTTTCATGTCTGCACTTTGCCAGACTGATCCATCAAGCCTTCTTATACTTACTGGAAGCTAAGCTTTCAAATGTGTTTTTCAGACATGGAGCATTTAGAATGGGTTATTTGTCCCTCAAAAGCTCCCAGCTTCCTTTTGCTCCTAGACTTGAGCATGGCATGAAGTTGGAATTTGGGCTGTGTTTTCCAGCAGTTTGGTAAACTAACCCCTTCAGTGCAAGTGCTGGCATTCACCAAATCTCCTAAGTAATTCCCTTATCCTTTGCACTGGTGTGACTGTGAAATGTATCACTGTAGAGAGGTAGTACTATATACCACTGAAAGTGGAGAATACATATGGCATATTTTAGTATAGTAGAGGTTGTAGTAGAGTACTGAGTGATTGGCAGATGTACTGTAGTCCTTTGGTGTGTTAGGCTCAGGAAGGCTTTATGTAGCTAGAGGAGAGCCATTCACCATCAGTTAGTTCAACACTATTGTGCCTTCTATTGTGGACATCCTACAGATGTTGCATAGGCTGTTCTCCATGTCTTTCAATGCAGAAAAAGGTTATAGTGTGTATTATCTCTTTTGGTACACAGAGCATACCCCCAAGGAGTTTTGGGATTGATTATGACTGCAACTGCTTTGTCAAGGATGGGAGACCTTTCCGTTACATCTCGGGTAGCATTCACTACTCCCGGGTGCCCCAGTACTATTGGAAAGACCGTCTGTTGAAGATGAAGATGGCAGGACTTGATGCCATTCAAACGTAAGTAGCTGTTGACTTTCAAAGTGATTTGTAGTCCTGGGACTTTTATGAGCAGTAGTGAAGTGGAATGCTGCCATTGTTACGTGGTTTATTGGGTTGTAAGTCACAGGTAGAGCTTTAAGAAAGCTCTGAAGAAGTGAAGGGTGGTAGAGGATGACTGCTGCTCCTTCCTCCTCAGGGAGGATTCCTCACACTCTTCTGCTCCAGTGTGGGGTCCCTCCCATGAGGGACAGTTCTCCGTGAACTTCTCCAGTCTGAGTCCTTCCCAGTGGCTGTAATTCTTCATGGGCTGCTCCAGTGTGGGTCCCTTCCGTGGGGTGCATCCTTCAGGAACAGACTGCTCCAGTGTGGGTCCCTTCCATGGGGTACAACCTTCAGGAACAGACTGCTCCAGTGTGGGTCCCTTCCATGGGGTGCATCCTTCAGGAACAGACTGTTCCAGTGTGGGCCCTTCCATGGGGTGCATCCTTCAGGAACAGACTGTTCCAGTGTGGGTTCCTTCCATGGGGTGCATCCCTCAGGAACAGACTGTTCCAGTGCAGGTCCCGTCCATGGGCTGCATCCTTCAGGAACAGACTGTTCCAGTGTGGGTCCCTTCCATGGGGTGCATCCTTCAGGAACAGACCGCTCCAGTGCAGGTCCCTTCCATGGGGTGCATCCTTCAGGAACAGACTGCTCTAGTGTGGGTCCCTTCCATGGGGTGCATCCTTCAGGAACAGACTGCTCCAGTGTGGGTCCCTTCCATGGGGTGCATCCTTCAGGAACAGACTGCTCCAGTGCATTCCTTTCCATGGGGTGCATCCTTCAGGAACAGACTGCTCCAGTGCATTCCTTTCCATGGGGTGCACCCTTCAGGAGCAAGCTCCTCCCGTGTTTGTTCCCCATGGGGTTACAACTCCTGCAGCAAACCCAATATATATGTGCTCTGCATTGTAGTCTCTGGAAGGCAGAAAAGGGGAGAGGAGCCAATAACATCTGAATACAGCCTAATATCTCCCTGAAGCCTTGAAAATACTGGCAAAGGCTGCAGTAATATTTAAAGCTGCTTCACCAGGAGATCTTAAATTTAGAAGAGTAGTTGGGAACTAGGTGTTTAAACAGCTTTTATTTGCAGGTACCAAACCTCTTCCTTGTCTTTCCTATCTGGTTGTGTACTTAGTACAGCAGCTGAGGCACAGATTAAACGACAACATGCAGCTTACTCTTATATTTGCCAAGCTTCCTTGACAAGGGAAGAGGAGCAGTACTAAAATGTAAGGCACAGTCTTTTCAAGCAATGAGCGTAATTCCCAAACATGTTGGTTTTTCTCTCCTAAATCATTCCAAGGCTTAATGCTTCTCTTTGAAAGAGCTGCTTGTGTGCTATGGAAGACCAGACAGTGTTGGCTCGGCAAGTCGTGTACCATCTTTCCCTTCCCCTTGAGGGTTCTCTGTGTTGGGGTGGCTTTTTCATGTGTTAACCCTCTTCCCTGTCTTGTGATGATGTAATGACTGTTTGGTGGGTGTGTTTTGGGGTGGTTTCTGGGGTCTTTTTTTCTAATAAAGCAAGTTCTGTTTTCCCTCGCATCAAGTAAGAGCAATGGAATTGACCCACTTGCTCAGGACATGAAATTGCCCATGTAATTGTTTTTTGCTGTAATAAAAGTAATCTCAAATGGACTTGAAAACTATACTTTTTGATGTCTGGCTTGGAAGATCAGGGCCCTGACAGCGGCTCTGTGACTCTTATGGTCTGTAGTGTCTCATATTTCCCTTATGTCTCTGATTTATTTTCCTCTTCCTTCCAAATCCCATGTATCTTCAGTGCCTTCTGTTCACTTCCAGCTTTTTCAACCAGTCCCTTCTTTTTTCCTTTGAAATTGCCTGTTCATGTTTCTGCTGTATCATTGGTCTTTTGGGATCCTCCCTGTACACTCCATCACTGTTGTTTAACAGCAAAGTTGCTGCAGGGCTGTGAGTAGTGCCCCCCCCCACCCTTGCTTCCTTCTTCCTTCATAATCTGCTAACAAAGTGTGGGTTTTCCTTCTTCAGTTTGTCTTTTTTCACCTGTTGAGATCTCTTACTCTGTGCTTTACTGTTTCCCATCACTGTCCTTCCACCGTGCAGGAAGGAGAGGAAACTGCCTTGCGTTGCTGTTGCCAGCCTGCTGTACATTGGTCTTGGGCGGTTTGTTTCTGATACAGCTATCAAATGTTGCTCTGTAGTTACACGACCTGTGGCTTTAGATGTTGTTGCTGAATCACTGGTGACAGGTAACAGGTTTTTACATGCCTTCCTGCTCTGGGTTATTTGAGATAAAGCAGTGTTTGTTTCATGTTACCCCAAACATAAACTGCCCTGTGATTTTGTGTGGTTTTGGTAAAAATGGAGATGAGTCTAGGTGGTTATTTAGTTGTGTTTGTTTCCTGTTATGTCCTAGATCAGTAAACCTATTAGCAAGGCACTGAGATACCACTTGGGTGAAGTTGTTGTGCAAAGGGCAGCAGCGCTGCCAGACTTTCTGGCTGAATGTGGTACTTGGACTCCCAGCCTTGGGGCCACCTCTGAAGGCTGTGGCTTTTGTTGCTTGTGGCTTTTCCTGTTAGACAGGGTAAGGTCTTGCTGTAATCCGAAGTATGGGAGCCTTGTTCTTATCAAGGTGGTCCCAGTGAGGCTTCACCACTTCAAAGTAAACATGATCCTTTTATTACAGGATCCTGCTCCTAAATTAAATACCTTGTGGTGAAGGCATGCCAGACTTGCTCTCCTTCCTGTTCTGCTCATGCCTTGATGCATGATTCAGCTGATGTGTGAGTCAGCACACAGCTTATCTGGGACTCTTGGATGGCTGAAGTCAGTATATGTCCATAACCCTCTGCACTAGGAAACACAGAATCATAGGAAGGTTCAGGTTGGAAAGGAGCTTAAGGTCATCCAGTTCTAAACCCCTGCCATGACAGGGATGCCTCACACCAGACCAGGTTGCTCCAAGCCCCTGTGTCCAACCTGGCCTTGAGCACTGCCAGAGATGGGGCAGCCACAGCTTCTCTGGGCACCCTGTGCCAGCGCCTCAGCACCCTCACAGGGAAGAACTTCTGCCTTAGATCTAACCTGAACTTCCCCTGTTTCAGTTTGAACCCATCACCCCTTGTCCTATCGCTACAGTCCCTGATGAAGAGTCCCTCTCCAGCATCATTGTAGCCCCCTTCAGACACTGGAAGCTGCTCTGAGGTCTCCACGCAGCTTCTCTTCTCCAGGCTGAACAGCCCCAGTGTTCTCAGCCTGTCTCCATACAGGAGGTGCTCCAGCCCCTGATCATCCTCGTGGCCTCCTCCGGAATTGCTCCAACAGCTCCATGTGCTTCTTAAGCAATAACAGAATATGAGTAGACAGGCAACAGGAACCTTGATCTTACATTAAAGCTATAAATATATCAAGGCCCAAATCTTCAAATAGCAGGTTGAAATTTGATGTTGTCGTTGCTGTAACATCCCAGAAGATGAAGAGTATTGTCCTTGGAGCTCCAGTCCTGACCACAGCAGGTAGCATGCAGAGGCATCCGGTCACACAAGGGTACCTCTCCTCATTTTCAGTTCCTGAACATCTGGAATATGAAAAGACATCTGGAAAATACTGAAAGTTCGTGGTTGGTTTGGGGTTTGTGGGTATTTTGGCATGGAGGAGCTACATAATTAACCACTAGATGGGGCTAAATACGTACAGGATTAAATGAGAGAGGAAAATGACCCGAAGAAAATGAAGTTTATAGGATAAAGCTTACAAATTGTATGTAAATGGTGAGTAAGTGCTGCTGCTCAAATACAGAAACACCGTGTTTCAAGTTTGTGGAAGGACTGTGGCATTCCTTTGTAAATTCATTATTCTGTAGCTAAAGCAGTACAGCATTAACAACTGCCTGTAAATTTGTACAACGTTACATAGGAATTATAGTTGCTAATAATATCAATTTCAAATTAAAATGATTTAGTTTGAGGCTGTTGCTAGCTGTAGACAATAGACTGGGGGATGAAAGGGTGTTAGTAACAATTTTTAGACCAGTGTTTAAAATACATTTATATCGTGATTCATTCTGCAAGAAAACGTTTCACATATGTTTTTGTCTTCGTTTGCTTCCCTTCTCCACCAAAATCTGTGGGATTTTTGTGGCCATGTGGGAATGCATGGGACATAAATTAGAACTATTTCTGGAAGTACCTGACAGGAGGTTGTAGTGAGGTGGGGTCAGTCCCTGCTCCCAAGGAACAAGGGACAGGACAAGAGGAAACGGCCTCAAGCTGCACCAGGGCAGGTTTAGATGGAGCTGAGGAACAATTCCTTCCCCAGAGGGTGCTCAGGCATTGGAACAGGCTGCCCAGGGCAGGGCTGCAGTCACCGTCCCTGCAAGTGTTCACACAGCGTGGAGACGAGGCCTCAGTGCCATGGGTTAGTGGTGGCCTTGGCAGTGCTGGGGAGTGGTTGGACTGGGTGAGCTTAAAGGGCTTTTCCCAACCTGGTTCATTCTGTGATTCTGTGCTTTTCTATCTTGAACATAACAGAGCTGGAGAAACCCTTTTATCCTCATCTCGGACGCTATTAAGCACAGACTTGTTTCTAGAACAAGATCATGAAACTCTCCAATGATTATGTTTCTGTAACTAACAGGTTACAAGGTGTAGTTGAATTACTAGAATGCTTTTCTTGTATTAACCTGTAATAACTTACGAGTTATAACTTGTACTAAGGTTAGTACAAACTGACTTGTTTAGTACAGTTGTTGTACCACTAACTTGTTTTGTAGCTTAAAGAGAAAGGAGTATAAGCAGTTGCTGTCTTTCTGTAGTAGTATTTTTAGGTAGTGAGAAACTGGAAACTGTTATGAAGTTAATATCTAGTCATCCTGATTTAGCTGAAACAATTGCAGGTGTCTGCTAGAAGCATTTTTCAGTGAATGAGTTGCTGTCTGACCTGAGTTATATCTAACCTGAACTTCCCCTGTTTCAGTCTGAACCCATCACCCCTTGTCCTATCGCTGCAGTCCCTGATGAAGAGTCCCTCTCCAGCATCCTTGTAGCCCCCTTCAGACACTGGAAGCCGCTCTGAGGTCTCCACACAGCTTCTCTTCTCCAGGCTGAACAGCCCCAGTGTTCTCAGCCTGTCTCCATACAGGAGGTGCTCCAGCCCTGAGCATCCTCATGGCCTCCTCTGGACTTGCTCCAACAGCTCCATGTCCTTCTTACGTTGAGGACACCAGAGCTGCGCACAGTGCTGCAAGTGGGGTCTCATGAGAGCAGGCCAGGGGCAGGATCACCTCCTTTGGCCTGCTGCTCATGCTGGCATACTGTGAAGTACTAAGCCTTATTTCAGTATTAACACTTTCTGCCATCTGAAGTACCTCACAGAAGAAAGGCCTTGGGGTTATTCTTGTATTTTACTAATCTGAAGACCAAGCCAGCATTACAAATGTGAGGTGTGTGGTGCAGGCAGTAGTTATTCAGAGTTCTGCTTAAGCCTCAGTTTTCTAATGGAAGGTGATCTTCTCTCTTCATAGGTATGTGCCATGGAACTACCACGAACCCCAGCTGGGCGTGTATGATTTTTCTGGTGACAGAGATCTAGAGTATTTCCTGCAGCTTGCTAACGACACTGGTTTGCTGGTTATCCTGAGAGCTGGACCTTACATCTGTGCAGAATGGGACATGGTACAGCCTTCTGTTACAGTTACCTCATTTCATGAGTAAATCTAATGCAAGTATTTCTGTCTTAAGCAGGCAAACATACTTGGTATATCCTTGGACAAGACTTTTGGTTTAGCATATTAAAATCCGTGCATACACGTGACTTCTTCCAACACAAGCTTACTTTGTGTTTGTTTTTTGATTGGGAGCTGTTACTTACTTGTTGAAAATCAATTTTCAGGTGTATGTTTTGATAAAAGGCAAAATTCTTTTTACATTTCCTAAAAGGAAAAAGAAAAAGCTCGCTTATGCGATTCCCTTTCTTTTCCCAGGGAGGTCTTCCTGCGTGGCTGTTGGAAAAGAAATCTATTGTTCTCAGGTCTTCTGATTCAGGTAAAGGCATCAAAAAAGACTAGCAAAAATACACTTTAGCAGCAAGGTGACTTACTGTTTGGGGCCATTGTTAGGCAACTCATATTTCAGCTTAGGGCATCTTGGAATCAGAAGTGTGTGGTCAGAAGCATATGGAATGAAAAAAGTAGGGTAGAAGTTTCCAAGGTATTGACAGCCTTCATGAAAACTGGTGCCAAGAGAGAAATCACCGTCGCCACTGAGGAAAAGACAGGTAGCCCTCAGCTGTGAGGTTTTTGGTTTTACAACAGCCAACTGGGCTGGTTCTCAAGGCCATGGAGGGATTGAGATGAGATAGGAGATTAACAAGGTTGTTAGAGTGCGTATTAGGGGACAAAGATACGTATCGTATCTGGTTTCAGTTCTGCTCGTGGTGGGGTAAGTTATCTATTTAAAGAGCAGAGTACACATAGCAGCATGCATTTTGCTGTTGAAATGTATTAGGACAACCTGTGAGAGACATACTGAAGTCCCTCTGGTGGTTTTCCAAGTTCATCTATTTTGTAGCTAACAGTACTGGGTGTTGCCATGTATGAGAGGTATAAGAGCACATCAGTTCATTAAATGCTGTTCCATTGTACTTTACGTATTTAGAACACTAGGTAAAAACTGCACATATATCATTTAAAACAAAAACTAGGAAAAGAAAAAAGGCAGAAAAGCTGTGAAATCTCTATTTTGTGTATCACAGATTACCTGGCAGCAGTAGAGAAATGGATGGGTGTCCTTTTGCCAAAGATGAGGCCTCACCTCTATCAAAATGGAGGTCCAGTCATCATGGTGCAGGTAACTGTGAGGATTCAGTGAATCCAAGCAGCATGGGTGCTTATATTGCTCTTGCAGACCCTCCATGGGTGTTGGAGGGTAATGTCACATGTGTTCTTTAACAGTTTCAGGAAGCTCGAAGATTCTGATGAATTCCCTTATCCTAAAGAACTGAATGCACTGTTTCCAGAACCCAGAGAGGATTTATCTGCTCTATCAAAGTTGTTTCCCACAGCTATAGGAAGCAATAGAGGAACGTTGTGGAGCTTTTTAGATCAGAGTTTTATGCCATAAAGCCAAAATACATTACAATTGCTAGAAATTCTCTGACAGGGAAAAAGGGAATAGGGATAATTTAGGATGCAAGGTTACCTTAGGATAAGAAATACAGATAGAAGCAAAACCAGCATGGAGCAAGGCTAAAACTTGTGACAAAAAGAGCCTCGAAATGTAGAGTGTGTTCATGGTGAGTAGCTTGTCTCTTAAACTCCTTCTAGATGTGCAGTGGTGATTATTCAGTGTTCTTAGTATTTGACCATAACAAAAGCTTTGGTATAGTATTTCTTTAAACATCCTGGTTGGAACAGGATAAGGGTAGGAGACCCTTCTTACAGCATGTCCAAGATGTTGAACAATGTATTATGCATTGTTCTTGAACAATGTAGTACATCTGTTGAGCAAAACCACTGGCAATGTTATTCTTTGTCAGAAATAAGATGTTTATAACATGATTTCTAGAAATAACCTTCAGGTGTGTGTAGCATTGGGTCTGGAACTTGAAAATCCAGCCCCTTGGGAAAGGGGCAGGATGCATACCTCTCAGTAGTAGCAGGGTTGTCCTTATTCTTCCAGTCCTTTGAATCCATTGCAGGGCATTGCTGTTTATGTGAGCCCCTTGTAGGTGCCTCTGTTCTGAAAGTCCAGTTTTGATCATGTCACAACCTGTTCTATGGTTTGACTGTTGTGCTTGTGCTCTCCATTTTTTAATAGAGACTTCACTGCTGTGAAGTAGCTAGAGTGGAGACTTCTATGTGGAGGGTGATTCTATAGGAAAATGCCTTACCTCCACTGAATGCTTGATTCATTGTAAGATACAGATGAGAGAGATGAGAACCTAAGTGTTGTTGTCTGTTACTCCTCAGACATGGAGTTAAAATGATGTTTTCAGCATTGGTGCCAAAGAAGGAAGAGGGTTGGATTTGGGCTTTCCATTGTTGATATATGATGCAGGCTGAAACTGCGTGCTGCTTTACTGACTTGCTTTCACTGTGCAGGTAGAGAATGAGTATGGAAGCTACTTTGCTTGTGACTATGACTACCTGCGTGCCCTTCTGAAGCTCTTTCGCCAGCATCTTGGTGATGAGGTGGTGCTGTTCACAACTGATGGTGCAAGCCACTTCCACTTGAGATGTGGAGCTCTTCAGGGTCTTTATGCAACAGTGGACTTTGCCCCAGGTTGGAGACTGCTGTTTGTTACTGAAAATCGTTGCATGTGTGTTTGTGGCAGGACAGAGTGACCTGACTGCTTGACAAACCTGCCTGCTTTGTTTAAAGGGGGTAATAGGCATTTAGGTGTATTTGATATAGTCTTAAATGTACAAGAATCACCCACAAGTACCCAGTTAGAGAGTCATAATCACTTCCTTGCATCATGAAACCATGAATAAGGAAATGACACTTCTCATAGCATATATCTCCTAAATCTTAGCACTAAAAGCTGGCATAGGTTCCATTGATTTTTAATGTGCTCTGTCTGTCCTAGAATCCAGCCCTCCTTGTCCATTTCTTTTTAAGCCAGTGGTTACTGTAAAACAAAATGACTGCTGAATATCACTGGAAATGTGCACACTGCCACAGTAGGCTGTGATACAGGCCTGAAGCTGTTCAGAGAGTGCCCTTTTGATGGAAGAGGAGTGTTAATTCAATGATGGAAATGTTCATATACTGCATGTACTTGGCAAAATAGGCTTAAGGCACAGGAAACAAACTCCAGGATAGATCTTTCTGTGTTTTCTTATATCTGGCCTCTTTTGTACATTATTCTCAAAGATGTTTCCTTAGAAGGAATCTGTTTTCTTAGAAGTAGATTGAACCTGGGAACTCCTTCATGCAGATCCTTTATGAGATGGAAAGCTCCTATTGGAATTATTATTTCCAGGCTGTGTAGCTAGAGCCACTGGGATTGATGAAGAGTGAAGCTCCTCTTTAGAGAATGCCTGGCTTCTGTTCTTCACCACAGTCTTGGTACCGCAACCCCAGACCTCAGCTTTCCAGTGACCAAGTAGTCCTTTTGCACATATCATTTTTTTTTTTGGTGTTAAGATGTCATTCCTGGGAAAAGCTGGGGTTTCAGAAGATGTATGTATATATTTTAAATAAGTTCTACAACTTAAACACTGTAATCAAAGGTGTTGATTCCTCTGTTTTCTGAAGTAACTTTCTTGTCTAGATTTTCTTAAAATCCCAGAATGGTTTGGGTTGGAAAGGACCTTAAGATCATCCAGTTCCAACCCCCTGCTACGGGCAGTGACACCTCACACCAGACCAGGTTGCTCCAAGCCCCTGTCCAACCTGGCCTTGAACACTGCCAGGGATGGGGCAGCCACAGCTTCTCTGGGCACCCTGTGCCAGCACCTCAGCACCCTCACAGGGAAGAGCTTCTGCCTTAGATCTAACCTGAACTTGCCCTGTTTCAGTTTGAACCCATCACCCCTTGTCCTATCCCTACAGTCCCCGATTAAGAGTCCCTCTCCAGCATCCTTGTAGCCCCTTGAGACACTGGAAGCTGCTCTGAGGTCTCCACGCAGCTTCTCTTCTCCAGGCTGAACAGCCCCAGTGTTCTCAGCCTGTCTCCATACAGGAGGTGCTCCAGCCCCTGAGCATCCTCGTGGCCTCCTCTGGACTTGCTCCAACAGTTCCATGTCCTTATGTTGAGGACACCAGAACTGCACACAGTGCTGCAAGTGGGGTCTCAGGAGAGCAGAGCAGAGGGGCAGGATCACCTCCCTTGACCTGCTGCTCACGCTGCTTTTGATGCAGCCCAGCGTACAGGGGGTTTCTGGGCTGCAAGTGCACACTGAAGCCAGCTCATGTTCAGTCTCTCATTGACCAACACCACCAAGTCCTTTTCCGCAGGGCTGCTCTGAATCTCTTCTCTGCCCAACCTGTAGCTGTGCCTGGGATTGCTCCGACCCAGGGGCAGGACCTTGCACTTGGCTTGGTTGAACTTCATGAGGGTGGCATTTGGCCACCTCTCAAGTGTTTCATGGTCCCTCTGGATCCCATCCCTTCTTTCCAGCGTATCAACAGAACCACACAGCTTGGTGTCATCGACACACTCGCTGAGGGTGCATCAACCCCACTGTCCACGTTGCTGACAAACATGTTGAATGGGATCAGTCCCAACACCGACCCCTGAGGGGAGATAAGACATCTATTTCAGTAAAATGAAGGACCAAAAAAGCCGTCGATGTAGCAACTCAGTTTTATTTCTATTTGCTTATAGGTGGCAATGTCACAGCAGCATTCTTGGCTCAAAGGAGCAGTGAACCTACAGGCCCTTTGGTATGTCCTTTCACTTAAATCTCTTGTATTGTTCTTAATGGTGCACTTAATAGGAGAGGAGTTGACAACTGTGTGTTGGACAGTGAGGGATATGTTTACAAAGATGTCATTTCCAAGTCAGAGAAACTGAATAGAGGAGCTTCTGTGTGTGTTTGAAATTCACATTAACTGCTGCTCTGCAAATACCATTGCAGTCAAAGGTAATGATTTTGCCTTGGTGCTTTCCTTGCAAAGACAAATGTTTACAAAGCAGTGGAAACAGTGAGGATGGAGAGATGAGTTAGTGAGGTATGTGTGTAGGTGGAAGCTAAAAGCAAACTTAAAAGGGTAGATTAGAAGTTGCTTCCTGTTTTCAGCTACCTTAGAGGTTTTACACAAGCTATAATGGGGTTTGAGATCACTGGAAGCCTTTTCGACAAGGGGAGAAGGCCCATTGAGCATGCAAGATTATCTCTGGTCTGTGAAGCTGTTTAGAATGCCATTTGATATTGGAAGGATCTATTTTAATTTAGTCTACTTGTGCTGCCCTGCAGACAACGTGTTACTTCCATCATTTATTTGAATGTCAAGCCTCTGCAGCGTGTTCATGTTGACAGGTTCATAGGAAGCTCATGCTCTTTGGTACTTCCACACTTATTTTCAAAGTGTTCCTAGAAAATGATTGGAACAATTGTTTAATTTATTTGCCCAGTAATCTGCTGAAAAGGCCTGACTTAGTGTGTACTTTGCTGTATTTATAGTAGCTCAAAAATAGCTCTAATGAGTCAAGGTGCCCTTTTTCCTTCCCTCTTACAGTTAGTAACCTGAAATCACATTGCATTCTGTTCTTGTTCCCTCTTCATATTTTCCCTTCCTCTTTTGCCCTTCCTCCTTTCAGGTTAATTCTGAGTTTTATACTGGATGGTTGGATCACTGGGGGCACCGGCATTCTGTTGTGCCCGCACAAACTATAGCTAAAACACTTAATGAAATCCTGGCACGTGGTGCTAACGTTAACCTGTAAGTGTGTGCTTAGTAGAGGTTAATTTGGGGGGAGCATTTTTTTCCCCAATTCAGCAAAACCTGATTTAAGTGGATGGCTTTTTTCCCCTTTTTAGGTACATGTTTATAGGTGGGACCAACTTTGCCTATTGGAATGGTAAGAGATGATTTAAGTGATGCTCATGATGTAGGGGAGCTCTTTACGAATTAGGTACTCTGTGAAAGAGTAAGCTCTGCTTGCTTTCACGTGACAAAGCATGACTGCGTTAGCTGTTCTCTGTCTGTTGACAGCGTGTTGTCCTAAACCCACGTGGCTTTGGAGGCTTGCAAAGGCTACTTCTGCCTCAGTCCTCTGAAGCAGTTGAAACATGGATAAACTTGTTTCTCTTCAGAATATTTCTGAAGACTTTATAATAGAGCGGTGTGAGCTCAGAAGGGTGTTGTCTTCCATCAAGAACTTTCTCTGTGCTAAATACCACTGTTTATAATTCCCTTTTTTTCCCCCCTTTAGGTGCTAATATGCCCTATATGCCACAGCCCACTAGCTATGACTATGATGCTCCACTGAGTGAAGCAGGGGATCTGACAGAGAAGTATTTTGCCTTGAGGGAAGTCATTGGCATGGTGAGTGTCCCCAGGACATGTTCCCTTGAAACATCACTGGCATACTGCAAACACTCTCATTTTTGTGTTGGTGTGGGTTACTTCTGAATTTACTGCTTCCTGCAGGGAAGGGAAGTATAACAAGGCAATTAGGCCAGCCTAACTGCTCCTTGTTACAAAAGGGGAAAGATCTTGCACCTCTCTGGCTATCCTTTCTGTCCTGATGGGGAGTGAACAGAGCTTTTCCTCTTGCAGCATCTATCAGCCGTTCTCATCACTGCAGCTTAGTGCTTTGGCTGACTGTACCCAAACCTGTATGGTGTGGTTTGGAGCCTCTCAGAAGGAGTGTGCTTGTCCAAATGAACACTTACTTGGGTTTTGTCGTGCCACAAACTGTAACTAGTGCTTGGGAGCAGCCTTGCCTTGCTGTAAAAGTGCACGGTATCTTTACAAACTGGAGACTGAAGTGAAGCATGGAACCTGCATCTGCATTTTGAATATCTTTGCATTGGAGGGTTCAGGTGAGGCTTAAAAACAGATTCCATGGGAATACCAAGGCTCAAGCTTGTACTTGCTGTCCTGTTGCGTGCTAGCAACATTCCTAGTGACTAAAAGACATGTTTGTGATGGGAGCAGGTCTCCCAAAGGTGTACTATACTTTCTCTAGGATTGAGCATGCCTTTGTCTCTGTACCTGTGGAAGGCCTGCTGTGGATCACTCCCTTATCCCTAAGCTTTCCATTGAGGGCATCATTTTGATAGCCTTTCAAGGGGAGCCTCCTGTCTTGGTACAGCTTTTCTCACCAGAGAAATTCCCAAGCTTCCCATTTTTGAGTCGTTTTCTTCGAGGCAAGATCCTTATCTGAAATGCAAGTAGTGTTCTAGTGCAGCGAGAGCCTTCATGAGATCTGAAGTGCTCAGTATAAGCTAAGGCGTGTTGGTGTTGTGGTCTCTCTCTTACCTTCCATATCCATAGGATCTCAGTAAAGTTTTCCTGTATCTGTGGGTTCTAAACCCATAACAGTCCATCTACTCTGTTGCAGTTTGAAGTGGAGCTGATGGAAGAAAATTAAGTTGCCTGCCACTAATGACTGTGTTCCACATGTTGGTTGTGTAGAAGGGTAGCATGTTATAATCTTCCTTTACTGTTCCCTTCAGTTACTAAATATAATAAAGAATAAAGGTTTCAGTGTACAGCTTCTTTCAATTGCTGACAGCATTCTCTAATTTTTACTGCTTGGGCTGAGATTTCCTACTTTTGACATCTTCTCTTGGCTGAATTACAGTTTTTCTTTTCTTCAAGCCTAAATGACCATGGCAGGGGTTTGGAACTGGATGATCCTGTGGTCCATTCCAACCCAAACCAGTCTGTATTCTGTATCTTGATTATTTTCAAATACAGAAAGAAAGAAATGGACTTGTTACCAGAAATATAAATCAGGTTTTCCTCAGTTCGTTGATAGGAAGGCTAATGATTCCTGTATTGAAGTGCTGCTAAGGAAGGCTCAGCTTGAAGTACTACCCTACAGACTTAGAAAGGTTCACTCAAGCTCCTGTGGACTGAGAAGAGGACTGCAAGAGGGTTTTAGAAGCCAGTAGTGCAGGCTCTAGCCACGGGAGGGCTCCAAGGGCATTGATTGTTTGGAAGTTCAGTCTTACACTAGATGCAGCTGTAATCCTTTAGCACAGTGAGATTATCTCCTTAAAGTGGATAGTGGAAAGTGAGACTTCCATTAAAGCATGCTTTAATCTGTTTCATGTGTTTTTTTTCCTCCTTCCCTTTCTAGTATAACCAGCTACCAGAAGGTCTTATCCCTCCAACAACACCCAAATTTGCGTATGGGAAGGTTCGCTTGCAGAAGGTAAATTGTACCTGTAATATGCTGTGTGTTACCTGCATAGGAAAGATAATTCTTACATTATGCAGTTTGTGCCTGAAGTTTTACTAAACTGAGATCAATATGTTATTAAGACAACAGAATCATAGCTGTCCAGGATCACTCATGTCTGATTAACGTAGCTGGGGGAATGCTGGCATCAGAGCTATGAGCAAGGAGTGTTTCTGTAGCTGGTGATGCCTCTGAAGTAGCAACAGCAGGTAGGATATACATGTCTTTGAATTATTTCTAGGTGCTTAAAGTTTGAATGTGGAACACTTCAATGCATTTGAAAGTCTGCTGGACTTGTGAAAATCTGTAGCTGGTGAGAGGAATCAGTTTCCTGCCGACAGAAGAGCATACAGATATGTTAAACCCTGTCTGACACAGCAGTATATAGCTGCTGAGCACATGAGTAGCTGGGATTTGCCCACAGCACCATCATTTTGCAACCTGGGGCAATTCTCTGTGAAAGATGGTTGAGAACTATGCTCTTGCACTGAGTATAGAGGATGGTTTGAGGGGGGGATGGAGGAGAGCACAGGTATGAATTTGTCTGTATTCATTCTGCTGGGCACAGACAAGTTGCTTTGGTTACTGTACTGGATGCTGTAGTTCAGAATGCATTGGTTTTGTAATTTGAATTTGGAGGTCGCCTTTCCCCTCAGTGATGTATCTGCTCTGTTGTGGAAAATTGGTAATGCAGAGGCTTTGCAGGTGCTTTCAAGTCATCCCACTCAAGTTGTGGGCAGAAACACCTCCTGTATCAAAGTGATAGCACCAGATCTTCATCATTTTCACCAGCCTTTGAGTATCCTCGGTTGTTTTAGGTTGGAGGCTGCCATATGAGGTTTCACTGAACAGGCTGATGCTTGGTAGTGACTAATTTTATACCACTGCCAGTACACCCACCACTTCTGCTGCTATCAAAGCTCATCACTATAAGCACAGCAATCAGATTTTGCCTCTTCCATCTTCTTATGGTTCATGGCTATCAGATAAGGCTGTTCAATTTCAGTAGAATGATGAGCTTTCATGCCTTCAAGAAATGAATGCTGCAGAAAGCCCAGACCTCTGTCTTACAGAGGATGAGTCAAATTACTCAAATATCACAGTTTTGACCTGGCCATCACACTGGGAGCCCTGTTCCTGCACCTTCTCAGCTTCTATACTCCCTGCTTTCTGAGGGGAGGTGTTTTACTCTCCGCCTAGTAGTTGTAGCAGTCCAGATGGCATGTCTGACCTGCCAGGTGTGAGGTTCCTATTGCTGCCTGTACATATGCTGCCATCTGCACTGAAAACCTCTAGAGCTGTTTTCTGGGAGGAAGGCTGCTTCCGTTCTGTGAAACCACTGCTTCGTTTCAGCAGCACTTTGTTCCTCTGCTTCATTAACCTGCAACGCAGGAGGAGTCTTAAATTACAGAGTGTTTATACCATCCCAGCCAAAGCCTTCCTCCCAGCTCCGTGATGCATTCTAGCCCCTGTTGGAACCAGGTCCAGTGAACCTTGTTGATGGAGAAGCTTGAATGTGTTTGGGTAAATATCAGAGAGGGAATATTCAGAATGATAGGACTTAGCTTTGGGAACAGCAAACTTCCCAGCTGTATCATTTGCAGTGATGATGCTAGTACAGGTACTGTGTGAAGCTTCACTGTGCAGTCAAGGTCCAGCAGTCTGTCTATGTAGACCATTGAATCTACCACAGTGAACTAAATCCCTTGGTACTTACACAGAAAGGAAGAGGGAAAGGAGACTCCAGAGTGTTTTCAGGGGTCATATGGTGCGTTTTACAGGGGTATATGTGACCAGAGCAGGCTGGGTTTTTTCTCACAGGATATTCTGTGACACTTCAATCCTTAAGTGCCTGATCCACTGCTCAGGACCTAACCTAGAGGAAAAGAGAGCTTTGCCCTTAGCAGTGTTACCTGTCATATTTGCTGGCTTTTGGGCGTCTGCAAATAGGTTGCCCCAGATGACAATAATTGGGAACCTAGGCTAGTTGGGGAGGGGTAAAAAAACCCCAACCAACTAAAACCATCACCAAACATAGGACAAGGAGTAGTGCCTTTAAACTGAAACAGAGGAAGTTCAGGTTAGATCTAAGGCAGAAGTTCTTCCCTGTGAGGGTGCTGAGGTGCTGGCACAGGGTGCCCAGAGAAGCTGTGGCTGCCCCATCCCTGGCAGTGTTCAAGGCCAGGTTGGACACAGGGGCTTGGAGCAACCTGGTCTAGTGTGAGGAGTCCCTGCCCGTGGCAGGGGGTTGGAACTGGATGAGCTTTATGGTCTCTTCCAACCCAACATTCTATGCAACCCAAACCCTACAACAGCAGCACACCTCCCCTGCTGTTCCCTTCTCAGACACTTGTTCAGTCTGAGCTATTGAATTATTTTAAAGAAATCCTGGTAGGATAAATTTGTTAAAAGGTGCTGGGGACACTGACATTGCTGCAGAAGACATGAAAGCAGGTGATAAGGAAAAGATCTTGTTGCGTAGATGCAGAAGGTGTGTTGGAGATAAGGAATGAGGGTAGGCAAAGGCAGAACGGCAGTAGATGGGCTCAAGAAATGCAAGCAAGATGACAGGGTTTAGGCATTAGGCAGAATGTGGGGAGCATCGTTTCCAAAGGGAAGTGAATGAGTCTCAGTGCCTGCAATGTGTCTGTACAGGCTTGTGAGCAGGTGGTAGTTTCTGGTCACCACTAAGGAGGGCTTGTATATAAGTGCCCCAGTACTGCAAGCTGCAGACTGATAGGCTCTAGAGACATAATCAGTCCTTGGGATGTGCATACCTCAAGCAATAGCAAACAGTGGGCAGCACTGGTATGAGCTGGGACAGAAAAGGGTTAAGCAAACAGGATGCTGGTAGTTGCTGATACCATTCCTGTTGAGGCTTAGTTTCATGCTTGCTCTTACACTTTGGTTCTGAAGACCTTGCTCTGGAGGATAAGAAAGTATTCCTGTTTTTTGGTTAGTAGTCATCTGTTATTTTACAGATGAAATAACAGATTTTGATCTGGTTTTAAATGTTCTTGACAGTATTTGTGATTTTTAAGTTTACTGTGAAGTTTCTGTTGTGAACCGGATTATCCACTGAGTAGCAGTCGACAGGAACTTGCAGCAAGAGCAGATCGTGCTTTTGAGGTTTCTTCGTGTATTCACCACTTCATGGTGAAAAGCTGAACAAAAATACTCCATTGAAGTGTCAAAGAAAGAAGCTGCTACCAGCCCAGGCCGTGTATGAATCATATGTGGTCAGTCTGTATTTAGAACAGAAGCCTCCTTGATAGCAGGAACTTAAAACCAACAAACCCAAAGTCAAACAGGCACAGATCCAAGCTGCTAATACTGGTTCAGCAAGGCACAAAGGGGCTCTTAGTGCCAGTAGCTTGTTCAAGTGACCATGTATGTCCTAATACTGCTTACATTAATTTCTAATTTCATTTTCCACCTCAGGCCAAAACTCTTCATGCTCATAGGACTGTTGTTTAGTTCTGTAAGTCGTCTCTGTCAGTGTCTGTGCAGAGATACTGATCTCTTGCTTCACAGCCACTGTACAAGACCTGGTGGTTGAGTCTCTCTTGTGGCCTGCCAAGTCCTGCACATTGCTTTAACATTACTGGCTCCCTTCGAGGAGCACAAGATGAGGAATGGGACACATCCAGGCCAGAGTGTTTGGGGAATTCTGGTTATCAGTTTAGGTACAATGCTTCAACTGAAAAAAATAAGAACAAGCCACTATCATCCAGATTTTGCAAGCCATCATTTGCCTGACAGCCCTCCTGCCAGAGTGACCATCTTAGCTATGGACTAGTGAGGGTGACCCAACCTCCAGGTAGTGATGGTATTGCCCGTTGTATACTTACAGCCTTCTTTTGCTCCATCACATGTAACTTGGGAAGACAAATGCCATAACATCTCCCCCTTCGTTGTTTTTTATCCCCCAGCTTTTATTACATGGTGTTGAATATCCCTTGGGTCACTTAGGGTCATCTGTCCCCACTGTGTCCCCTCCCAACTCCTTATGCACCCCCATCCTGCTCACTGGTGGGGTGAGGAGCAGAAAAGGCCTTGATTCTGTGTAACCACTGCTCAGCAGCAGGTAAAGCATCCCTGTTATCCACACCTTTCAGCATGAATCCAAAGCATAGCCCCAGACATTATGAAGAGATTTAACTCTATCCCAGCTAAACCTGATACTATACTGAAGAAATAAATCCATGTACATAGATGATTCCTGCTGACTTCCATCACGTACAGCATTTTGCACAGTGATGTACATTTTAATTTCAGCACTGCTGACTTTCATTTGTGCTCTGTGCAAAGTCAGTAACTTGCTATTGAAGTAGCCTCAGAAGTTTGACTTGCTGTGAATGCTGTTAGAGTACACAATTTTACATGATTTTAAATGCCTACATTGGGGTTTTGTACTGTTTTTCTGAAGGATTTATAAGTAAATCTGCATTTGAGGACTATTTTGAATGTTTGTTATTACCAGAGAGAAATAGTTCTTGTGGAACAGACAAGACATCTTGCATGAAAAACATGAATGCAGTTAGGTTTTTTGAGCTTGTAAAGCATATAGTGTGCATCCTGACTACCATCAAATTGATAGTGGACATTGAGAGAGAATTGTAGAGAGGGGAAAACTCCAAAATCACAAAAGGAAATTGCAAATGGCAATGAAAGGAAATTAAATTGTACACATATAAATCCTCATTCAGCAAGGTACTTATGCATGTGACTAGCCTCAACCGTGCTCCAGTCTCACTAAGATCAGTCCAGCTACTTCAGTGTGACACTGAATCACAACATTAGGGTTTATAAAATCATTTCAAACTAAATAGGGTAAATGCATTTTGGATAACTTGTGATGGAACCAAATGAGATCCTTGCACACATGATCCCTCACAATGATTCCAATGTAACTCACTGGAAATCGGTAATATTTTCCCTACTTTGATCGGATGTCTAAGTGAGCAAAAGTCAGATAATCTGACTGGTTTGTGTTAATTGTCCAGAGCAGTTGTGTTCATAGAACCTTTGGGAGAAACTCCTGGGTTAGTTCTCATTAAATGATAAAGTGTCATGTTTATGAATGTATAGCAAATTCAGAACACCTGCATTTGTAAAACATCGCTGCACGTGGGGCATGTTTCTGTCAGGGTTCTTCAGTTCTCTGTATTGTATTATTATCTCTAAGGATGATGTAATGGCTTAGGACTTCTTTGCTTTCTGGAAAGATGCAGGTAGGTGGCAGGATATACAAGCTGTTACTTTTGGACAGGTATTTACTGACCTTCATGTATCTGCATTTCCTGTGCTGCAGGTGGGTGCTGTGGTGGAAGTTCTTGACAGGCTGTCACATGCTGGACCAGTGAGAAGCACTTACCCACTAACCTTTGTTGAGCTAAAGCAGGTGAGGGGCCTTTCAGTAAGCACTTGTCAGTAGTTTTGTCAGGTTCCCTTGAACAACCCTCTGTGATATTACTCTTCTTGAGTCCAGCATCTTTACCATCAGTCAGCAGGTGGTGAGCAATTGCATTGTGTCTCACTTGCTTTATGTGTTCTTTTATCATTGTTATTATTTTCCACTTCTTTTTGTTTCCTATTAAACTGGCTTTATCTAAACCCATACCTTCTTCTGTTTCTCTTCCTCATCCCATTGGGGAGAGTAACTGAATGGCTGGGTTAAACCACAACAGTCCTTTCTGCAAGCAAGGCACAACACAATTGCTCTTCACCCACTGCCTGATGCCCAGCCATCCCCCAAGCAGCAGGATGCCAACTCCTCCCAACTTTACTATTCAGCATAATGTCATATGGTGTGGAACATCCCTTTGGGAGGTTGGGATCAGCTGTGCTGGTTGTGTCCCCTGCAAGCTTCTTGTGCTTCCTGTGCTGTCAGGGCTATATGAGAAGCTCAAAGTCCTTGACTTTAGTGTAAGCACTGCCTAGCAACAACTGAAACAGCAGCATGTTATCAGCATTACTCTCATCCTAAATCCAAAACACAGCACTACACCAGCTATAAGGAAGAAAATTAACGCTATCTTAGCTGAAACCAGGACACAGGGTTACGTTCTAATCCAAGCCTAGAAGGTAAATGGTTTTGTGGCTATTGAGTGAAAGAGGTGGTCCATTTTTACTTGTTTTTTATTTGCGTTTCACTTTGTGATGAGAGCAAATCTAATCATTGACATTTGTTGTTTTCTGATGGAGAACTTAGTGAAAAATATAGGACGAGGGGTGATGGGTTCAAACTGAAACAGAGGAAGTTCAGGTTAGGTATAAGGAAGAAGTCCTTTACTAGGAGAGTGGTGAGGCACTGGCATAGGTTGCCCAGAGAAGCTGTGGCTGCCCCATCCCTGGCAGTGTCCAAGGCCAGTCTGGATGGGGCTTGGAGCAGCTTGGTCTAATGTGAGGTGTCCTGCCCATGGCAGGGGGTTGGAACTGGATGAGCTTTAAGTTCTTTCCACCCCTAAACATTCTATGATTCTGGGATGTTCTTGATGTAGATTAGGTAGTTCTTAAAATAAATAATATAGGCCGGATGATTATGTCAATTATGGGCAGGGGGTGATGGAGTTTGTTACATAAACTCAGTTGGGAAGGGGTTTTCCAGCTATCTTTTCATTGATTTCAGTGAAGAGATAATACTGTCAGTTATTAATTGCTTTGTTTTGAGGACATAACTTCATAGGCAAGATCCTTATCTTCTAAAGTTACATAAATGTTTGGGTGCAACACTTAAAAATGGAAACTGTGGAATTTACACCCGTTACTTGAAGGTCAAAGTGAGTTCTAATCTGGAGTTGGTATCTGATAGATGCTGTCTGAAGTGAATGAAAGTTAACATTTCAGTCTGAGCGTGTAGGCAGGAATGTGGGATACATCTAATTCATGACTTGAACTGAAGCTGCAGAATGACTCTGTTCATTAATCTGTTTGGGGTTTTTCCTTTCTTTTCTTAGTATTTTGGGTTTGTACTGTACAGAACTGCGCTTCCCAAAAACTGTACGGAGCCAACGCAACTGTCTTCACCTTCAAATGGAGTCCATGACCGTGCCTATGTCTCCGTCGATGGGGTAAACAGTGTTTCCTGGTATTAATTTCTGCAGTGGGTGGCCTCATGAAAGTCATTCCTGTAGTCTGCCTTACCAAACTAACTCTATAAGGTAATCTTATTCAGTCACATGAAGGAAGGAAGAAAGTATACCGTTGATTCTCTTCATCAGGGACTGTAGTGACAGGACAAGGGGTGATAGGTTCAAACTGAAATGGGAAGTTCAGGTTAGATCTAAGGCAGAAGTTCTTCCCTGTGAGGGTGCTGAGGCGTTGGCACAGGGTGCCCAGAGAAGCCCTGGCAGTGTTTAAGGCAAGGTTGAATGGGGCTTGGAGCAACCTGGTCTAATGTGATGTATCCGTGCCCATGCAGGGGGTTGGACCTGGATGATCTTAAGGTTCTTTCCAACCCAAGCCATCCTGTGATTCATACTAAATGTTCATATTTCAGAAAATACTATGTTATTTCTAAGGAAAATGTAATTGCTTCCATTTTTGACACATTTGAATGTTGATACAGAGTCATTACTTAAGTAAAACCAGCCAAACTAGAAGAAGGATTTACTTGCAGGTTCACGAAATATGTTAATGATATATATACTTGGTGGCTTTTTACAGTGTTTCCATGGCTTTTGAGGGATTTCATTCTCTTTAAGTGTGGGGGAAGTGGAAGCCTGAGCCTAACTCTTGTCTTAAAAAACTGGTTACTGCCTACAGGTTAAAAAAGACCCCAAGTTTATTGTACAGGATGTGAACTTTACCTTTCTTCCCTTAAGAAGGGGTTTGTTCCTGCTTAATGAGAACTGATATGAATTCACAAGCTTTGATAGCCTTTTTTGGAATTAATCTCTGACCTGTGCTGACTCTCACAATCTTTGTGTCCAGGTCAAGCCTTTCTTTCCTTATGTTGTTAAAATGGGAATAAAGAAGCAAGTTTAATTGGAAGATGAAACCCCTTTTTATTGCCAACAACTTTTCAGTCACTAGGCTCAGTTTGAGAACCTGCTTTTTTGTGAAGCAGGTGCCTCAAAACCCACTAGGTTTCTAATAGCTGAGTTAGTTGAAACCAGGTAAGGAAAGAGATGGTGTCAATTAGACAAATGCCACCTAGTAGCACTAGCTGATGTACTGAGATGTGAGTGTTGATATAGCAGCTTTTGTGTGCACGTGTTCTCACATACAAAAGGAGGAAAGGAAAATGAGGGGGTTCACTTATTTTGTTTCCTTTTTCCCCTTTCTACATGCAAGTTGAAGAGACAAATAACAGGGGTTTGTTGGTTTTCACTGGTTGTCATTTTCTTCCTCTTGGTATAACTCATATAGGTTCCTCAGGGTGTTCTTGAAAGGGACAAATCACTTTCAATAAACATAACTGGAAAGGCTGGAGCAAATCTGGACATCTTGGTGGAGAATATGGGCCGAGTCAACTTTGGTAGATACAACAATGACTTTAAGGTAAGTGAAATCATTTATGTTACTGAACTGTGGTGGGTTTTCCTCTTTTCCACAGGCTGAAAAACAAGTAGTGGCTTAGAACAAAAAGGATTACACAGCTCTAACTTTACCTCAGGGTATAACTACTAGTTTTCATCTGAGTTTTTTTTCCAGTCACCAAAATCTATGTGGAACTAAAAACTGCCAAACACAGGAAGTTTTTTGGTGGTGGTGGTGGGTCACTTCTGTTGTGAGCCACAGTGTCACCCACAAGACTTTCAGGTTGTCAAGTCTGTAGCTAACTTTAAAATGTGTGAAGCTGTTTGGATGAACTCCAAAAATGAGTTGGAAAATCGCTGGTTGATTGCCAATCGATCTGGGTTGTCCTTTGAGGTTTTTGAATCCTTGGATTGCATTTGTGTGTGTTTACATGCCTATAGTGTATCTCTCACCGTGTCACGTTTCCTTTGTCAGCAGCGTATCCTTGCAGGATTTTTGGTGTGGCTAGGAAGGGCTGTCTCATGAGCACTTTACCATGTAAACACTGCCAGTTCAGGTTTGGACTGATCAGGTGTTGGAGATAATGATCAGAAAGCTTCTGAATGCTTCTGAGTCAATGCTACACTTTGGGACTGACACCTTAAGTGGCTGTGGTGGGTTGACCTGCATCACTCTTCCGTCAACAGGAGGTGGGAGAAAACACCAGAAGGGTTCATGGGTCCAGATAAGGACAAGGAGATCACTCACCAGTTACCACTGGTACTGGGCAGAAGAGAGTTGACTGGGGGAAATCAGCAGCGGGTCTGTCTTGGAACTGGCTTTGTCCAACAGAGGGGCAGCTTCTTGCATCTTCTCACAGAAGCCACCCTTGCAGTCTGCCTGCTACCAAAACCTTGCCACGTAAACCAATGCAGTGGAGGTGTCACTGAGGTAGGAAGGGCAGGGGCAAAAAGGAAACCTTTCTTGGTTTAGACTTAATGGGATCCCTGGTGTGATATTTGTGAGGGCATTGTAGAGGCCAGGCTTGCTGTGCTTCATGTTGGCTATGTTCAGTGTCAAAGCAAGCTATTTGTTTTTAGGTTTTGATATTATTAGGCCACAAGTGATAATGAAGTAATTGGAAAGCTTTACAATTAAGAAGAGATTTGCAGCCCCTAACTGCTAGATTTGACTTGGCTTGTGTTGATTCCATGATATTCTTTCAGAAAGCTTGTCAAATGTTCAGTGGCTGTCCAGATTAATGACTGGTTATTACGGTGCTTTTTGGTGCTAGGGTGATGCCAGGAAAATGAGAAGCTGCTGTTTCCCCTCAATCTTTCTATGATAGGTGTTGTGGAGCAGAATTTAGACTTCTCTAAAGCAATTCATCATTAATTTAGATGCAAGAGCAGGAGAAAGATAAACATCACAGGAAAGACATGGGCCTGAAGAGTACCATTTAGTTATCAAGCAGAGGCACGGGTGCTGTGAGGAAACAGGACTTTAAAGCTTGTAAATAGAGGAAAGAGTGAACCCAAGTGAGGATATATCTTTGCTAGCCTAGTTGATGAGACCAAAAGCTGGTAAATTTGGGGGTTGTTAGAGAATCTAGCTCGTTCTGTCTAAAACATAGACTGGGAAGAGACTTGAAAGATTGACAGCAGCAGAAACTCCCATTCTCACACTTGTGTTGTGCTGCCGTGAGTAGGATGGGCCTGTTTGCATTGTTGAAGAAGGATGTATATTATGATTAAGCAGCATAGAAGATTTGGAGCTGAGACTTGGTTTAAAGGAATGTCATTGACCAGTTGTCTTATTCTGAAGTGTGTTGTGGTGAGGATTTCTAGGTATATCTCCAGTTATGCTAAGACTCCATCCAAGGCAAAGCAATACAAACTCGAAGCATTTGCAAAGCTGGTAGCCTACAGGCAGCAGTAAAAGCACTTTAAAAAGCATGCAGTTCTTTTAAATCCTAATCAGAACAAGCTAAACTTGTTCTTATGGGAATTCTTAGGATGTATGAAAGCCTCTGGATTAAAACCATCAGCAACTGAGGCTTTTCTGTGCTTGAGGTGTATAAATTCAGTGGGTAGCAGTAGTGTCAACTCTGCTCATGCTATTTTTCCAAGGTACCTTGCCTTTATCTGCGTGGCAAGAGAGGGCAGCTAGTACCCCAGTGTGTTGCCTTTGTGTTGAAGCAGCAGAAGCATTGCATTCAGTTATTTAATAACAGGCTAGGTGATAAAGAAGCCTATGTACTTACTGTGGACTTAAGGTGACCGAGTAGAGGGTTAGATGTTAGATCAGGAAGGTGCTCAGTGTTGCTGTGAATGAGCTGAAATTCCCCCTTACAGCAGGGTTTCAACCTTGCAACGCAAGTTGAGTAGACACATACCTTGTGAGGATAATCCTCTAAAAGCAGGCTTCCTTCAGTACAAGAGGTTGCCTTTCTCAGGTAGCTTGGAATATGTGCATTGCTTTTTCTTGCAGAACCCTTCCCTCATGCTGTTCTTCGTGTTGGTTTGGAAACCTGGGAATAATTGTACCTTGGGGTTTAGATATTCTGTGCTTTCAAAAGCAGTCTGGGGGAAGAGGTTCCTGCCTCCTGAAGCCTCGCATTTTGAAGCAGATTAGGGTGGCTTGTCTGGGTTTTGCTTGGCTGGTTTTCAGTCACTTTTATCGAGCTTGAAATTGAGCAAAGCATCGAGCTTTTGGGAAGGAATCTTAACAGGGTTTTCACTTTAAAACACCCTGCTGATCTCAGCCTTGTTGAAGGACACAAAGGGAGAATGTGGCTTCTGTTTTTTCTCTTTTCACATGCTCACTTCCACCTATATCATTGTTTCACTTGGCAAATCTATATCCATATCTGACTGTTGACAGAGGAAAGTCTGGGTTGTGTAGAAAGGTTTTGCCACTTAACTCCATTGAGATACATTATTTTGCTATGAGAGAAATAAGATCCTGTTCTATAAACTGGGCATCTAGGTAAAGGAAGAGAAAACCAGTTAGTGCTTGAACTGATGATGAGGCTGGTGGAGTCAGTGCAGTGCTTACTAGACATCAGAAGAGACACACAACATAGATCAGCCCTCCAAGGCCATAGAAAATGTGGTTTTGCTTGTTCCTGTTTGACATGTGGTGTTTGCAGAACTTAAGTTGCACTGATAAACAACCTCTCTGCAGGGTCTGTTCAAGCAGTTATATGGATGTAGCAGCACTGGTTTAAAATCAACCCTTTGTGTTGCACTAAAACACCATTTTAGAAACTTATTCTAGCACAATTAGGATTTGTGCAGGGGTAACAATGTTCCTTCTTACAGCATGCCCATACCTTGCTTTTGCATTTGCTGTGTGAGTCCACTGGTGTGCTGCACACTTGGTTCCACCATAGAAGTGAAACAGAACTCTGTGGTCTTGAAGCTGACTGTAAGCTTTAGAGTATTTCACTGAATCAGGGTCACAAAGCATGTGCCCTTGATTTTGTCATACTGTATCTTAGCTGGAGAGGGTTTGCAGGAAGGAAATACTGCTTTCTCTGCTATTGTGCAGGTTGATGTCTTGGGTTAGTGACTCAGTGTTACCAAATCTCTTGATGATATCTCAGACCTATGATATTTAATGCTTCTTCCACTTTATATTAAGGCCTAGGGTTTGGAATCATGTTCATGTTGAAGCAAAACAAATTTTCCACAGTTATGGTGAAGAAAGTTTGAGGGAGGGGAAGGCACAAAACACCCCAGCACCAGAACCACAAACAGACAAACCACAAACAAAAACCCTTGGGCATCGGTGAAAGATCAGAACTTAGAAGGGGAACAGATCTTTCCCAGTGAAAAAACTGAACTCTTTGTTCTTAAGCAAAGCTTTTAACTTGGTGAAGACCAGATGCTAGGGTTTTATTCAGACACAGGTTGGCAGCTGTTGCAAATGGTTTGATGCAGTTTTTATTCCTGACTGATTTATGGCTGCAGCCAAATAGCTTCAATAGCATGAAGTTAATTATGTTCTCCTTTGGGTTTGTGTTTTTTCCTCCTCCTAGGGTCTCGTTTCAAATTTAACTCTTGATGAAGATATACTTGCTGAATGGGAAATCTATCCTCTGGACATAGACAGAGCAGTGAACCGTGATATTAACAGGCACCTTGATCAACCAAAGAGATCTGTTGACGATCCACTGAGTTACGAAGCACCTACTTTTTACACTGGAACACTTTCAATTCCTGGAGGAATTCCAGACTTGCCTCAAGACACCTATGTCAAGTTTCCTGGCTGGACAAAGGTACAATGTTTTGCTGTAAAAAGTTGGAAGTCCACTTCTATGGACAATCAAAATCAACCTCTCTTGGATGAGTAGAGGTTGATTGTAGTGGCGGGGTATCTCAAATATATTTAAGCAACTAGGAAGTTCATTCCTTAAGTAAATCTGGAGAGAAACTATTAAAAGAGAAGGGAAAGGTATATTCAAATGACACATAGTGTGGGTGTAGAAAATGGAGCCATCATCAGAAACTAAACCCCTAGTCTTTCAACACTGAGAAAGCTGAAATGTCAGGCTATTTAGAAATGCCTGTCCATGGTGAAGGACACTTTCCTGGTTATATTGATTAAAAACATGTTTGCAGTGCTGTCTGAAGAAATATGGACCTCTTAGAAAACAGAGGGTTGGACACAAGTGCTGGTGGTGTGCCCATAGATACAGATCCAATGCATGGAATATGTTACTGCTTGTCTTCTGGAGGTTACCTGGACTGAATGGATCAGAGAGCACTACTCTGAGAAGCCTGTGGGCAGATCTGTGTTAATGGAAACTTCTCATAGGGCTGGAATGCAGCTAAAGCAACAAAGTGTGTTTTCACAGTGCCATGTTTGAAGCAGCCAACAGGCAGGGTGGGTAGAGACCACCTCAACTCGCTGGTGGGAAGCACAGAGAGCAGAATGTGTGCACTCAAGTGCCACTGTTCTTAAAGACCTGAGCATCTAAGTCCAGGCTTATGGGAAGTGCCTGTGATAGATGGCAGAATTATTGATTTCTGAAACAATTCATTTACTGCTATTAAAACAGAATAGGAGAAGGAGATGCTGGTGGTCTATTTACAGTATTGCAGTGGTTAAAGCACTTCCCAATAGGCAGAAGACTCTGATTTGTTGCTGGCACTGAGCTTGGATGAGGAAGTTTGATTTATTCATTCCTATATATGTGCATGTCTTAATCACTGAATAAAATCCAAAAATAGCTGTTTGCACAGCAGCTGGAATCTGAGACCCATGAATCGCAGATCTTGTTCAGGCAGTGAGATGACCATACCTGCCTGCTGGCAAACTCGTCTTTGAAATGGCAAATGAGCCCAAGAATACTTATATATTGGTGGAAATATATTCCTCTGATCTGTAGAAACCCCTATTATACATAGTTTATATACCCTCTAAAGCAGTCGTGGTGAAGAGATTCCAACTGAGCTGTAAGTAGGGCTATTGAATTGATTCTTCAAGCTTTATATGGATCAGACCAGAGTTTTAAGGCACCCAGGAGTAAGAGTGAAGTGATACTGGGTATTGAAACCAAGACTTCCAAATAAAGGCATTTGCTCATTGGTGAAGTTAAGGTAGAGAGCCTTAAGGATGTGAATTCCACTCAGGTCCCACTGTATCTGGGCCTTAATCCCTTGAGTGGTATTATGTGAACTGGTGATGCCATGTTGAGGAGAGGGACTCTTAAAAGGGGTTGAAATTGGTGTATTGGAGTAGTTGGAAAACTATGGAAACAAACATTTGGCAAGAAAACATCAGGGGGGTTGGAACTAGATGATCTTAAGGTCCTTTCCAACCCTAACTATTCTATGATTCTACGGTCCTGCATAGTAAGACAAGAAGTCTGACATGCTGAATAGCCTGGAAGGAAGGGTACAGCATTAACAGTCATGGCCTATGGTTGTGGCTTGCTTGGCTTCAGTGGTTTTTAAACTCTTCATTGATAAAACTTCCTCCACCTTCACTTGAGGAAGCATGGTGGCCTTGAGTATACATGCCCTGCATGTGTGGTTAGGTTTATCAGACTGTTTCTCTTCAGCAGAATAGAGGATTTGGAGTCGGGACACTTCTTGATTTCTGTGGAATCATGGGTTGTAGTTGCTGACCCTGCTGAAGGAGTTCTTGGTACTGAAGATAGAGATCGCCCCCATGCCTTTATTTTGTCTGGGGCACATTGACTGGTAGTCTATATAATATTGGGATTTGCTGGTTAAGGGCATACAAATTCCTGAGCGTGCAGTCTCTGGAAATTGCAGTGCTAATAATGATAGTTTGGAATTGAGCAGTGAAGTCCAGAGCTTTACTGGGAAAATGAGTTTACAACCAGTGACCAAGATCAGAAACAAGGGACCTGTCTGATGATACCATCTGTATTAGAACTGTAATGCAGTTGATTCCTATAGTAAGCCACTTCTTCCCAGAGGGTTACAGTCCCTCTCTGTAGTAGGTGCAGTCACTCAGTAGCAGATAAGCTACTGTCTTCTGGGTACACTAATTCAGTTTGTGTAGGGAGGCTGCATTAATGCCATGTTTTCCTTTAAAACTCTTCAAGCTCACTCCTTTGCTTCTGTAGTAAATAGTTCTTCCTCTTGCCTTTTAATGCAGCAAAAACAAGCCACAAAGCATGATGAACTTGGTCAAAAAATGAACAAACTTTGACCTCAAACCTGTTTTTTAACGACCACCTTAGCAGAACTGTGCAAGGCAGGATTTCATACCACAGAGCTGAACTAATTCACCTGCATTTGCAGATGTGCCAGCTCCTCATAAAATTTCTCTTGGGAGTTTTGCCCGACTTTGTTTCCATAAATACTGGAAAGAGAAAACACAAGAAAAATACCTCAAAACCAGCTTGAACGCCATTATTCACTGTGTTAAAATTGTGCTGCTGGAAATCTTTTGAACTTGAGGTATATTTATAATGTTAAACCAGTATTCGGAACTAGGGGTTCTGGCCATTTCTACTGTGAAAAGTAATTTTAAGGGAGTTTACATCCCAGGTAAACCACAGTTTCATTGAACTTCAGTTAATGCTTGCAGACCTTCAGGGATTGTAATGGGTGTAGGTAGCTACAGCAAAATACAGTACTCTCTTGCAGTGTGATTTCAGCTTCAAGCAAATACAACTTTCAGGTTTGCTGTGCTCTTAAACTTGGTGCAGAATTCAGTGCCAGGAACCTGCAGTTGTGTTGTCTGAAGTGTTGGCATACATGGAATCACTGCAGTATTTGACCACTTTCTTTTTAAGCATTAATGATGGCTTTAACTCATCAGGTGATTTACATTCTTTTCACTGTTATTAGCATTTCCTTGGACCAATCTTCTCTCCTTGTGTTCTGCCACACAGAAGGATGGAGGGAATTAAGTTACTATGTGAAGAGCATTATACTTAAAGCTATTGCTCTGCTTAAAGCATCATTTGTTCTCTGTCAAATTATTAATCTGTTGTTTTTCTCTCTCAACAGGGGCAAATCTGGATCAATGGCTTTAATCTCGGTCGCTACTGGCCAGCCCGTGGTCCTCAGCTGACCCTTTTTGTCCCAAGGAATATACTTGTTTCGTCAACACCAAACAACATAACAGTGTTGGAGCTGGAGCATTCACCTTGCAGCACCCAGGCGTGTGAGATAGAATTTGTAGACAAACCTAGTATCAACGGAACCACACAGTATCCAAGTTATGCTCCCCAGCTCTTTGTTAGAGACTTGTGGCTGAACCATCTCTAATGATTTGAGTGTTTCCTTATCTTCCCTTTCCTTCCCTTCCCCTCAACCCGTACTTCCCTTTTTTAAAGCCTCAGTTTTAACCAGTAGGTTTCCTTTTCTAAACCTGCCAGAGTTAAATACTGAAATCATCTCAGAAAATAAAAGCTGTAGCTTCAGAATGTGCCTTGGACTGTGAAATTGAACTTCACTGGAAGATGCACAGCAGACAGGTGAAAATGTAGTCCTTGTAGGCTGCTTACAGCCTCTTACACTTCTCTTTCTTTACCATGTTTTGCAACTGGAGAGGAGCACGCAAAGGGGGTATGCAGCCTCACTAGCTTGCTGGTTTTACTCATGGGGACTGGTAGGTCTGAGCTGCCAATAGACTAGACACTTCCAGCTGATTTTATCCCCTGGTTAGTATCAATATCATTTGAGTCTGAGTGGGCTTACTGCCTGTGTTGAGGGGAACCTCACCTCTATGCAAGTGACCTTGGAAACATTTCAGTTGGTTTCTTACAGGGGCAGTGAGAAGTGTGAAAGAGAACAAGCTGGTCCAAATAGCAGTAGCATGGAGAAGGACCTGGTAGTCTAGATCTGGAAAGCCAATTGTCACCTCTTGGACAGCAAGTTCACTGCTTCTTTTCTGCTTCCTCTGAAGACTTAAGTAAATTGATAAGTACAAGGATGCATATAACATATAAAATTTAGGCTGTTTTGGCTGGATCAAAACAGCCTGGTTAACCTGCCTGCAGTGTATAGTCTTAAAATGAGACATTTTTCCTTTAATGGATTAATGGATCCCGGTTGGGGTTTATTTCCCTTCTTTTTGGGGTCTGGAGTATGTTTTTCATAGGCCAGCACCTTGGGAGCAGAAGGCAGAATCTTCTTTTTGATTCTTACGGTTTTGCTGTCAATCATGCAGACTCTTTGGTGAGATTTAAACAACAAACAAGATGGAATTGAGTATTTTCATAATCTCTGGTTTCTTCCTTTGATTTGTCTGACATGATTAAAATGGTTCTTTAAAGATAAAATCAGTCCTGTGTGTTTGAGAAGGAAAAGGGAGAGGGGGGAGAGATAGTAGCGATTACAGTATTAAGGGAGAAATGAGGTTGTAAAGTCTCTAATGGACAAGGAGTTCTTGCTGATGTCTCATTTTCCTGTGTGATGAAGATGTGTGCAAAGTAAAGCACAAGTATCTGTAATGGGCTGTGTGGACTCTGGAGGTGCCACCTTTTGCTGAGATGGCCAATGCAAAAACCTGACTGTTTCTTCTCAGCTGATGAGGACTGATACTTCCAGAGGAGAAGAGAGTGAAAAGCAGCACCACTTGTATGGGTATCTACATCTCAGTTATGTGATTGACATGTTTGGGCTTTCAAACCAGACACATGCAGGTCACTTGAGCCAGAGAGCTTCTACTCTCAAGTTCCTACCCCAAATGCAAAGTCTAATGGCTGGGGGCTGTGTGGTCATTACCAGATGTGCTTCATTCTTGGAATAAAGTGGTCTGCTCTGACCCCAGATGGTTTTTTTTCTTGACACCATTCCTTTGCAGACCCTGGAACAGGCCCTGCAAGCAGTTTATCATCAAGTATTAATTACCTGAGAGCCAGGCCTTGGAAGGAAGGAATGGAACAGGATTAGCTTCATACCAGCTGTGGGTTTTGTGGCTTGAAGTGTGCAGAATGATGGTGGTATTTGGGTATTATTCCTACAACAGTTTAGTGCTTTAACTGCCAGGAGGACTTCTATTTTTCTGGTTTCTAGTGCTGTAAGAGGAGTGAGACTCCCAGCTCTTATTCCGGCTTCATTGGGGTTTACATTGTATTTGTGAAAATGTAGTGTAACACACGAGACATTGCTTTTTTGCCATAACTCTGTGTAATATTACAAGTAGAAAGGCTTTGCATCACAGTTTACAAACATGCATCTGGTTAGATACAGGAATTACAGCATACCAAGAACAACACAAGACTTACCCTAGGGTTTTTAGCCTTGGCATGCACTTCTGCAACTGGATTATGGGATGCAGAATGGGACAATATAGCCTTTCTTCCTTTGCAGTCTCAAGCAGGTCAGTTATTTTAACCTCTCAAGTGTAGTTTGTTTCCACATCCAAGGGTGGAAATGAGATCTGAATGAAACCACCTGACTGAGGGCAAATGCATAGAAGAGGGACTATGGGGAGTCATCTGGCTCACCTTGACCCAATGGTCAAGGCACTGGTGCATCTAATGTTTTTGAAGGCCATGGTGTGGGATTATTGTCAGAGCCCTGGCTGGTGTCTGTGGTGTAGCTGTGTGATCTAATGCAGATGCTGAAACTCAATGGGATGGCCTGTCTGGTGGAGCCGGCTGCCTCCTGAAGGCATGACAAGAAGAAATATTCCTAATGCTAAAATGGTCATTCCTCACATCCTCCCTGCTGCCTGACCTTGGGAATTTGGAAGTGCTGCTTTGTTAACACAGCAGCTAAGAGGCACAGTGGTTTTAGCAGATGGGTGTAAACCTGGTATTTAGCCAGAACCGGTCTGTAAGAAGACATTTTACACAGGTCCATCTGGAAGGTAGGTGTGATGTTTGCAGTTCTGTAGGGGTTGAAATCTGCCTGCTCAGTGTAGCTGCAGGCACTCATCTGACCACAGGTATTTTTCCTGTCCCTGGAGTGAGATCTGTAAGCTCAGACTGTAGTCCTGCCTATGTATGGGTGAATCATTTAAATGTGATTACTCAGGATGAATGAGCAGGTAGCTGAATATGAAGTGGTGAATAGTGTGTGCTATGTAGTTGAATTCTCTTTCTTAACCTGCTCTTTCCTCCTGACTGGCCAGCAAACACTTTCCTCCTGACAAATACGTGTTGGGTGTTCTGTAATGGCAGTCACAGAAGAGGCCTGTGTTTAACAGCGTGCTCTGAAGGAGGTGATAGTTTATTGTCCATGCTGAGAAGGACAAGTCCACCCTAAGCTTGGACTGCAAGGGGAAGGAATCTGCTCTCTTTGGATGGAGTTGGGAACGTTGATATCACCGGATGTCTGACTATAGACTATTGCAGTGCCCTTGTACTCTCATTGTGGATATATTTAAATCACTGGGGACAACAGGATCTCTGTATGTCTAAATAGATATTCTGATCCTTTTCCTAGGACACACTTCCTGGAAATCCATCTGTGTTTGAGCAAATAGCTCACAGTATGGACCAGAGCCTCTGACAGCAGCTTGGTTATTTACTGGTCATTGTATCAGCAGGAAACTACTTGAGAATGTTCTTCTGACGTGGCTTTGCAATCACTTATCTCCTTCCCTTTTTTGCTTGCAAATGTCCAACATAAGGTCCCAAAGGAACTGCTGATGGATGTGCAGTACATTGTCTTTGACCTAGTCCTGTATGTATCTTTTACAAGACTGCAAACGTTATTTTAACAGGTAATGCAAGATGAAAGGCTTGTGAGATGATCTAGCTCTGTATTTCTGTACCCTAAGCCAACATCATCTGTATCTGAAGTACTCCCAGTCTCTCTAACCTGTTGTGATGGGGACTGTAGTCTTCCCTAGGCAAACTGTTCTAGCTTTTACTGTTAGGAAGCTTGCCCACAGCTAACTGAAGTCTTCATTGCTGTATGTAAGCCAGTTATCACCTTCACTGTCCATAGCAGTCTGTGTGCTCTGAGACTGTTCTGTGCCCTCTCTGTTGTTTTCTTACCTCCCTGATGGACTGGATTTACAGGTATGTTAAAAGGCACAGAGCAAAACGGAGAAGACTCAGCAAGGATGTGAAAGGGTGACCAGATCCTGACCTGGTCCAGGTTCTACAGCAGCTCTTTCTGAAGAGATCAATGGCAAGAATGCTGTCTTCCAGGCAAGGACTTAAAAGGTAGGTGACCCTGAGATCCTGGCTGGAAGATGGTGTGTCAAAAGGAACTTGAAGATGCAGAAGAATAGGGTCTGCTTTAATGGTTCTCCTTCCACACAAAGGCAAACCTGGGCAGGACAAGATAATGTTGGGACTCGATGCAAAGGGCTTAATGGGAAAAAAGTTGGAAACATGTCACAGGGATCTTTGTCTTGTTTGTACTGAATAAAGAGTGCATGTCTCAAAATCCCTTTTCAGACGGCATTTTCTTGTTATGCTGTCAAAGATGGGAGTAGTGACCCCCAGCTATGGGGCAGTTCTTGAGCCTGTGTGTTTTACCTACAAGAGTTTCACAGAACCAGTGCTTGGTTTGGGTAATGCAGTCCCCTTTCAGTAGAATATATGGTCTTTCTGGCCAAGGAATTGGGGATATACTTAAGAAGTCCTATTTTGTGCTTGCCCTTCGGGAGCCAAGTGTACACAGGACTGCAAAGTTGGGGTCTTGGGAAGGTCCCACTTTTAACTCTGTAGTGTTGCAATGGGAAACAGTCTTGCTCATGAAACTCCCCAGCATGTGTTGTTAGCAGACTCTGCAAGCATCACGATAAGATCTTTGTGCTTGGGTAACGTGCTTACAGCTGCAGGACAGGAGTTGTGTTGTCTTACGTACTGGCTTTGGTAGACAGTGGGGGATAGAGGGTGGGAAGAGGCTCCCTAATGGAAGTGGGAATTGCATTTGAAACTCCACCAGGTAAGGGCTTGTGTTGGGTGAATCTGTTGAATACTGGTGCAAATGGAGTAGGAGGTGCAGCCGGTGCCTGTGTTTCCAGAGGATTTTCTGTGAAGCTTCCTTATTTGTTTTCAATGTAAGCACTATTTCTGTTTGAAACTTGGTGTTTCTGTAGGGCTCGTGCTTCTCTACCGATATTAACTGAGCATTTCCAGTAGGGTCAGTGGTTGTGGGCCAGAGATCTGAGCATGGAAACACCTCATAATTGTGGGTCACCCCTCTAATGCTATAGCTAAGAAATTACTCTTCTCTGTTTCAGGTTTTAGTCTTCCTTTCTTGTTTTTACCTTCACACCAGGGGAGTCTTACATGTGTCTTTGGTTGTCTGAAGCAGAGCTGATGTGTCCACTGCTTCCACCTCTCTGTTCCTGGTTCACAAGCTGGGTAAAGATGCGTTTGCTTCCAGCTTGCTTACAATATTCTCCTTGCTTCCAAATCTCACTCACAGATTCCTTCTCACAAGTCCCACAGATCTCAGTCAGGTGCACAGAATGAATGCTCTTTATGGATCTCTAGGCTCAGTTTAGCCAGAAGGCTTCCCTGGTTGTGGAATCCTGCAATAGCACGCTCCAAAGCACTTGCCTTGGGAGAAGGTGAATGGCTGTGTGTTGGGTGTGATGGCTGCAGGATCTGGACTTAGAATCATGGAATGGTTTGGGTTGGAAAGGACCTTAAGATCATCCAGTTCCAACCCCCTGCCATGGGCAGGGACACCTCGCACTAGACCATGTCAGCCAAGGCTCTGTCCAACCTGGCCTTGAGCACTGCCAGGGATGGAGCATTCACCATTTCTTTGGGCAACCTGCCTGCTGAAGCTCAGGTAGAACTGTTGAGGAGAAGAAACTGGTATCTTACTCTTGGCTTTCCTAAGGCCCTGTCTGTGGCTGAGCTTTAGATTGCACCCTTCCCCTGTTAACTGACAGTGTTGGTTGCTGTTTTCACAGCAGGCACATACGGGGTGAGAAGCTGTGTGGAAGGAAAACTTGCACTCCTTTCTTTCCTTTCCACTGTACCAGTGAGGCGTCCCAGAAGACTTCAGGCTCAGAGAGAGGGGTCTGCATGCACTCAACATATCTTCTCTCAAGCTTTTGTGACTGTTTCCCCCCCTCCCCTCCACTTAGGATGTGGTTGGCAGTAACCACGAGTAGGTAGATCCGGCGTGCTGAAGAACCCAAGAACCTCATCCTGAACTGCTGAGGAGTTAGCATGATTTCCCCCACGGTTTTCTCAAAGCACTGACTTGTGCTGCAGTGCTTCCCTGTGGTGCTCTTCTGGGCCTTTGAGCCAGAGCAGTATCCACTGAGGATAAAACGGCGCGAGTCTTGCATCTTATGTTTGGCTGTAGTCGAGCCATGACTTTATTTAAAGCACTGAGTCCCACCTATCTTGCCTTGAAAGAGAAGAAAACTGCTGCTGGTTGGTATCTGCTGAGGCAGCTTTTGGGGTTTTTTCTTTTACCTTTTCAAGTCTAACCTCTCATCTCTGCTCGCTTTGACTCAAAGGCTTCAGATGTCTCGAAGAAAACCTCAAGCTTCTCTGGAGCCTGTCTAATTTTAACTGTCTGACACCGAGATGCTTGGTGGTTTAGGATCAGCCAAATTGCACACTCCTCTTAACGCCCTTTGTTGAGAAAGAGACACCCCACCACCTGCAAATTAAGCTTGTCCACCCGGCCTAGGTAATAAAGGAGACTGGGATACAGATGCAGGAGTAGAAGCAAGAGCTGTGCTGCAATCACCCCAAAAGGCTTCTTTTCTTTTTGTCTTCCACTCTGAACCTGTGCAGAACGGCTGAGCTGAGGTTACAGCAGCAGCAACCTTGACTTGCATGGAGTTTGTTTCTCCTGTAGGTACGCTATAAAGTGCTCTGAAGGGATGTTGAAGCCTGGTGGAGATAAGAGCAAGCAAGAATACTCAGTGTTCACAGCCATGCTCTGGAGGCAGAGGTCTAATGGAGACAGAGGGAAAAGCACCATAATGAGTCAGGTGAAGAGTGGCTCCTCGGTGGGTTTTATGGCTTTATTCCTATCAATTCCTTTTGCAAACCCAAGCAGGTTGGCGGTGGAGAGGGGAAAGAGACTCATTTCCTTGGTGCCTTCAGCCACCGCCGCACAGCTGCATGCTGTGGCTTTGCATCTCACCGAGCTGGTGAAGGGGAATGATGCTGAGCTCTGTCGTTTGCACGCTTTCAGAGTGGAGAACTGCACATGAAGGAAAGGAAGTGACCTGGGGTGAAGGTTCAGCTCCCCTGGCTGGATGTGCAGGGGGAGGAAAACACATCCACGTCCTAACAGAAATCAGCCTTACAGCAAGGCTGTGAATACCCAGAGATCTGCTCTCCAAGTGCTTTATCGCTGTCTGTTTTATCCTTGCAATTCCAGGCGCAAACCATGCTTTTTGTGACAGCCCTTGATATGCATCACCTCTTATCAGTTGTTCATGAAATACCAAGGGGAGACGATGCCTGCCTTGGTTTCACTGTGGTTGCTGGTGAGCAAGCATCTTGCTCCGAAATGCAGCCATCCGGTTGTACATGCCCTGAAAGGTGGGTGAAAGAATATCCAGGGACTTGTTCTCTCTCTCTGTGTGATGAGTTTGAGTGTGCAGCACACGAGAATGCTGCTGTCTCAGAGGCTGAGGGCTTCAAAAACACCCAGCTCATGTCATTTGTTATCTTTTCCTCATTTAATGAAGGTGTATTTTGTCATGTAAGTACAATGGCGCTGAGTTTGACTGGGGCCATTCAGCCCTGTATCCTCTTTTGGAGTTGGGCATATCTGACCATCTCCTGAGCTTCAACACCTGAAGCTTTCAGGTGATTTTTGGTTTATAGGATCCTAGAATAGTTGGGGTTGGAAAGGACCTTAAGATCATCCAGTTCCACCCCCCCTGCCATGGGCAGGGACACCTCACACTAAACCATCTCACCCAAGGCCTCGTCCAACCTGGCCTTGAACACTGCCAGGGATGGAGCATTCACAACCTCCCTGGGCAACCCATTCCAGTGCCTCACCACCCTCACAGGAAAGAACTTCCTCCTTATATACAATCTAAACTTCCCCTGTTTCAGTTTGAACCCATCACCCCTTGTCCTATCACTACAGTCCCTGATGAAGAGTCCCTCCCCAGCATCCCTACAGGCCCCCTTCAGATACTGGAAGGCTGCTCTGAGGTCTCCACACAGCTTCTCTTCTCCAGGCTATTTGTTGGTTTGCCGTTTCTTGCTAAGTTGAGCTGCAATTTCAGTGCTTTTAAGCCCTTTTCAGTGGAAGAGGCTCAGCTTTAGCTGCGGATTCAGCTGCTTGCTCACCATGTGACTCAGTATGTAAAATAAACCAGCCCCAAACTCTTAGAGCTCACACTCTGAATTGCAAACTGGTGTTTGGAGTAATTGAGATCATTTAAAAGCATCAGCTCTCTTTGAACAACCTTGGTCTGTGCTTCACAGTGTTTTGATTTGGGGGATTACTTGCTTGTTGTCAGGCTGTATGCATTTTGATGCAAAAATGGGATGCTCATTTGACTTGGGAATCATAGAATGGTTTAGGTTGGAAAAGGACCTTCAAGCTCACCCAGTTCCAACCTCCTGCCATGGGCAGGGACACCTCACACCAGACCAGGTTGTTCCAAGCCCCTGTGTCCAACCTGGCCTTGAACACTGCCAGGGATGGGGCAGCCACAGCTTCTCTGAGCACCCTGTGCCAGCACCCCAGCACCCTCACAGGGAAGAGCTTCTGCCTTAGATCTAACCTGAACTTCCCCTGTTTCAGGCTGATACAAACTCTGGTTGATAGGTAGTGATAGATCTGTTTGGATTTTGTTTTACTGTGCTTTGTTTTGCTTTTGCTAAACTTGGTGGGCTCTTACAGTATCTTTGTGGGTTCCTGTGGACTCGGGTGTCAAACTATGGAAGATGATTTTAGTCGTCACCGAAATGAGCATTGATGCTAGCTGCCTGTTTCCTCCACTCTCAGCATCAGCTTTTCCACAGCTATTTCTGTACAAGCAGCTGATGTTTCTAGAGCTCTTCCTATATTTTTTCCAGGAACTTGGAAGACTGAACATCTCCAGTGCTTTATGTCATTGTGACAGTTCGTGAATGAGACACGTGCCCTCCTGAAAGCCCAGGCCGCATTCAGTCGTACCATATTATGGCTCAGGTCTGTATTGTGAGTCACCTTACGGAAGAGGTGGGCTGCTTTCCCTGTTTATGCCCTGACTCCATCCATACAAACCCATTCCTGGAACTGAAACAGTCCCACAAAGGAAAAGCTCTGCAGAATCTTGCTTCCTGCTGACCCTTCTCAGCCTCTGATGCAAATGGTTAGATCACTGTCACTGAAGAGCTGACCTTTCATAATGCACATTCAAGGTTTAACCATCGACACTGAATCCATGCAGTCCCGTTTTGATAGTCTATAAAATGCTGTGGGGTTTTTACACTGCAGCAGCATCAAAACTTCATTTGCTTGGCAGGTTCTTATGAACCAAGTCATTATAAACCAACTGCCATTAAAACCCCTTCTCTTCCTGGTGGGTTTTCTTTGGTAGCATTCATCACCTTAGTGAAACCTTGCTTCCAATGCTGGCTTTGTCCTAAACTCCGGCCCATTCCCATGGGTACATGGAGTAAATTACTGTATTATTAGTAGTGGATTAGTGTGGTGGATTTATTCTATCCAAGTTGCTCACAAAAGGTAGTGTGTTAAATTAAGACCAATCCATGAGTGCTTTCGACAGCTTTTGGTTGCATGAGGACTTCTGCAATGATTTCCCCCATCAGTATGTAATTTTAATGAGAAATAATGAAATATTCCCTTTTAATAATGGTGAAAAACAGGCTGTGCTTACTCAAAAGGGGATTTAAGCTGAAGTGAAATGCAAGCAATGGTGTTGGGTTAAAGGGCGTGGAGACCTCATAGCGGCCTTCCAGTATCTGAAGGGGGGCTATAAGGATGCTGGGGAGGGACTCTTCGTTAGGGACTGTAGTGACAGGACAAGGGGTAATGGGTTCAAAATGAAACAGGGGAAGTTTAGATTGGATATAAGGAAGAAGTTCTTTACTGTGAGGGTGGTGAGGCACTGGAATGGGTTGCCCAGGGAGGTTGTGAATGCTCCATCCCTGGCAGTGTTCAAGGCCAGGACAGAGCCTTGGGTGACATGGTTTAGTGTGAGGTGTCCCTGCCCATGGCAGGGGGTTGGAACTGGGTGATCTTAAGGTCCTTTCCAACCCAAACCATTCTGTGATTCTATGATCAGTAGCCAGTGCATCTGCCACCAAAAATCTGTCCTTTCCAGTGCTGAGATCTGCATAGAACCAGAGAATCCCAGAATGGTTTGGGTTGGAAGGGACCTTTTGAAGGTCGTCTGCTCCAACCCCCAGCCAAGAGTGGGGACATCTTCCAGAACCTACCTCTTCAAATGCAAAATGCTCTGCAGTGCTGTCAGAAGATGGGGTCCTGCTTGCTTGACTCTGTGTGGAGAACATGAGCTTGAGCTGGTGAGAGAATGAATGGATTTACTCCATGTGGCTGTGGGAGAGGAGCTTGTGGCATATGTGTTCATGCAAGAAGCCAGAGCAGGAGCAGATGAGAGCCAGCATCCCCATGGGGGATTGTTGCTGAACCCAGGACAGGGATTTTGGGGATTCCCTAGTGTTTCTCAGGAAAGGCAGCGAGCACTGACCTGCGTTGTGCAGAGATGGGTTGGTGAAGCAGAACTGAGGAGAAAACGGCCTAGATCCATACTTCCCTTTTCTTTCCTTATGTAAGCTCTGCAGCCCCTGCTCTGAAGTGCTGCAGGGGTTTTTAACCCATAACACCTCGTGCTATGGGTTTCACTCTTCTGGAAAGTGCTTTGATGGCAAGGGTGAACTCGTGCTCTGCAGCTTCTCAACACTGTTTGTCTGCAAGGCCCTGTAGGCGATGTTGTTCCTTGCAGCCAACCAGCCCTGGTTCCTTTCTATTCCTGGTGCTGTGAATGAGCAGCAAGGGCAGAAGCAACGGGAGCAAGCATCCTTTCTCTTCCTTATGTGCTTTTTACAGCTTTCCCACCTATTTTGGTAGCGTCAGAGGCAAGTCACCGGGTCTGACTTGTGGTCAAGTTTCAGTTTACCGATTCTGAGTAAGTACAGAGATCTCCTGTGGTCTTTCTCCACTTTGATTAAGATACCTCGGTGTTACTATTAGCTGGTATTGCTCTTTCTCTTTGTGTGTGATGGTGACAGGCCCAACGTCAGGGAGGGACCTTTTCTTGGATCCAGCTGCCCAACCCACGACACTTCAATGGCGATGCTTCAAGAAGGGCAATTCCCTGTGCACAACGGACAAGCTTTCCACACAGACACCTCTACCAGTTGTTCCAATCGCAGTCCCGGGTGCAAAAGTCTCATCCTGAGCTTGGCCGCTTGGGAAATGCTGATCAAATGCCCCCGGTCTCTTTGGAGCAGAAGAGTGGGTCTGGTACCACCAACCTTCACGCAGTCTGTTGTCTTACAGGTTGCTAGCAGCACTGAAAGTACCTTTTCTGAGGTTTTCCTATCTGCGGAAGCAGAGCAGTGCTGCAGATCAGGCTCTCGATTACTCGCTGTACTCGTTAAAAGCAAAAGCAAGGAAACAAACATCTCTTTGGAATCTTCCACAGTTCTTGGTGCCTCTGTAGTTTTCATTTTGCAGCACCGTGCCGTTACTGAGCTTAAATACACTGCCTGCAATCAGGACCTGCATCCATCAGTGCTGGGTTACAGTAAGATGACTGCAGATACCATCAGCACTGCATCACCTTTGAAAGGTCTTATCAGTTATGCAAGTGTAGAAATCTCATAACAGTTCTATTGACTATTCATTTCCAGCCTCCTACTTAAAAGCTTCTTTCATACCCAGAGTAGCAAAGTCCTGTGGGGTTCTTATAGGATTTGCCTTTAATGATCATTTGGAATGGCATTACTAAACAGCCCTTGATTTCTGTAAATTGAGTCAAATGGGCATATTTGTGTCAGAGATGGGAGTTGATGAAGTTGGTCTCAGGCTGTGTTAAGAGAGAGAGATTGGATATAATTGGGAACAGTGAAGAGCTCCTGGAGGAAAATGTGTGCGTGTAGATCCCTGCTGGAAGCATCCTAGTGTTGGAGGAGCACTGCAGTGCCTGTTGGATTGTACTAGCCTTCAGACCAGTGTGCAAAGCTGGTGCTGGGGCAGAGGCAAACAGCATTAGGATAGGAAGGAGGACAGCAATTCCTGTCTCGCTCATAGACTGGGAGGAGCAGACTGGAAGGAGGCTGGTGACCATAGTGCTTCTTTTGCACAGTCATAGAATGGTTTGGGTTGGAAAGGAACTTCAGTTCCAACCCCCTGCCATGGCAGGGACACCTCACACTAGACCAGGTTGCTCCAAGCCCCTGTGTCCAACCTGGCCTTGAACACTGCCAGGGATGGGGCAGCCACAGCTTCTCTGGGCACCCTGTGCCAGTGCCTCAGCACCCTCACAGGGAAGAGCTTCTGCCTTAGATCTAACCTGAACTTCCCCTGTTTCAGTTTGAACCCATCACCCCTTGTCCTGTCGCTACAGTCCCTGATGAAGAGTCCCTCTCCAGCATCCTTGTAGCCCCCTTCAGACACTGGAAGCTGCTCTGAGGTCTCCACGCAGCTTCTCTTCTCCAGGCTGAACAGCCCCAGTGTTCTCAGCCTGTCTCCATACAGGAGGTGCTCCAGCCCCTGAGCATCCTCGTGGCCTCCTCTGGACTTGCTCCAACAGCTCCATGTCCTTCTTATGTTGAGGACACCTGAACTGCACACAGTACAGTCAAAAGGAATGAGGCTGACTTCCAGAGTAAAAATCAAGTGTCATGCTAGGGAGTGCTGCGGTGACCTAAGTGCTGTATGAAAACAACCAACCAACTTGGGTTTATGTTTTCATCATGATTCGTGCTTCATATAATTAAGCTGATTCTTCCCTTCATCTGTTTTGCTATGGCAGTTGAGCCCAACAGAAGGGAGGGCACAGGCTGGCCTTCCGAGGAACCCTGATGTAAAAGTGTGGGTTTAAGAATGAGTCAGCTTTGCTTCACTAGAATGCCCGTCAGTGGATAGATATTCTAGTCTTTAATGGTCCAGGAGGTCTGTACTTCATCACTCATTGCTTGGAAACTTCCTGTTCAGCTAAAACGGCACCTTTGTCCAAGTGGCATTATGAGAATCCCTGCTGTATTCCTGTCTGTACTAACACCATCCTCTTGTCCTTTCTCACCAGCAGATGCCAAAGCCCTCTCTACAAAGAGGAGCGGCATCATCCACTGTAGCTCAGTGCATGGAGGAGAAGGGTTTGTTCCAAGTGACAGAGGAGGAAGCCACCCAGGTTTGATGAGCTCCAGGACCTGAATTCCTGAGCCCATCACTTTAAAGGTGAGCCCCCCGCCCTTGCACCCGAATGAGCAAACCTGCTCAGAGCACAGCTTCCAGCTTGGTTGCTCCTCCAGCACACACGTTGAGGAGTGATGGGTATCACTGGGTGGACTGGGAGAGGTTGTTTGGTCAGAGGAGCAAGGACAATGCTCACCCAGTGAGAGCTCTGTCTGCAACAGGCACCCTCTGACCAAAGGCCCATGCCCACAGGCTGTGGGGCACAATGCCAAGCTATGTGAAGCGCCTGAGTTTCGTGTGGAGAAGAGAATCAGAGCATCACAGAGGTTTTACACCAGCTCTATGCATGGCAATGGGTGCAGCACATTCGTTCCACACATGAGCAGATTCAGTGCCCTCCCCACCACAGGGTGTATGCCCTGAGCTGGACCAGCCTGCAAGCTGCTGGTTGTCTTGATGCCATTCCTCAACCCTGTATCAAACACTTGATGACCTCTCTTACCTCATGGTCATCAAGAACCTATCTATGGCTTGCTTTTTGCTTGCTTCCCCCAGACTGGAAAGCAAGGCTCCTCTAAAGGAGTGATTTATTCTTACTGACTAGAACCGTGGTGCTCTGTCTGGCTTCCAAGTTCATCTGTGCACTTAACCAGTGAATAGCTCAGCAGCTCACAGTGCAGCATCGCATCTGTGAGGACAAGGTGCCGTGCTGGCTTTGGGAGTGACGTGTTGTTGGGTTCAGTGGCTTTCAAGCACTTGTAATTTGTCTTCTCTTTCAAAGTAGGTAATGAATGGCTTAACCCACTCCTTGCAGCATTTTTCCACAACCGATTTACTCAGTGGTTGTAAGGTTTTGAGTAGTAAGACTCGATAGTGGTTTTTCTTGGGAAGGAAGACACTTCTCTTGCCACAAGTAATGTCTTCCACAGCTATTCTCGTTACCTGCATTAATGCAGATCCTTGCTTGTCAGCCTCAGCAAAGAGCTGATGGTAATTCAGCCCCAAAATTGATGGATGGATGTGTGTGTGCATGAGACTTTTTCACTCTCAGTCTTGTGTCACACAGAGATGAGCTTCCACTTAACACTTCTTGTTTAGGGCCATGAGAGCAACACCACTATGGTATTTTTACATGTCTTCTCCAAGCCTTTCCTTCTTGTCTGCTCTTTGCCTGTGTGCTGAGCAGGCACTTTGTTACTGGCAACCTAAGTCTTCATGTTGAATGGTCATGATCCAGCACAAAGACACAAAGAAATACCTGCCAATATGTACTTTTTCAACTCTTACTTTACCTGCCACCACCGTACTGAGTTTTAACTCTTCTTAAGTCATTTTTGTGCCACAACCTCAGCACTGCAGTGTGAGTTTGCTTCCTGATCAGGTCTTTGATTAATGCTGTGTAGATCTCTGAGTGGCTACTGAAGCATCGCGCTCTTTGCGTTTTGCTGTTATCAAGCCCCAGGATTCTTGGTGTGGTTTCTGACAGACCATTTCTATACAGTCTCTGGTTTTACTCTCTTGATGGCCAGATACATGTTCAGTGAGTGAAAACTGAGCCTTGGGGTTAAGTACTTCTGAAACAAAGAACATTCACTTTTAAAGATAGACTTTTAACCAAGATGCTTCGAATTTATTCACACAGGCTGGAAAATAAGGTTTTTTAAAACACTTCTATCCAAAGCACTTAAAAAATGTTAATTAAAATACAGAAACCTGAGTTACAGTGATAAAGTAATTCAAAATGCCTGTATACACATTTACACATAGGCACACGTGGCAACTTGGATACCGAAGAGAAACTGTCTGTAACACAATGTAATGCATTTGCTTTGCGTCTTTGTGCACATAAAGAGCATATCTGAGGTCCTTAATGACAGAGGGCTTATCCCCCTCCCCTGAGATGAAACATTTGACAGTTGCAGGTACTGTTAAGAGCTTGCTAAGAGTCAGAGCGCACAAGTCCTACGCAGAATAAAACACAACAGTACTAACAATCCTCCTGGAAGAAACAAATGTGTTTTCCAGATGCTGGTGACAAGACTCTCCTTTCCCCCTCCGTGCGAGGGGCCAACCTCCATGCTGACCCTGGTGAAAAGCACAGTGCTTTGCAGAGAGCTGGGGCTGCCATTACAGCTGAGCAGCGATTGGGGATTGCAGCAGACAAAACTCGTGTGTCCATCTCCCACACTTCACACGTAGGGCACCTTCTGTCATAGCCTTCAGCGAATCTAGGGGCAGAAATCAAAGCTGACGTGACTCATTGTCCAGCACTAGCTTATTGTTAAATGCATGTGCATTTCCTTGGCTCTCCGGAGTTCCTGCCCTTGTCAGTCGGCTTGCTGGCGAGTCCCGTGGGCAGTGCGAAACGCGCTACAGAGCCTCTTGATCCCCTGTAGACTGCGTGTGGAAAGAACTGGTGGATTCGGAGTGGTAAGTGATGTGAACTCTACACCACTTGCACATCTCTCCAGGTAACCACCAGTTCTTAAAGAGCATCTTCACGTACTTCTTAAACTTCTCCCCCATGAAGAAGTAGATGACTGGATTGAGGCAACAGTGAGAAAGGCCGAGGATTTCTGTCACCTGGAAGGCATAGTCCAGATTGCTGCTCGCTTGACAGCCTCTAAAGACTCCCATGTTTTCCAGCAGTTTCAAAAATATAACGATGTTGTAAGGGGTCCAAAAGAAGAAAAACACAATCATGACAGCAAAGATCATCCTCACGGCCTTGTTCTTTTTCTCGTTTCTGCAGTGCACTAATGTTTTAACGATCATGGAGTAGCAAAACGTCATAACTGTAAGAGGGATTAGGAGCCCTAAGATGTTGATTTCCAAAGTGGAAACAAGCTTCCATGTTGTGAAATTGCCCGGATATCTCGCCATGCAGGTAGTATAATTCTTTTCAGTAAAAGATTCTGCGAATACAAGTTCTGGAACTGAGGCTGAAAGAGCTACAAGCCATACGACAAAGCTAGTAACCAAGCCATGGAAGGCAGTCCTTGCTTTCAAGGAAAACACTGCACGAACGATAGCCAGGTATCTGTCTATGCTCATGAGCATAATAAAAAATATCCCGCTGTAAAACCCCACCAGGTAGATCCACGAGATAATTTTACACCAGGGAGTTCCGAAAACCCATTGGTCTATCATGAAATAAGACCAGAAGGGCAAGGATAAAACAAAGAGCAGGTCTGAGATGGCGAGGTTCAGCAGGTACACATCAGTCATGCTCTTCAACCTCTTGTATTTGAAGAGGACCACGACGACCAGAATGTTTCCCGTGAGCCCGACCAGGAAGACCAGAGTATAGAGAACAGGTACGAAGGAGGTTGCGAACCTCCTGACAGCCTCCTTATTGCAGGGTTTTGGAGCATCGTCATAATTGTCGTAATACTCATATGAGGTTGAGGTGTCGACTTCAAAGGACTCAGTACTTGAAAAATTCATGGTTTTTCCCCCAGTTCCTGAGAAGGAGAGAACATAAAAACGTCAGTAACTTTTGGTGCACGAAGATCGCGTGGTTACCTCACAAGTCTGAATCATTAGCGGTGATTGACTTATAACACGCTTCTCACTAAAGGCTCTCTAACACAGGTTAAGCATCCTGCACGTGCACCCTTGCAAAATGTACTGTCATAGAATGAACCAGGTTGGAAAAGCCCTTTAAGCTCACCCAGTCCAACCGTTCCCCAGCACTCCAAGGCCACCACTAACCCATGGCACTGAGGCCTCGTCTCCACGCTGTGTGAACACTTGCAGGGACGGTGACTGCAGCCCTGCCCTGGGCAGCCTGGTCCAATGCCTGAGCACCCTCTGGGGAAGGAATTGTTCCTCAGCTCCATCTAAACCTGCCCTGGGGCAGCTTGAGGCCGTTTCCTCTTGTCCTGTCCCTTGTTCCTTGGGAGCAGAGACCGACCCCACCTCACTACAACCTCCTCTCAGGCAGTTGTAGGCAGCGATCAGGTCCCCCCTGAGCCTTCTCTTCTCCACACTGAACCCCCCAGGTCCCTTAGCCGTTCTCCATCACGCTTGACATGCATGTGTTTAGTCCTTACAGCACTGTGCAGCCTGGATGTCAAGCAGCAGAGCTTAGTGAAGAGGAAAGCAAACAGGAGTGAAAGGTACGGACCACAGATATCAAATCTGAGAGGGATAAATCCTGTGTGGAATAAAGCAAAGCCTCTATTCGTAGCAGTTCAGGGTTTCACCCCCTCTCTCATCAGGCAAACATTATTGGAAGAAGACAGTAACGAAAATGGATCTGACCTTTCTGAAGAATTCACACTCACTGAAAGCTGACCTCAAGTTTCAGTAAGTGCTGTCTTCAGTGGCTAAATGAGTAACAGGAATTGGTCATTTTTGTATGCATGTTCTTTTCTAACAGGCAGAGACAGGGGTTTAAGTCATAGAATCATAGTTAGGGTTGGAAAGGACCTTAAGATCATCCAGTTCCAACCCCCCTGCCATGGGCAGGGACACCTCACACTAAACCATCTCACCCAAGGCCTCCTCCAACCTGGTCTTGAACACTGCAGGGATGGAGCATTCACAACCTCCCTGGGCAGCCTATTCCAGTCATATTACTTTGAGGTAACCTGGACACAATGCAGATATACTGCTGATGTGTGTTATTCACATCACGACAAGTGTCACTGTTTTAGCTTCACACACCAGAGCTTTTCTAAGCCTGAGTTCTGTCCTTCACCTTTGTCTATGTTTAGGAATAGCAGAACAGCATCATTGATTTCTTTGACTTTGCACTGTGCCTTGCTGCTGCATAACAACAAACACTGACTTCCATTAACCCGACCCCTCCTGTGTGTCATCCCAGGCACACCACCTCTCCAGCCTACAGCTGTGTCCCATTACACGCAACGAGGAGCTTAATCTGAATCACAAGTGACAGTGACAGAACTGTTTGATGCCAGTGGTGTGAGGATGAGAGCGCTGCGGCAACTGCACCTAGCTGTACCTGAATGCAAAATACCTTCAGTGCAATATACTGCAATACTTAAACCTGAAAACATATCAAACAGAATGCACATACACCTCTGCTGATGCAGGAGTTAAAAGGGCTTTAAAAGTTACCTTGAAGCTTAATGAAGCAGCACTGCAGCTACATATGATGAGCATACAGGATGCGCAACTGCACTTGGTGAGCTTTACCTTTTCTCCTCCTTTCTTCTGGGATGATGGGAAGAAGCTTCTTTGCTCTAAAGGTGCAGGATCACTTGCTTCTGCCCAGGTAGCTCTGTCGAGGTGCTGCCTACACAGCAATAGCCAGCAGCTGCAGGAGCATTGGGTAGCTGCCTCTTAACGGAAGCTTCGTACTTCCTTACAGATGGTATCACGAGTGCTTTCTTCCCTCAGTGCTCATCAGAGATGGTCCCTTAAACTCTGAAATCAAACAAAACGCACCTTATGTGTAAGGAAGAGCAAAGTTTCCACTGGGTCTGATCACTGAGTGAAAGCAGCTTCGCCTTAACCAATAATCAGTAAAACAGCTGTCACTGAGCAGCTCACACTCAGCCGAAACCTTGTTCTTTCTTATGGGGTGTAAAATGCATCTTAACCATAGCAAAACTACTCAAGGGGTCATCTGGGGTGGGCAGAGAGGAAGAAGGCACTCGAGGTGTGTGTGTGTGTGTGTGTGTGTGTGTGTGTGTGAGGTGTGGTTCCAGCTACATCATTCAGTCTGCAGATTGCACTCTGTAATTGAATGTATATGGAGTCACTCGGTCATACAATGGCTGTATGGAGTCAGTGAGGGGAAGGTTCCTTCTTGTTGCTTGAGCTTCCCGACTCCCACTTATCTTGCTATGAAACCAAACGAAGGCGTGTTAAGTCATGCTGCTTGGTATCTCCTGTGGCAGGTTTTATACGCAGCACATTATCTGCTACCACTGACCTGGTGCCAATGGTAGCAGTAATAATATACCAGATAAGAAGCAGGGTGTGCACACGTGCACGGGTGCGTGGTGTAAGGGCAGGAGTTTACCATGGCTCTTGTCACAGCAGGAAGCTCAGCAGCTTCCATGCATTTCTCCTGAGGGCTCTGTTGGTCTTTTGGGGGATCCTGGGAAGGGAGAAGGGAGCGCAGAGGCCATTGGTAGTCAAATGGTTTGAGTCCCACCAGCAGAACATCAATGCTAGCACCTGGCAAGCGCTGCTCTTCTCCATGTCCCAGAAGAGATCAGTTAAGCAGAAGCAAAAGCTGTTTCTCAACAGGGGAGGCTGCTTTCTTGGTAGCAGGAGAAACTGAAGAGACACGATGAGAAGAGGAAACAAGAAAGCTACAGGAGGTGGTTGGGAGGGTAGGAAGAATCATGGATCTCTGTCCAGGACAGAGCATACATCTCCTGGTTTGATCTCCAGTGTTATCCTGTTATACCTTTGGTTCAGTTATGCTATTTGCTGCTGTCCTATATGCCACTAGCATTGTTATCCTGGCCAATAACTTACACTTGGCTGAAGCATTTCTTCCTGAGAAGCTTGGTGTGCAGACAGCAGGAGATGTGGGATCTCCTGCTTCTGTGTTTCACTGGGATAAAAGGATTGTAGGGAGATGGCTTCTCAGTTACCTGTCACAAGCTGCACCTCTGGAGGTTTTCAACTCTGTCACTGGGAGATGTTCCTCCAGTGCACTTTGTCGCCCTGCACAATGTGTGCATCTTCACTGCAGTTTACTAGCAGTCCTTTGAAGATGCAGACAGCAGATGAGCAGGCAACGCTGCGGTACCCGTTTCATCAGCTCTGCTCATGGGAACAAGAAGCTGCTCCTCTTGGTGCTCTGCTGTCCGTGTAAGGGTCCCACTAATCTCTTCCTTCACGTGTCGTTGCACTAGGGGCAAAATTCAGCTCTTCACCCATGTTAGCAGTGAAGTAAAATCTTTCTTTAAGCACCTGCTTTTCAGGGAAAACCCCACCTCTTGCTCTATAGGCATTGCTCTCTCTTAGTTTTGGCTGTCATGTTTTTGCCCCAGTAAACCACTGTGTATCTGCATGCTCACCTTTGCTCCATTCATCATTTCCTACTCCATCAAACTCAGCACCTCCTTTGAAGTTCATCAGTGGTGATTTTTCTTGATTTCCAGACGAAGTTTCTATGAATAGGAGTAGTGAATAGCATTGAATCCACATATGATCTACCCTGGAAGAACCCTTCTTGGTTAAGGGGTGATCTCCCATCATCAGCAACCCTTTGAGATCAGTCGACCTGTCCTTAGCACACATGCCACACTTCAGATGTGCTTCTCATCTTTCAGTCACACTGTTAGCAGGGACCAGGTCTGCAGCCTTATGGATTCCACTTTAATACGATTCATATGGCACTGGCCTGAAAGAAGAACCTGTCTATCTGGCTTATTGCCTTTTGCCCAGTCCTTCCTTGGAGGACTTTCAAGTAGGAAATGCTTCTGAAGCAGGTTTTTGTATCTGCTCGCTGCCTTGGGTGAGAAGCTTGGCTTCCACCAGAGGAGCAGGGCAGCAAAGGATCCTTGTTGGGTTGGGTGGAGAGGAATGGTGGGACCACACTGCCTTGCAAAGCAGCATTTGTACTGCAGAAGCTGCCATCCCAATGCATTTCATGCTGCAGCAGGTCTGTCTTTGTAAGGAGACTGACCAAGAACATGTGTGTAGAAAGAGGAAAAGAGCCACAAAAAGAGAAGAATGGTTGTGGCTACAGACAATGAAAACTTAGGATGTTTGAACACCAGCAAATGAAGCTTAAAAACCCCCGTATCTGCCAGCTCATGAAAATTAAGAGGATAAAGATGAACCCAGAAACACCTTGTGATGGCCTCCCAAAGAAAGGAGTTCCTGGGAGAGCCTGTGAGGAAAACTGGAGAGAGGATAACAAAAAGAAATCTCTGAGCAAATGAAATGCTGCAGAAAATGGCTGGAAGGTGGTGTGAGCAAAGGTCCTGCAAGAGCTTGGAGAGAAAGACGAGTGAAAAGCACTAAGGATAACTGTAGACCATAACAGGGGAGCTCTGAGGTCCCCTTCTAACATGGCAGCGTGGTTTTATCACATCCTCCTTGGAGAAGAACAACCTGGCAGAGACTAACAAGAGGAGACCACAAAGCTGAGAGGAAAGGGTGAAGAGCTCTCACTGCAATGCAGAGGATGCTGCTGTAAAACTAATGGTTGGCAGGAGAAGGGGAGCAGAAAGCAGCCTTACCTCTTTACTAGGTGACATCAGGTATGTGCCACTGACCAAATAAATCACGACAGTGCAGAGAGGTCAACCAAAACTGATTCGCATGACAGGGAGGAGAGTAACCTTTTATATGGGACGGGAGGCGGAGGTGGGGGCACATCAAAACCAAAAGAGGGGAACTTAATAAAAGCAAAAAGCAGAACAAGCCAAAGAATTAAAACCTTCCTTGCGACCGAAAGATGCGTTCAGCCCCTCCCACCTTTACAGGAGGTCTTATCATTGACTTGCCAGTTTACAGGATGCCCAAGAGTTTTCTGCAAGGAAGGGTTAGAGAGAGATGTTTATCTAAGCCACAAGCCAGGCTGGGAGATACCCACCACTGATATGGCAGCGCACCATCCGTTGCCTCCGGTATCAGCGTTGGCATGGACAGATGACCCAGAAGTGTTTATTAGAGAAGTGCTCATCCAGAAGACCCTGTCTCAGGAGAGATGCAGCTGATGGTAACTGAAGGGAGCAGCTTTTGCAAAAACGAGTATTTGGACTGATTGCGTGGATGAGCCAAAGTCACACCTGGCCAAACAATCCCATCCTCTCCATCTGCTGGCGTGGTCAGGCCTCGTGCAATTCTTCTTCTGCAATTCAAGTGAATTGAAAGGGCGGTTTGCGCATCTAATTCTCATCCTTGCTCGTTAGGAAGGTGGTTGTGCCGTCTATTCCTTGTGCAGTTCCTTTCCTTGTCATTTAGATTTAGTCCACTTTCCCTCTGCGTGACTCAACCCGCAGGCATCTGACAGAGCTGAAGCTGGTTTTAGAGACAGCCACTGTCTACACTGTTGTCCCAGGTGATCCACTCATCATTTACCTCAGTCTTTTTGAACCTCCAAATTCCCTTTGGCCAAGACAGCCTTTGCACTGACAGCAAAAGACGTAAGGCCAAAACATCTTCTCCTTGCCAAGTTCAGTTCCCTACATCTGTTTTCCTCTCGGTGATCCAGTGCTGTGCGTCCTGCTGCTTGCATCCACCGGCCGTTCTGTGAATGGTCCCAGCCATCGTTTCCTCAGCCTGATTTGCTTTCTTTCACGTGCTTGCAAAGGTGCTGTATTTAGAGCTTCTCCTCAAGAAAGAACTGAAACTTCAAACCTCAAACACGACCGGAATGGTCATTTTGAAGGCTGAGTTTTACTTGAAGTAAAAAACATTGATGCGAGAACCATGGCTTCTTCTTAAGCGTGCAATGACACGGTGAGGAGCTTGCTTTGTCTGTTTCAGTCACCTACGGAATGCTCCCAAGCTGTTTCTAACAGGAGGAGGACAAATTTGGGGCTGTTTCCACTGTGAGATGATAGAACTTTTCTTCTTTAAGCTTCCCAAACACCCCCTAAGGATCACGGATGTCCCTGTTAAAGGCTGGTCTCTCCAAAGGGAGGAAGAAGACAAGGCAGCATCGAAGAGCAGAGGTCTCCTCAAGCCAGTTTGATGCTCACGGAGATGTTTAGGTACAGAGGAATGGTGGCATTCTGGTGTAAAAGCTTTGATTTCTGGTTGATTTGTGGTAGTGCCCCCAGCTCTCAAACCTGTAGTGGTTGGTAGTGTTAAAAAGCTTATTGAAAGACTGGCCTTATCCTGGACACCAGTGTCTCCACAGCCTTTCCTGCCCCATTCCTCACATGGCAGCTGGGACATAAAGGAAGGTAGTTAGAGAAAACAGTGTTTGAAGGGGATCAAGGCTGAGAAAGAACCAGTCCTTGCTCTTATCGATCACTAATCTTCCTTCTATGCTTGCTGAGACGCAGTCACTGCCATCCCACTGTGAAAGCTGTTTCACTGCACGTCCTCCTCAAGACAAGCTCTACAGCCAACTGATGTGGTCTATTCAGTAGCAGGGGAAAGCACGCAGGGCACTGAAATAAAACTGATAACAACACTAAAAGCTTCTCTTTGGAACAGCTTTCTCTGTGATTCACAAGAGATCCCGATGTGCTTCGGGAATCGCTGGGAAAGCTGCTTAATTTAACACCCACAGGCTCTCATTTGCTCAAGGACAAGCAAATCAAAAAGGCCTGAAGAAATGGATGTTTCTTCCAGCACCACAATGCAAGGACTAATCTTCTTACTTCCCTTAAGTACGCTTTCTGCACTCTGCTTGTTACTCAGTGAGTCCAGTTGCCTTCTTTACCATTACTGACCTTGAAGTCTGAGAGGGTTTAATGATGCCACCCTCTGGTGAGAATGCAGAGACAGCATTGCCACTAAAGATGGACAGAAGAAATGATGGGGTGAGCTCAGCACAGAGGGTGCTGCATTAGGGACTGTAGTGATAGGACCAGGGGTAACGGGTTAAAACTGAAACAGGGGAAGTTTAGATTGGAGATAAGGAAGAAGTTCTTTACTGTGAGGGTGGTGAGGCGCTGGAATGGGTTGCCCAGAGAGGTTGTGAATGCTCCATCCCTAGCGGTGTTCACGGCCAGGTTGGATGAAGCCCTGGGTGACATAGTCCAGTGTGAGGTGTCCCTGCCCATGGCAGGGGGTTGGAACTGGATGATCTTAAGGTGCTTTCCAACCCAAACCATTCTGGGATTCTATGATTCTATGGACAAGGGTGGATAGAAGGATAGTGAGAAGGGAAACTGGAAACACTTGGTTCCAGGTGCTGGTAGCCTTGTATAAAAGGACGTATGCCAGTTGCCTTTTCTGAATCTGGCTTGCTCTGTAACCTCTGGCTCATGCATTCAGTGTTGTCTTTATGGTAGCTTGTATTCTGACCATCCCTTGCACTGTAGTCTCCTGGAACCTGAGCTACGAGGAGGATCTGGAGAGCAGGAACCAGCAACAGGACCAAGAAGAAGGAACTGAACAAGAGACCAAGTGATGGTGAGTCTTAGTGCTTCAAATGAGGGCTCCCTCAGAAAAACCATCTGGCAGCAGTATGAGGACCTCTGTTCCCTAAGGTAATACTGAGAGGGGCTACAGTAAAGCAAAGACGTGCTGGAGAGGGGCTCTGAAGCACCCAGGGGTTAAGACCTGGTCAAATCTGAGCCAACTGTAGTATTGCCATTTATAAACCAGACAAACCCAGCTTTAAGCCTCCTCAAACACCTTCCTTCCAAAACGTGGTGGTGAAGGTCCTTCTGTACCAGGAATCTAGCGAGATGTCCCTAGGAAGAGCTGGAAAAGCACTTCCTGTGTGTGCTAACCCAATTCCCCATCCCTGAGCAGTCTTAGGCCATTAGCACCATTACTCAAGGCCCTTCCAGTGGGAGATGCTCCTCACTGCCTTGTGCTCCTGTTATGGCCAAATTGGAGCCCACGTTACTCAGTTGCCTGGGGCAAAGGGGTGGGATAGAGGTGGTGCCATTTCCTTCTAGTTTGCTCCTACTTCCTTGAAGCCCAGAAAAATAATGGGAGCTGCAGCTCAAGGTTTCAAGCAGTTCTTCTATGTAAGGAGCTGTGCTGGTGAAGTGCACACGGAAGCAGCAGCACATCTGGCACTAGAGGGAACTGTCTTGTCAGCAGATGCATGGAGCCATCGACCCTTCTGCTTCCTCAGCATCCTCTGATGTGCCCTGCAAATCCATTGCAAGCTGTGCTGCTGTTTCTTAGTGTCACCGTGCTGCTGGGCTTGATTTTAATACAGCAAATGTAGTATTTAGGGGCTAAATGCAAACTTCTTGTGGGTGAAGCACAGCTTCTTTCTATGGCCTGTATTATCCCAGCCTATTGACCTACTTGTAGCTGGATTGTTGGATTACAGGCTAGTATGGAACAGTGACAAATGCATTTAACTTATCAGAGACCTAAAATCTGAGGGGGGTGGCAAATGAACCGTTCTGGTTACAGCTGCTAATGGCAAGTGGATAATATCATCTACAGAGCGAAAAAGTAGTGCCAGGGTCCTTGCTTGTATTCTCTGTCCCACCACTAACCTCTGCCTTCAGTGACACAAGGTTAATGTGCTGCTTGTAGCTGGATTGAAGTACCACAGCTGGAAGTTGGATAGAAGCAAGCTTCTTCACAAGCAAACTGCTTTCTCCATCTCCAATGGGAGCTATTATACACTGTGTCCTTAGGAAAAGAATGACAAATACAATACATTAATTACTAAATACAGTCTATTAACTACTGACATTCATGTCTTGAATATCCATGTAACAAAATCATACAGGAGCAGTTGGTAGGTGTTCTTTTCTGCATTAGCACTGACACTGCAGAACCCAGGTCTTGAGGTCTGGGTGTGTGTATGTTGAAAACCAAGCTCTTGCAGTAGTTACCAAGCAAATTAGGAAGTTCTTACAAAAAGTGGCAGCAGGATCACCATCAGCTTCACCAGAAGGGCTGTATACATGTGTGACAAGTGTCCTTTAGCACTTTTAAACTCATGTTTAGCTTTGGTAACGGGGTTTGAATCTCAGGATGACATCTCTGCAGGTCACAGGTTTTCATTAGAGCTCTGGGTCTCTTACAGAGTCAAGAGACCAGAGTGCAAGCAGCAAATCCTGGTGCATTAAGGACTTGGGTAAGTCCTTAATACAGAAAATAGTTCATTCACTGCTGAAATGTGGCCATTTATAAGGGGTCTGTAAATGGCCTTTGGCAAAGCACCACAGCGTGCGTTGGTGATAGCTACAGAGGAAATATGTTACCAGCCAGGAGCTGCAAAAGCAATGATGGGGAGAGAGACAGTGCAACCGCTAGAGTTCGGGTTTGGGAAGAAGAAAGCTGGTAACTGAGGTTTGCTTTGGGCAACTCTCCTTTGGTGGTTAGCAATAGCAGGACTTGGTATGGAACCTTGCATGGATGGGACTTGTGCCCTCATTGCCATCAGAGCATCCTGCTGGGACAATGGTTTTGTATTACCTATGAGACCTCAGCGAAGGACGTCCCAAAGGTAACAGAGACAAAATGGAAATGACAGAAGTTAATCCACAACCAATGTGTTCATAGTTTCTCTATTAAATAGAGCCTTAAAACTTCAGACTACCTTGGACCAGGGCTTCAGATCCATTCCCAGCGAACTCTGATCCAAAGGAAATGTGCAGGTAGGGGCTCCTGATGCCAATGTTGCAACCAATGACATATTATATGGGATATTTGAATGAGAGGGATTCACAGTGGCACCTAAGTGGACATGAAGTGTCCTTTTTATCTCACTGCAAGCAGTCTGGCTAAATATGTGCCTTATTCATTCTATTTATAAGTAGATGAGGATTCAGGTTTTATCTGTTCCTCAAAAGGTAACCCTGCTGCTAAAAGATTTATGTTACGTGTCAGTGTGATTCTCAAACAGGAAGCGTTGATTGCAATGGCAAAATAAGATGCAAAGATAACTCACCACCCCCAAAACCACAAAGCCCAGTCCCCATCCCCCCCCCCCCAGTTCCCCCAAATCCAGAGGTTTCCTGACCTTTTTGCACAAGCAGATGCTATTCAATGGATAGATTATACCAAGTGTGCTTCTGTGTGTGCATTTTCATGTGTAAACTGTGACTTGCCAAGTAAGCAAGAGTCTATCTGTAGTTTATGGTAGATCAAAAGGGGTTATCCTGTACTGAGAGACTGGTTTCCTTTCTCATATGTGATGGATAGGGACTGGATGATCCTCGGGGATGCGCTGATCCAGTCTAAGGATGTATGCAGCCTTAGTGCTGTACATAGGAAAGTGTATGCTGTAAACTGGCTGGGCAGTTAGAAAGCACCAGCTTCCCACTGCAGAGGCTTTGAAAGGGAAGCAGCATCTTTAAGTAAAGGCTGTACTTAACTGGAAGTCCAGTGGAGGGACTTAAAGAGACACCAGTGGGCTTTCAGTCAGGCTCAAATGGTGCAAGGAACACCTCGAGGTATAAGATAAGCAGAAACACAGGAGACCACACAGTATTTGCTGTCACACAGCACAGCAGAGGCACGGCATGGGCAGGAGCTGTGGGGCTGTGGCTCCCCATACACCCTGGCATGCTGCAGTACAGTGAAGAGCAGCAAAGCCTTCAGCTGCAGCTCAGCCCAGTCCTGGTAAAGCTGGTTACTGGTTGCCCTCAGAGCACCGGATGTTTCCTGGAGGCTGAAGGGTTTCTAAGGGACAATTACAAGGAAACTCTTAGTGCTGATGCAAACAGAAGGAAAATGGTTTGGTTTTCAGTGGGTTTTCTTTGATTTACCACTTCTGCTATGAGGAGGCATCTGCACGGACAAGCTGTTTGCTGCAGAACCCAATGCCAAGAAGCCACCCTGAAGCTTTTAATCCCATGCCAACACTCAAATACTGAGCACATAAATAACACATTCATGATAATAACTTGCAAATACATGGCATAAGCAGTGATGATCTTAGGCTGACAGTCATTGGGCTCACAGGAGCACTGCATTGCGCAGGTGGATCTGGAAGTTATGTGTGCTGGGATGCCCTGGGCTGGGGATGGGCCGGATTGCTGGGAAACCACTGGGATAGGCAGGAAAGTGCTGTCCTCCTTAGAGAGCTGTCAGAGAGGCTTCATGCTGGACATGGATCATATCCAAATGTGCCTGTTACTCCTCCCACTCAGTAACTCCCTGTTGTCTGGAATAGAAAAGTGAATTCAAACAAGCCAAGTGAGACTGCATTGCTCAGCTTGGCAACCCACCCTCTCCAGGCTGATTTTGTGCAGACACGACTTCTTGTTTAGTCTCGGAGCATCTTCCTCTTTCTTTCTTTCTGCACATCTTAGCATTTCTTTAAAAAACACTGTAAAAATCCCATTTACTTCCAATGCCACTTGCCTGGGGGTGGGGACAGAGGGGATTGGCTGATCCCGCTTGGGCAGGCTGGACTTTGAAGTGGAATCTGATTTCAAGTGACACTTACGCTGCATTTCATCTTAGACGGTAAGTCTGGTATCTGGAAGTGCACTGCTAGCTTCTGGTTTTAAAGTTGAGCACATAGAATGTATTTACACCTAATAAAGGGTGTTTTATGAAAGGGGCTGTGATCCTGTAGAGTGAGCTGGGTGTGCAGTAGCCCAGGGTGGATGATTTCATATATGTGTAGTTACTGTAGATCTAAGGCAGAAGTTCTTCCCTGTGAGGGTGCTGAGGCGCTGGCACAGGGTGCCCAGAGAAGCCGTGGCTGCCCCATCCCTGGCAGTGTTCAAGGTTAGACGGGGCCTTGAGTGACACAGTTTAGTGTGAGGGGGTTGGAACTGGATGATCCTTTCCAACCCAAACCATTCTGTGATTCTTTTGCACATGGAAAATGTCTCCATGGAAAGGCTCTCCTCCAGCCTTCTTAGAAACAAGTGGTAGGAAAAAGGGCTTACTCCTCCCACTGATAGCAGAGAACAACTCTTTTGTGCTAGTTGGAAAGCGAGGGGGGTTCTGCAGGTTTGCCATACTCCCACTTCCATCAGTGTCTACAGAGAGGGTCCCACTGGCATGGACTTGTTTTGGGAGATCAGTCCTTGATTTTTCCTTGTAAGATGACCTCAGCTTCGCAGGTGGCTGCGGTCCATTCCCTTACCTCCACCCCACAGCGCCAATGCAAACCTCTTGCAGCAGATGATGGCAGGAGGGCCCTGCAGAAGGTCTCTCACTTGTCTGATTGCAAGAGTAGAACGGATGTTTGCAGGATGCAGAGTGCACAAGGTAAATGTGTCCTCTGGGATGGGTTTCATCCGGGTACAGCTGCAGGTTTCCCTGGGGAAATCAGCTATGGGAGGGGAGGCCCCAAAGGTTGAGGAAGGTTGTGTTAAACAGCATGGGCAAGTGGTTATTTTGTCCTGAAAGCTCTTGTATGATGGGATAGACACAGCTGGTGTTTACAATGGGTGGCAAACAGAGTATGGGCATGAAGCATGTGCTTACCACCCTCTCCAAGCAATTCGCAGCCTGATTGTGATGTACTTGGACTAAGCACAATGATTCCCAAACCCGTACCTTTTCCTGGATCAGCCCCAGGTCTGGACCTAAATCCTTAAGCATGGTCTTTGCTCTGGTTAGTGCATGCTACAAACACCAAGTGCATTGCTGGCAGTAACTGTGTGTTGAGAAATAACTCGGGGGTGTTTTAACAGTAGGATTTTATTAGGTATGAAAGCACAGGTAAAACATTTATTGCAACCAATACCCCAAAATCACTTCTATATGAAGATATAGCATCAAAAATATACCCCTTAAATATCAAAACCATTACCCTTGCTAACAGTCAGCTACCATTCATTAAACAGATCTCCAGTCCCTCAAAAACTGAGTTGAGGTCTATGTACATTTGTACCCCATGTTCATACACCGGCACATGTGCAAGTTTTAATGATGAAACTACTCAACAGCTTCCCTCTCCTTAAATTCTTCTCCAACTCCCACGCCAGGCCAAGAGTGCTGCTTTTGCTCCACCTTCCCCCTTGCTCTCTCTCAATTCAATTCCACATTCAGCCTTGACATGTTGTACTGCTTTGGTTCTTAAAATCTTCACTGGTTTAGAACTTCTAATGCTTAACAAGAGGCACGTCAGTGATTCAGTGCAGCCGTTGAGCCTCTTCATACGGGTAATGACAGCTCTCAGAGGTGGCTGGCCCTGCAGATGATGTATTCACACACATGTCTTCTCCACAGAGCCTTTCAGACGAAGACAGAGCCATCCTGGTCGCTGGTGTTGAGGGTTATGTTGCTGTTGACAGTGCTTTCTGCATAGCTGGCGGAAGGGGTGAGCTGGTAGCGGCTGCAGGGCCCACAGAAGCACAGGAATGGGCAGTACTTTAAGCAGACACGATGAAGGTATTTCCTGAATTTTTCCCCAGCAAAGGCATAGATAAAAGGATTGAGACAGCAGTGGCTGAACGCGATGGTTTCAGTCAGGTGCATTGCGTAGTCCAGGGATTTAATTTGGTTGCAACTTGTGAATACCTCATAGTGCCTTAAAGTCTCTAGAAAAATCAGGACGTTGTAGGGGGACCAAAACAGAAAAAACACCACCACCACGACCAAGACCAGCTTTACAGCCCGTGCTTTTTTCTGGTTCTTGCAGGACAGCAGGGTTCTGATGATCCCACAGTAGCAATAGCAAATGATACAGACCGGGATGAAAAACCCAAGGGTGTTCAGCTCCACATTGCAGAACACTGGCCAGATGTTCTCCAGCTCCTGGGGGTAGATAGAAATGCAGTCGTTTTCTACCAGCTGGGAGAACACAAACTGTGGCACTGAAACTAGAAGAGCTATTGCCCACACTGCACAGCTTATAAGGAAGCCATGCTTCACTGTTCTGAATTGCAGAGAATACGTCGCCCGGACAATGGCCAAGTACCTGTCAATACTGATAACGGTGATAAAGAACATGCCCCCAAAGAAACCAATGTAATACAGTGAGGAAACAGCCGTGCATGGAACAGTCCCGAGGGTCCATCCACGCACCGTGTTGGAGGCCCAGAAGGGGAGGGAGATCACGAAGAGAAGGTCCGAGATAGTCAAGTTCAGTAGATAGATGTCAGTGATGCTTTTCTTGCTGCCTTCTTTCACAATGGCAAAAACCACCATGAGGTTCCCTGTGAGGCCGAGAGCAAACACTGCAATGTAGAATATTGGCAGGAATATTTTCCCAAACTCTTGGATGTCAGTCTTATTGCAGGAAAAAGCTTGTTCGTCGTAAGCGTATTCGGCCGTTGTTCCTGTGAATGCTTCCGTCATGCTGAATCTTCTGGCTACATGAAAAGGGAAAAGAGGATAACGTCAGAGAGGGAGATCCAGGGAGATGACAACATGGCCAAACCAGCCTGTTAAAGCTGGATCTGGAAGGAAAGGTCAGCGAGGAAAAAACCTGCAACTGATAACTACCCCTTGGTCACAGTGTCACTGTCTTCTTACAGGAACCCCCATTGGCTGTAAGGAAGGGACTTGGTTCAGTGACCATAAGCTGCCTCAAATCAGACGTTTACATCTCCTGTCAGTGGGAGATGTGGTCAATAGAGCCAGTGAAGAGCAGTGTGAGGCCAAATGTGCTTTAAGACAAGGCAGGCTGCTTTCCAGACTCTGCTGACCGTGTTGCTGAAGCTCCTTTTGACTATAAGGAGAGCATGGGCACGTTACTCAGTGGTAGACGCCGATGGTGTGTAACTGCTCCCACTCCTAGCACTTGGAGTGAAGTGGCTGGAATCCCAGCACATCCACTCTTCACTGACAGCAATAGTTTTTATAGCCTCTGCTTAAAATAAGCCTTGTGTGACTAAGCATGAAATAGAGATGTCGTGAGGTGTGAGACAGTCCTTGCCCAAGAAGTTTCATTTGATGTAGTGGTAACAACAACAAACTCTCCCATGGGTGGCTACTGTGACCATTGGTATTTTCTCTTAAGGCTTCATTGCCAGAGCACCCTTTGTGGTGTGGGCCATGAATTTCTGGCCTCTTATTTTGCAGTCATTTCTCAAAGATGGGTTTTCTGTGCTAGTTGGAAATGCAGGTTCTCCATCTGAAAGTACCTTCTTCTTCTGAAAGTTCAAAGCCTCAGTGTCTCCCAAGCATTGAAATGAGAAGTGCCCACAGTCACTAGAAAACAATCTTTGTGGTTATGAACAGGAAAAGTGGGCTACAAGAAGGGCTGTCTCAGCGCTGGCAGTTTCAGAGCATGGGCATGGCACGGGAAGGCAGTTTGCAGCAAGCAGGCACACCCATGGGCTCAGCACCTCTTGCAGTGCCTGCCCACTAGAACTGGGAGCTGAGTCTGAATGCACAGCCTGGCCTTGCTTGCAGCCCAGTTTAATTCTCCAGCTTCTGGAGATGTGGTATCTGACCAGCAGAATTAGATGGGATGCGCAGGAAATGCCTAGGTGCTGGGGCAGAAGCTGACAGCAATTGCAGGCAAGATACTGTGAGATTAGAGGTGCCTACAGAGGTATGTGTCAGGTTCCTTATCTCTTTACTTTACCCTGCTGAGGGATACAGAAATGAGCAGGACAGATCGCATATAATCCCAATGGCCATCATGTTCTACCTTCCCATACTAGAACCAACCAGACTGGAAAAGCCCTTTAAGCTCACCCATTCCAACCGTTCCCAGCACTCCAAGGCCACCACTAACCCATGGCACTGAGGCCTCATCTCCACGCTGTGTGAACACTTGCAGGGACGGTGACTGCAGCCCTGCCCTGGGCAGCCTGTTCCAATGCCTGAGCACCCTCTGGGGCAGGAATTGTTCCTCAGCTCCATCTAAACCTGCCCTGGTGCAGCTTGAGGCCATTTCCTCTTATAATGAGATGTTTTCTTTCTCCTTTCCTGAGCTGGAATGTGGGCAGAAGGTGCCTTTAAAATGGAAAGACTTGTCAGGGTACACCAAGTCTCTTGTGTGGAACATAAGTCACTACAGCAGCCTACCCAGCTCTGCCACTGAGCTGTGACTGCACCAGAGCCTCCATCTTCCTCTGTGGGCTGATGTGCTCCACAGCTGGTTCTTCACTGAGGTACCAGTGTGCAGTAGCTGAGGGCTACCGAAATGACTGGGTCTGGTGCATGAGAAGATGCTGAGAAGTGGGTTTGATCAGCCCCAACAAGAGGCATCTCAAAGGGGAATCTAATGGCAAGGTGTACATGCAAAGCAGGCAACTTCTCTCAGAGGAGTAAGAGGCAATGGCCATGGGAAATTGTTACTCACTATATGGAAAGTCATTTTAACAAACACCTCCACAGGGCTTCATGGAGGCTGTGGGCTCTCCATCCCTGGAGGTACTTGTAACTCAGCTGGCCCTGTTCTGAGCATGCATTTGGACAAGAGACCTTCAGAAGTCCCGTCCTAACTTCATGACTCTGAAACAAAGCCAGGCAGAGGCCACAATGTTTCTGCAAAGTGCCCCAGCTTCTTCTCTGCTCTGTATGCTCCTGTTTCCATGTGTGTGTGATGAGCAGAAGTCCCACTGTGCACAGAGGTAACAACTGATTGATGCCTGCTTGTATCCCATTAGCATCCAGAGAGGGTTGCTCGGTGATGCTTGCCTAGACCGTGTGTGCTGGGTGAAATCCCTGACCTGGAGAGGAAGAGCACACAATGGTTTAGTCTCCTCTCTGAGAACCAGTAGCTGCACTGGTCTTTCTGATGCTTGCTCCCTTAATTCATGCCTAGAAAGGCAGCTTGTTCCTCTGGAGGTTTCCATATGTGCCCACACAAACCACTGCGCTCTCCTGAGCACAGGGAGGGTTTCACATGAGTAAGGAAATGCAGCTCCCACCATGGGGTAGCCCTCAGGTCTGGCAGACTCCTGCGCAGGCTGCACCCACTGGCACTGCCTGCAGAGAAAGCTGGGTGCAGGAATGGCCACCTTCTTCATGGGACACCATTTACATGGAGGTGCAGGAGGAACTCCTGGTCTTACTGAAGTAAAGAGGAATGTCACCTGGGCTCTGGTCTTTCCTGAAGTACCTTTTCAGTCAGGTAATCTCCTCTAGCTCACTGATGGGGATCATTTATTTCTACAGTAACAAATCATTTCCTTTACCCTGGATGGGTGGTTGCAAAGCTCGTGGTACCTATGCCAGCAGGAAGGGTGAGATGCTGCGTGGCGTGGCCAGGGGCAAGCAAGAGCTACACTCACATAAATGACATTGGCATCCAAAACTGCTGGCACAAAATGGTCACAATCTGGGGTATGAAGTGATCTGAAGAGCACAGAGGATGCTGAAGAAGACTGCAGGGCTGTGAGGTCCCTCCACCAGATGTTTTCCCTTGCTGAGTACAGGAAATAGTAGATTCACTTCTGCTTCTCATGGAACTGCTCAACCGCTTTGCTCTCTCTGTCCAGACTTCCCCAGCAGTTTTACACCCTGCTCCCCACAAACACTTCTGCCCTTCATCATGTTTATAGCTGTCTCAAAGACAATAGCCTGCAGGACCCAAACCCCCTGTTTCTCAACCCAGCTGTTCCAAACAACCACGTGCACTATATGTAATACATAGGGAAGTGAAATTAGGAGAGAGCCACAAACTCCTCTAAGCAACAGAAGGTGCATTTCAGCCTTCAAAACTAGCACTGGCATCACTCTGGGTGACAAGAGCCAAATCCTTTATGCATCTGAGCTTTCCAGTTACCACCCCTGGTGCTTCAGCCAAGTGCCACGTTACGGCCAAGAAGGGGGGTTCATGGGCACTTCACCTCTGCCTGGTGCTGTCCCCCAGTGGGAAGGTAACAAACAATAACCAAAAGCAGAGCGTCACGCTTCAGCCTTGCACAATGTGCTGACAGAAGCATTTGAGGCTCAGGAGGATTTTCACACCTTAGTCAGCACTTCTGGGGGAGGCTGAGTTGTGCGCTTCTCTCATGAAGGCAAAGCTGCACACCAATGATTCACCGGCCCAGGGAAGATGGGAGGCTTTGTGGGAAGCCCTATGAAACCCAATGGGCACATCTGCCTTTCTCACCCTTAGATGTGAGCTGTCACCACCCTACCCAAATATAAACGTGTTGCTTTTGTGCATTTGTGACTACACCCATCTGCTTCTGGCCAGCCGGGGGGTCTCAGCCACACCATAGGGGTGTCCTTGGGTACATCCAAATGACATGGTTTAGCTGCCGCTGGCTCTTCTAACACACAAAAGAAAGAGCTTTAAGAGAATTAACCAGAACTAGATGGAAACCAACAGGAGAGATGCAAGTCTTAACAGCACTCTGGCTGAAATGCTTCAGCAGCCTGGCACCAAGCAGCTACCACGCAACCACCAGCCTGCTGCGGACATCTCTAACCACCATTTGTATGATACCCAAAACAAAACTTGGGCTTACTTACAGCAATGTGTGATGGGGCCCAGTTTCTAGTCCTACACCCAACTGGTTCCTGTAATACACTTAGCTCATCTTTCAGAGCTGGGCGGTTCTGTTGTTACAGGACAGTCTCTGGAGCTGTTTGGGATCCTGTTAGATAGCTGGGGTCAAAAGCAGCACAGCAGCTGCAGTTACTTTAAATTTATATCTCAGTCTTTTATTCAGTCCTGAATTGAGGAGATAATCTCCTGTTCCACCTCTAGAGGTGCTGGAAGCAGCTGACGTAAGAAGGACATGGAGCTGTGGGAGCAAGTCCAGAGGAGGCCACGAGGATGAGGTGCTGGTGCTGGCACAGGTTGCCTGGAAAAGTGGTGAATGCTCCATCCCTGGCAGTGTTCAAGGCCAGGTTGGACAGAGCCTTGGGCAACATGGGCTAGTGTGAGGTGTTCCTGCCCCATGGCAGGAGGTTGGAACTGGATGATCTTAAGGTCGTTTCCAACCCAAACCATTCTGGGATTCTATAACATGATTCTGACCTTTGGAAGCAGGGAGCAAGGTGAAGCAGCAACCTTCAACCTGGTCAAAATGAAATCTGAACAGCGAAGAGGGGGAGCGTAGCTGATGCCAGTGTGGGTGGCTTAGAGAAGCTTTTGTCTGGACATCTGATGCAATTACAGGGTTGATAAAGGGTACTGTGCAGAAGAGTTGAAGCTTTGACTTGCACTGACTGCTTATTTCATAGAAACATAGAATAGTTGATGGACACAGCTCTCCAGACCAATGCAGCACAAGCCCAGCAACACGTTACAATGGGATTCAGGATGGTTAACTGTCAGAGCTCAAAAGCCAAACAACTGTGGAGGATGTCTCACCAAACACAGAGTATTGCTTATAAAAGGTCTGTGGGAATAATGAATTGAAAGCCCCAGACTTGTATTTTCACCCTTGGTCTGAAATCTGACTGGGAGTCACAGCTGGTAGGGGAAGTGAGGAACGAGTTAGAGAATTAGACAGTAATTCAGACAGACCTGAATAATCTGGGGCTTCCTGGATGATTCACATTGGCTTTAATGCAGCTGAAGCGATACGCTAGGGAGTTAAACACCACAGACCGTGTCTCAGGAGTGGGAGAACATCTACTGGGAAACCTGGCTGCTGCTATGGGCAGTCTGAAAGCCAGCCCTCAGCCAGATGTTGCAGTAAGAAAAGCTGATGCAACCCTCGGGTGCTTACAGATGTTTAAAGGCGTGCTAAATGGGAAGTGGCTTTACCACTGCAGAGCCTGGGACTGGGGCTGTAGGCATACACTTGATTTCATAGCCTTGCTCATGTAGTGGGATTAGCTATACCATAAACTGACGCATGGAAATTCAAACCAGAGACTTGCAAGCTGAAAATCAGATACACATTTTAACAGTGAAAGGCAAATCACTGGAACAGACTTCGAGTACAAAAAGAAGGTTTTTGTATGCCTGAGAACCTCCACAAGAGAAAATACCAGTCTGGGATATGGCTTTAGGCCAGACACAGTGGAGGAGCCCAATCCTACAGCCCCTGATAGGCAGGGAGGCAGAGCAAATGGGCTATTGGGGCACACTCAGCAACGACTCTGTTTTGGTCCCCTGTTTGGGGACAGGGATGTTGCTATCAAACAGCCAGTCTGTACGGCCTCTGTTAAACCCTGCATGTTTTGCCACCTTCTAACCAGTTCTTTTATCATTCCTCCATCGCTTCCAAGTGGGTGTGTGGTGTCATCCCAGATGCATCCTTGCTCCCTGGTCCTCCAGTCCTTCCCTGCTGACTTTAAGGTGAGAAAATGCCTTTCTTTGGTATTTCTTTTTAATTCTGTGATTTATTCTCACATCAGCCAGGCCATTTCCAGAGTTATTCTTAATAATCAATTACTGCTTTGGTTGATTTCATTTATGGAGACTTGGCCCTGGACTTTGAGGGTGAGCTCTTTGAGAGAGAATAGTGCTGTGGGCTGCTTCATTATTACAGTTTCCAGCTCAAGGTGGATTCAAGGTGCAGAAGCGTGATGCTGAGGCTTTCTGAAAATTAGGGCATTCAAGGTGTCCTAAATAAAGCACCCAGCAATGGAAGCCGATCAAACCACTGCTGATTAAGATAAATGCAAGTCTGAATCTTGCAGAGGTCTGTGGTCCCTTTAGAAAGGCATTTAGGTGAAAGAGATCTAAAAAATGCCCCTTCCCTGGACCAGGTCTACAGTTTTGACACCAGCATCACAAACTGAATTGGAAGCAGACTCCACCAGCTGTGGAATAAAATCTACAACCTTAAACCAAGAGTTTGGGGTAAAAAAATACACTTGAAAAGATCAGTCTTGGATCATGGAGGGTGGGAGAGGATCTTTTTCACCTTTCCCTAAGGCTTTATAGCATTGCAAAGTGCTTTCTTAGAGATGCTCCATGCTAACCTGGAGATAACTGCAGGGCAGCAAGTAACCAGGGCACAAGTTTCAGCTTAACCCATCACATCAAAAGTGCGTATACTCTGATTTTGTCATGGCTCCACTTTCAGGGCATAACCAAGGCTTTTGAGCAAGTGACCATGCCAATAGTCACATCAAGGCACCTTCCTGGGGAGCTATTATTGATACCAATCATAGACTCACAGAATCCCAGATTGGTTTGGGTTGGAGAGGGCCTTAAAGCTCATCCAGTTCTAATCCCCTGTCATGGGCAGGGACACCTCACACTAGACCAGACTGCTCCAAGCCCTGTCCAGCCTGGCCTTGAACACTGCCAGGGATGGGGCATTCTTCTGAAAGGGAGCTAAATACTGGGGGGCTTCTGAAAAGTCCCACAGGGCATTAGCCTGAACCTCTGGCAATCAAAGTACCTTTAGTAATCTGGCCCTACGGAGGTCAGAGCCTTAAAAACCCATTTCAGAAATGACTTGGGCATTTAGGAGCCATGGCCTGACAGTATGATTCAGACTCCTGTGTTTTCTCCAGGTCTTAAAACTGAGGTTCAGAAATCACTGAAATGCTTCTGAAGTTTTCATCCGTGACTCTCAGGGTCATGATTCTGTGGCCAGACCTCAGGGTCCTCTGCAAAGCCTCTGCAACCTGAGCTGGTTTCCAGGCAGAGACCAGCCAGGAGACAGGGAACCAGGTGAACGCTGCGAGAATCCTGTTGGAGAGCAGCAGTTGTATTTGTCCTCACGGAAGCTGGGGAGCACTTTAACTCAGCTGCTGGGGCACGGAGCTGCCCGCAGGGCACTGGGGTTTGGGGTTGTCATTTGACTGGACGGTGATTGCCAGGGTCAGGGTTTTCTTGGGAAATCTGCTCCACAGGTATGTCCTGTAGTTAGTTCCCTTTTGCCTTTCCTGCCCGCACAGTCACTCGTGACACTGTGTAATTTTATACCTGTTGCTGAGCATTATGGTGGTGTTTTCTCTTACCTGCTGTTCCTCAGGAGTCCTTTTTCCCAGGCCTGTCCTTCTTAAGCAGCATTCAAATTCCTTTTGTTTTCTCTGTTGAGGGGACAGTGAAAACAGATGATTTTTTTTGTAGCTATGTGCACTGCTTGTGCTTGTTTATGGTTACCACTCGCCCCATCCTCTCACCACATTTATTGTGGGGCCTATTTACTTCCTGCCCCCCCCCCCCCCCCTTTTTTGTTATTAATAAGCTGATATTGCTTCAGCATCCTTCAGAAAACTGAGAAGGCTGTCTACAAATGGGGCATCTCTTAGATCACCTTCTCTGTTATTTTAAAGAGCATTACTCCTTCTTGACTATGTCCAGATGCGATTTAGGTTCTGGAGTTGACAGCCCCTTTCTGGGAAGATCACATTTACTCTGTGATCTACTCTCAGAGTTAAGTCGTAAGTGTTCTCCTTTGCCAAACTTTAGCCTTTTCCTCTCCCTTTTGGACTTCTTCTGTACTGCCCAAACCCTCAGAATTCATTTCAGTTCCTGTCTTTTATCCTCTCACCCAATTCACTGTCTGGCTGCATCAACACAGGGTTTGCCCCAGCAGAACTTCTGTTTCTGGATCTGTGTTTATATCACACAAACACTTAACGGGCTGCCGTCACTGGATTACCCAAATGCCTCACCCCAACCAGCAGCCATCCTTGTAACAACAAAACCTTCCCATGGAAATATGAGTCACAGAGAAATTAAGTGATTTGCTCATACAGAAAGTTGGGGTTTCAGGGGTTCTTTTCATTTCTGCCATTCTCTTGCTGCTCTGTCCTCATCAGACACTTGCTGCCATCTCTAGCAGACTTTCTGGGTCGGGCTGTCCTTCAGTGTCGGTGATGTTTGGGATATTGGTTCACTGACTGGAACTAAAATCAAGCAACACTGGTGAGTTCTGACATCTAACAAAAGCCCTCTAATGAAGTAGAATGGCTGCATCTTCTTGCTCTGTCTTTTCTATGCTGCACACTAGCCATCTGCCAGCATTAACCTTGAAGACTTCTAGCCAGGGTGAATGTTGCCACAAATAACGCGTCACAGTAAAATCTCCCTGCTCTGGGTCACTTCGATTAATAAAAGCTTTTCCCTTTCTACTTTCACAGTCTGTAAGCATTATCCACATCATCTTTACCCAAATTAAGTATTATTTAGATTCCAAGCACTAAGCAGTGAAGAGTTCGCTTAAGTAAGTACATCAGACACCATTTGTTGCCCTCCTGCTCTGTCAGATTATAGGTCAAGTGGAATTGTCTCTTACCTTAATTCATAGCTGCAGTGAAAACCAATGTTTTCTTCAAGCGGAGCCTGTTTGGGTTTAAATGTATATTTCCTCTTTAGAGCTGATGCCTACCCTATGAAACATGTGAAGTTTGGCAGGGCAGCTTCCTGGGCTGAGCTTCGTGGCTCTGCTGAGAAAGTATTAATGTGCTCTGCTCCGGTCCTGCTGGTGCCTTGTGAAACTGTGAAGCAGGATGCGGCCACTCTGAGGGGCAGAACTGCTTACAGGGGACAGGACTTGCACAGCAGAGATGCCTGAGGAGCCTCATATTTGGGGTGTAAAAGCTGCCACCCCCTTGATTCCCCTTGTCCTATGCAGAATGAGGTATTTTTGACTTGGTGCAGTGTATACAAGTCCGAGCCTGGTACGCTCCCCTGAGCAGTTGGGACACAGGATGCAGCACAGAGGAGTACAGGTACAGGATGGTACAAGGTTATATCCTTGCAGCTATAAGAAACTCACTGGTGGTCAGTTAAAAGAATGCTTCCTGGAGCTGGCAAAACTGCATTTAGCAGTAACACACAGAATAAAAACAGTACCTAATGTATGTAAGGGGCACCACACATAGTAAATTGGGTGTTACACAAGGCTGCAGACCAGGGAAGGCAGAAGAAGGTATCAAAGCATGTCAGAAAACATACAAAACCAACCCTGAGCAGATCCTAGAGAGAGGGAGAAAACCCATCAGCAGGACCATTGCACTGGTCACAGGGAAGGGCTGGAGATGCTGACAGCTCACTCCAACACCTCCCTTCCCAGCATCACACCACCCCCTGGGTAAAAGCACTAGCCTTAGGACCCAAAGCAGCAGGGAAGGGTGAATGTGCCATCATGAAAAGGGATAGAAACTGCATGTGCAGAATAACTTAAACTGCATTAGTAGTCTTCCTTTTTGTGCACCCAGCAGATCTAGACTGACGATGATTGGAGCTTTGAGATTGCTGTAACACTGACAATCAGTTCTTGGCTTTACCTACACACGTGCTTCCTCTTTGCCTGTAAACAAGGTTTTGAGTACATCTCTCTGCAGCCCAGGGCTTCCAGTGGACAGGAGGAGTATGAAGGTTTAAGCATTGGCATGTTCACTAATCAAGGAGCCTTCTTGGCCCCTGACACGAGCATTACGCTCAGGGATGCCACACATCCCAATTGGCATGGCTGGGGCATGTGCAGTGGGATGTATTATTATGGGGATCCGAGACAGTGTCCAGCTGGGGAAGGTACCAATATCAAAGTCCTCTGGCACACACAGGAATACAGTCCTGGAAAACACCTCCGGGTCCTGCCCCTGCCTCAGATGCCAAGGGAGGTTAAAATGCTTTCTCTCCAAAGTCAGTAATGCCGCATCCAAACAGGCTGGGCTGGATGGGAGGTTTTGGGATGGTGAGCATCTTCCAGGTTGTCTCAGCTCACTGACTGGTGTAGTGACTTGCCAGGCAAATATTCCTGTGTAAGTTGAGTTCTGCTATTTCTGATAATTACATATCTTTTCGTGGCATTATGCTTTGTCTAGCAAAGGTTACATACCCAACAGCCACACAGCAATACACCAGAGGTCAAACTGAGCTTCCAGCATCAACCAAGCTGCACAAGTGATGTCAGCACCCGTGGAAATAATCAGGGAACCAATTCCTGGTTAGGCATTAGCCAGGAACAGCAAAGGTACATACTGAAAAGGAAGTTTAAAGGTTAGGGAATAGGAAAGGGCCAGAGCAGCAGATCTTTAAACCTCATCATTTCCTCTTACAGCTGTGTTTCCCTAAAGGCAGCAGTCAACCCCTGCCCTCCAGCGCTGCCCAGAGTTCAACTGGAAGCTAGCACAGAAGAAATGAGGTTTGCCAAAAGGAATACCCACAGGTTTTGACTGGAGGACCTCAAATAAAGAGAAACCAAATCAGGCTGATTCACAGGCATCCTCAACACATCTCCCCAGGGAGACAAAAGAGGCTTTCTGTTAGTGATAGTGATAACCCTAGATAAGGGTGTTGCTCATTATCATGGTGTGCACTTGCAGTGGAACATGAATAGGTACGAAATGAACACAACACCGCCTGAAAAACAATTGCAACATCAAGAAATATCTCTGCTCTCCATCTTTGACCTCTGCTCACCCTCTGGTGCTCAGGAAACACCTCAGGGATAAGAAAGTCTGAGAAAGCTGCTGCAAGTACTTTCATTCTGGTCTTTACATGAAGGGGAAAAGCATCTTTTGTTTCTCCAAGTTAAAAAGAGACAATGCATCTCTTGTAACCAGCAAGACTTTTCCTGGAAAGGCTAAGACAGACTTTGGTGCCTTCCCAGCTGTGGGGTATGGGAGGTTTTCAAAGGAGGAAATCAGGAGTAAAGGATGTGCCGTGCAGGGTTACAGTGGGTAAAGAGTGGGGAAAACCCTTTTTCTTCTTATTCCCCCTCCTTCTTGAGTTTCCTTCCAAATCTGAGACCTTATTTCTTTCCACATGTGGGGACACGAGTGGTGTTTCCACAGCAGCAGCATCTCCTCCTGCTCCTGCTCCTCAGGCTGTGGCAAGTTCAAGCTTTGTGGACTAAAGCACTTTGTGAAGAAATATCTGGCCTTCAAGAGGGGTGACCTTATTGATCTCTGCAACTGCCTGGCAGGAGGCTGTAGGGAGGTGGCCCTGCACCAGCCCCATTGTCCTTCTCTGGCTCCACTCCAGCACCTCCATGTCTCCCTTGTAGTGAGGGCCATGTGTGTGTGTATGTGATCACATACACAGCCCTGCATAGAGTCATGTCTGTGCCTGACTTCTGCAGGAAAACCCAGCAAAGGGAGCCTCATCCCTTCATGTCACTGAAAGATGCAAGGGGACAGCTCAGCTCTGGTGTCTTTCCAGCCGATCCAGCCACCCCTGGGAGACACAGTCATCCTTCATTTAAAAGGTGGGGATGCAAAAATTGTCCTTTGAGAGAATAAGGAGTTACGTCTGGGGATGAAAATGTTTCCTCCTGCTCTGGAGAGCTGACAGAGGCTCAGCCAGGTCTCCTGAAACCTAATGCACCTTCCTTCCAGAGCCCGTGCCTAATTTGCCTTGTTCCCAGGCGCCCCTCAGACAGGGCTTTCCGCTGCCATGCAGGGCACAGCAAGGGTCTCCTACACTGGTGTGTGACCATGTCTCTCCCCTGCACAAGAGGTGCCAGCAGCCTGTGCCACTGCCATCACCGACGCCTGCTGACCCCTCATCCTGCCCCCATAGGCACAGCCTGGGCTGGAACTCGGTTTGCTGCAAGCAGAGGTGCCCTTTGGTGTCAATTTGTCCCTCTGGGGATGCAGCCTGACCCCAGGAAGGGTTGTGAAGCCTCCCGTGCTGTGTGTCCCAGGAGCAGCAGTGGCTCCGAACGTGCTCTGTGCTGCCGTGTGTGCACCAGAGGATGTCCTGCCACAGGCTCTGTGCAGATGCTGCAGCAGCCAATGCTGCTCCTCTTGTGCTCAGCTCGCTGAAACGCCTCCCTGAGCAGGGTGGGAGTGGGGTGAGTGTCCCAGTGTCACCCTCAGCCCCAGCTCCCACGGGGTGGCTGCTGACCCACTCTCCCTGTTGCGTCTCACAGCTCCACAGCAGGCTTAGGGCTGCTGGCGCTGCTTGTTCCTTGTGCTGGGCAGCCTGGCAGCTCCAGTTTGGAGAGGTACAGGACTGACTAAGGAGGCCATAAGGCACCAGCAGGCACTTGGCAGAGCCAGTGGAAATCCAGTAAAGTTGTTCAGGGCTTTACTTCAGTGTTATCTGTGAGAGTGTCTTCAGCGTGGGAAGGAAGGGTGATACGGAGTTGTTAGGTTTATGGTTAGGCTTGATGTTAAAAGGTCTCTTCCAACCTAAATTATTCCATGAGTCTATGATCAGCTCTCTTGGGTACTTTTGTCTGTGGGTGGGTGGTTGCAAGGGTGAAGGTGCCTCCCAAGGATAAATGTTAATGTGAACATCGTGCCCTTTACAGTTGCTGACTGTTGGCAGCCTTGGGCCATCCTCCACAGGCTTCTTCACCAAGAATCCCTGGAGCAGAGGAGAGGCAGCACTGCTTCCTCTCTCCCTGCCACAGGGACTGCAGAGCAGGGGCAGGAGGTGGGATGGGAGCACGTCATGGGCACAGGGGGGTAGCTGCAAACCTCTTCCACTGACGTTCATAGAGATGCTCAAAGTGAAAACACACTGCTTATTCAGAAAATATACCTGGCAGTTTCCGTTCCTCTGACTGTCACTGACAGGCTGAAATCATTGGTTTGGGGTTTCACACATCTTCAATGTAACGCTTATCTCACAAAGGAAAAGGCACTTTATGACTGTGCACTGCTCCAGTGAAGTCCTTGGCTGTGACTTGCTAAGGTAAATGCTGTCATCATATACGGGTAAAGGTATGCTTCTTAAAAGCTGTGATACAAAGACATCACTTTGCCACTTTTTCAGACGCAGTGCTGGATTATGGAGGGGAACTTGGCATACCTGCTGGGCTCTGAGGACACGTCGGTGAGTCTCTCCCTGCTGGGCTGCTGTCCTGCAAGCTGAGGCTGGTAGCACTTGTGAGGGGTCCAGTTTTGCCTATGGGGACACACAGTGCTGGTAGGGATGATGGGGGGTTAGAAGAAATCAGTGTGACTGTTCTTCTCAGAAAAAGAAAAAACCATGGGGTGAGAATGTCTTTGGCTCAGGATGCTGTGTTTGTGGAGGAAGGGTGGCTTTAAGGGCAGGGGTAATGCTAGGAGGACATCCTGGGTGGGAGATGTGCTGTCACCCATCTTTACCTGTTTGGTGTCACAGGTGCTGCCCAGGGATGCTGTGGTTGCTGTTGGGTGGGCTGCAAGGGGCCAGGGAGCACAGAAGGGGCATGTTGCTGATGCTGGTGCATCCTGATAGCTGCTGGCAGAGCAAAGCCACTGGTTTTGAAAGGAAAACCTGTTGGCAGAGGAAGGTCTTGGTGGGCAGGAGCTGCTGGCAGCAGCAGTTTGTGCTGGGAAAAGCTTCTGGTGGGGAGGAGGGAGGAAAGGGCAGAAAGTCCTGTCTGCTCTTTGAGAAGGTGTCCTTCAGATCAGACCTGCCACTTCTGATCCCACCTGGCATGGAGAAACATGCCATGTGCAGCACCCACTGGTGACCTGTATGTGCTGGTGCCTTTACAGCTGAAAGCCTGCTGGAACTGTGCAGGAACTGGTCCCACAAAATGCTATTTCTGGCACTCAGCTAACTGGAAACACAGCCTTTAAATGAGCATCAGTTCCTCTTTGAGCCCTACTCCTTTCCTCCTTTCAAAAGGAAACACGGAACAGGACTCTGAAATCTACGTTAGGGGCTCTCAGCCCCCTGGCCATGCCCATTTGTTTTCTGGTTTGTAGATGCACCCTGTCTCTGGTGCTGGTGCCCCACCTGGACTGAGGCATGGGGCTGGGCACCCCACACGGAGCTGGTAAGGAATACTGGTAACCTCTGGTTTACCACCTCAGCTGCCAGAGGACCTGGCAGGGGAGGACTGATCACTCATGTTTATTCCTTGTTTGCATCATAGAATCATAGAATAGATGAAGCACAGTCCTCATGGAGAGGGACTTTTTGCAAGAGCAGGTAGTGACAGGACAAGGGGGAATGGCTTTAAACTGAATGAGGGGAGATTGAGATGAGCTCTTAGGCAGAAGCTCTTCCCTGTGAGGGTGCTGAGGCACTGGCACAGGGTGCCCAGAGAAGCTGTGGCTGCCCCATCCCTGGCAGTGTTCAAGGCCAGGTTGGACACAGGGGCTTGGAGCAAGCTGCTCTAGTGTGAGGTGTCCCTGCCCATGGCAGGGGGTTGGAACTGGATGAGCTTTAAGCTCCCTTCCAACCCAAACCAGTCTATGATTCTATGCAGCCCGTTGTGAGCTGACTTGTGCCTCGTATGTATACTAAGAGGGTAATTTGGTATTTGAGCCTCATGAACTTCATTGTTCTTGGACAGGTGGATTACATGTCCCCAGCATCTAACTCCTCTGCAGCCTATGAACACAACTTCTACTACCCAGAACTGGACATCATCTGTGACCTTGACAATATCCCAGCATTTGCATCTGCCTTTTTTCCGGTGCTGTACTCCCTCCTGTTTGTGACTGGCCTCGTGGGAAATGCTTTGGTCGTTTGGATCCTAACAGCTTTCAAGAACGTCAGGGCCATGACTGATGTGTATCTGCTGAACCTCGCCATCTCTGACCTCCTCTTTGTTTTCTCCCTGCCCTTCTTGGTTCAGTACTCCATCACAACTCAGTGGACTTTTGGTAATGCAATGTGTAAAATCATCAGCTCCGCTTACTTCATTGGCTTCTACAGCAGCGCCTTCTTCATAACCATCATGAGCGTCGACAGGTACCTGGCCATTGTCCAGTCTGTCTACGCTCTACGGGTTCGGACAGCTGCTCGTGGGGCTATCACCAGCCTGGTCCTTTGGGCAGTCGCTGTTTTAGCATCAGCACCAGACTTGATATTTTTCCAGGAGACAACTTACGATAACCAGACTAAGTGCCTGCCTCACTATCCTGACAGCAGCAATGGCTGGAGGACTTTCAGTAACTTTGAAGTCAATGTCCTGGGGTGGCTGATCCCCGTTGGTGTTCTCATCTTCTGCTACCACAGCATCTTGAAAAACCTGCAGAAGTGCCATACTCAGAACAAATACAGAGCAATTAAACTGGCTTTTATTGTTGTCATCGTGTTCATCCTCTTCTGGACCCCCGTCAACATTGTGCTTTTCCTGGACTCTCTAAAGAACATGCACATCATCGATGACTGCCAGACAAGCCAAAGGTTAGACCTCGCCATGGAGCTGGCTGAGGCACTCTCCTTTGTACACTGCTGCCTCAATCCAGTCATCTACGCCTTTGTGGGTGAGAAGTTCAAGAAACACCTTCATGAAGCTTTCAGAAAATATGCCCGTTTTCTGTTGTTCTGCAAAGACCACAGTGGGCACAGACTGGACAAGCACTCCTCTGTTCATGCAGCAACCTCACAGTCATCTTCTGTTGGTGCTGTCTTGTAGAGCTACAGGTGAAAAACTTTCATCCTGAACAGATGACCTGAAACTGAGAAATCCTCCCAGCAGGGCATCCACAGGGAAGAACTGTTTGGTCAGCCTTTTAGGATAGGAAAAGTGGAAGCAGCTGCTTCAGCTTGCTTTTTAACACAGTTGGGGTTCTTAATTTTTAGTGTCTTTCTTTAGCATCTTCCTCCCTTTTCCCCGGCATGTTCTGCCCTGCCTGCATTGTGAAAGGGAGGATGGAATTACCAGCAGACCTCTGCACTCCCTGAGCAGCATGGAGAGGTGCTTTAGAAGCACGTCCTCCCCTACCTCAGATTCAGTACTGAAAGAAACTGGCTATGTTTCCAAACTCAGGACACTTGGCTGCTCCTTCCTTCATCCCATCAGAGTGGACTGGCTTTGTAAGCAGGGTCAAGGCTCACAGCAGGAGCCCAAACTCACTCTTTGGGGAGAAAAGGTCAATGTTTCAGGTATCATGCCAGGGCCTGGCTTTGTTGACAGCTCTGAATGAGGCTTCCAGCCCAGAAAGAGCTTAGTAGGTGAGTAATTAGATAGGCAACAAAGAGAAATGCCATATGCATGTGTTTTGTTGTAATCAATGTGGAGGAGTATCTAGGTATGATCCTCGCTCTCCATTCACTACCAAGGCCTGCAGCTCCTGGGCTGGAAGGGTTTGGAAGTTGTAGCTCAGAAATTACACTGTGGTTGTCAAAGAAAAACCCTTATGGAAATGAATGAGTGTCCTAAGGATGAGTAGAGAAATAGTTACCATGAAGAAAAAAGATGAAGAGTTGAAAAATACTGAGTGTGAGCTGAGAGAGCAGTAACAGTGATATGCCAAAGCTTCTTGTGGTCCTGCTTGCTGGTAAGCCACAGGCCAAGGTGGTTCCTGCTTTCAGCAGAGCCCTGATCTGTTTGCCAAGGGGATGGTGTACGACTGGAGTTACTGCTCCAATTTGGTAACTGTGAGTGACTGGTTTCATAGAATCATAGAATGGTTAAGAGTGGAAAGGACCTTAAGATCATCGAGAGATTTATATGTGAATGGTTACCTATACATATAGATGTACATAGACAAACATATATACACCTGTGTCTATATACCCAAATATGTACACACACATAGACATGCATATATATGTGTATCTTTTTTATATATATAAGTATTGATAGATAAATGCAGTGGTGTTCTGAAGCTTTTACTCCTGCTCTATTTCTTCCTACAAGGTATCACTATATTTGAAGTTTTGTAATAAAGACACTGCATGCAGTGTAACTGCACCATACTTGCACCTGAGAAACCTACTTCATCATTAATTCTTTCAGCTTGTGTGTTTTCTTCTGTCCTGGGCAGTGCTACAAAACTGCCAATCTCTCCAGCTGCCTCATCTCTCCCTCCCTCTTTCTCCTCCCCTAGGAAAAAGCAGAGAATAGATTTCTCTTTTCTTCTAGACATTTATTTTCATGTCAGTGGAACATTTCCTGCCCTTACAATGTTTCCACACATTGGGCTGTCCTCCTTGAGGAGAGCAGAACAAAACACAAACAACAATTCTGACCACAGAGAAAGGCTCTAGTCCCAGCAGCAGGGTCACATCCAGGACCAGCAATCCAGCTGCTGCCTTTCAGTGCGCGCCAGATCCCCCTTGGACAAACAGGGGGGTTTGTATGTTGCAACCACTCAGGTGTTCAGAAAGGGATTCACAGAAATTCAGGACAAATCCAAAGGGTGGTGGACAGCACCACTTATCTCCCCTGCAGATTCACACTGTGAGCCCTCTAGATCAGACCTCGCTCAGCTGAAGCACAAGAGTTAGAAACAATTTCTGCAGCCCTGCAGCCAACCCTTCTGTGAGCACTTTGGGATATGTGCTGGAGCCTATTTGTCCAAACTGGGAAGAGGACGGCCTTTCACTGGTGCTGCTGAGTGTATCTATTAGTGGATATATGTCCCTCTTTTCAGAGGTTTCACTGCTGTGTGTAGCTGTTGGAGTGAGGCTGCTATCCAGGGCTTCCCCACAAAGGTTGTGAACCTGTAGTGTGAGCGCAACATAAATGTGCAGCCTTGTTTGCAAAGCCTTTCACTTCCCTAGTTCTCACTGGAGTCTAAAGGGCACCTTTCCCCCCTCTGCTGCCCCAGCACTGGTTGCAAACCCTTCCAGTGGGGAGGCAGGAGATGCTTTCTGCAGCCCACAGGATTTCCTGCCAGAGGCAGCTACCTTCCTCCATCGCAGCAGCAGCACCAGGAGCACTGAGCTGGACCCAACCTCAGCTTCTCCTCACAGCCCAGCTGCTTTGAGCTGCTGCTGCCTTCCTGTGCAAAGAAAGTAGGTGAAACCCACATCCAGAGGCTGCACAGGACCTGCCCTGTGTTGCTGTGGGTAGCCAGCATCATTAAGACCTCAGAGCTCCTCTCCTTCCTGAAGAGACAAGCCTGGGAGCAGTCTGCTGCCCTGTCAGTGTCTGGAGGGCACGGAGAGCACAGGAGAGCAGGAGGCATGTTCCTGCATCTGTGCAAGCTTGAGGGTAGTGTCAAATTTTAGGGTCATCCCAAGAACTGGGAGCACAAGAAGGACCCAGCTGCTGAGGCTAGACCATCATGGAATCCCAGACTGGTTTGGGTTGGAAAGGACCTTAAGATCACCTAGTTCCATCCCCCCTGCCATGGACCCCATGTCTGTTCACCCACTTGCATAAAAGTACCCACCACAGTTGTTATATTGGTCCTGCTCATATCTGCTACTTAGCTTTATATCCTGATCTTGCTTTTCCTTTTTGCTGAGACGATGCATGTTAAAGAGGATTCAGGATGATGTTGGCATATTAAATAGTCTTGTTTTGGCTTCACCATGTCACCTTAAAATAGAGACCAGAGCAATTGTTAGCCATGTTCAAGCTTCAATCTAAAATACACACTTGTTTTCTTTTGATTTATTGGTGTTATTCACAACAGAGGGTCCCTTCTACAGAGGGTCTCTGTTAGAAAGATGGAGTCTTTGATGCCACCTATAATGCTCTGTATGTTTAGTTGGACAGGACTTGACAGGCTGGAGCATTGCAGTGGCATCAGTGGGGCTCGTCTTGCACAAATGTCACTTGTTGCACTGTGAAAACCTTGCAGCACTTGCAGAGAGCAAAAGGGTATGTTTAAGGACCACCTATTGAACTACACCAGCTAAAAGTGGGATATATGAGGAAGTGCTCGCTTACAGTGTTGCTAGACCCCTTGGGAAATAGAGTGAAGTGGGACCTGGTGGATTCTTCCACATCTTTCAGCTCTGCACTGCAGAAATTCCACTTTAGCAGAGAGAATGGCAGTCTCAGTGTCTGGATCCAAAATGGCATGAAACTTGTCCATATCCGGCTTTTTCTGGCACTATGCTGAAGCCTCCTTCCCAAGGCAACATGGAGACAATGCTAATTAAATCCTTGGCAGCATCTCTGGCTTTCAAGTCACTTGTTCAAGACACTGCATGCAGTCTGGGGATGAGGATGGGAGCTTCTGATTTGATCCTTTCCAGAAGAGTCCTCCCAGCCAGCAGCACAACTCCATTTCTGCTGTGGTAACATCCAGCTATGCCTGCAGGTCAGAACCAGCCAAAGGTTTAACAAGGGAGTAAAAGAAATGTTAACAAAGAGTATTTGTGTCCTGCACCTCTCTTGGCTGAAAGAAGCTCCTGCACAGAAACAGGCTTGCATTATCATGCACAAAACTCCCCTCCTGCCCCAGTAATTGTATCGTAATCCTGTTTTATTTTCAGCCTCTTGAAAACACTGATTATATACCATTATCTACCAGTTACGAAGCACCATGGAGATTCTTAACTGTCCCAGGACAGGATCCATAAAGATTCACAACAGAAAATAATACAAACCAAAACCCCCATAACTTTGAGTATTCTGTCTAGATGTAAAAACCAGTTTAGGTAATTAAAAGAGAATTAGATCCTTAGTCTGAATACGTCAATTTTAACTGTAACACGTGGGCTGGCATGCATTTTGGGTTAATACTTTTACCTCAAAGGCAGCAAGTAATGTTGAGCAAAGCAAAGCTCCTGCTGTGCTACACCAGCTTTGATGCACATGCGTGCTGCTGCGTATCTGTGTGCTGCTGCATCGGTCTGCATTCCTGCTGACTTGGCTGAAGTGCCCAAATGCACAGAGCCAGGTCACAGAAATCCCCTCCTCGGAACAACAGCAGCATGATTTGGGTTACCACAGCCTCTGCTGACGAGTGCATCTGCTGGGGCCTCATCCTGACCCAACACTGCTCTCATCTTATGGCTGGTCAGGACTATCCGTATGGGTCCAATGTGCTTTCCATAGGTCAGTGAAGCAGCATGAGTGCTTCATTTAAGGGAGCAAAACTCTTCCAGGTCCACAGCAAGCCAAGAACCCGGAGGCTGCTGGTACTGTCAGGGTTTCATGCTGGAAGAGCTCATTTGTGGGATGTGCACTGTTTGCTACTGTGACAGTCCCTGCTTTGCTTTGGAAAACAGAAGTGTCCATTGTCTCTCCAGCCAAAGACATACAGGGAGAAGATCCAGCCACACCACGCTCAGCTCCACACAAAACCTCACCTCCACACAGAAACATTTCAAACACATCACGTGGGTCTGTCAGCCTTATTAGAGTCCTTAAGACCACTCCTTTACACAATCATTTAAATGTGTTTTTACTGTGCCTTTTTGAAGGCAAATGTAAACTGCCATGGTTAAAGTCAGAATTAGTCCTGAGAACAAAGCATATCCTTCAGTGCTCAGGCACCTAACCAGTCCCACCCAGCACAGCAGAAACATGTCAAAGGACACCAGCCAAAGGAGCTTTTCCAAAACTACAGATACCTCCCTGCCAGTTTCCCTATCAGTGATAATGTATTGGGTTTGTGCGGCAAGATTTGATAGCAAGGGCGCTGCAGGGGTGGCTTCTATGAGAAGATGCCAGAAGCTGCCCACATGTTGGAAGTAGCCAGTTCCAGCTGACTCCAAGATGGACTCATCAGTGGCCACAGCGGTATCTGTAGCACCTCTGGGCTAACACGTTCAGAAAGGGTAAAATCCACTGTGTAACAGCAGCTAGGAGAGAAGAATGAATAACGAGGACAGAGAGACAGCCCGTGCAGACACCACGGTCAGTGCAGAAGGAGGCAGGCGGTGCACAGCAGAGATCCTCATGCAGCCCATGGTACGACCATGGTGAGACAGGCTGTCACCGGTGGTGGCCCAATGTGAGAGCTAGGGAAAGAAGCACCAGGAGGGATGGAGTTGGGCTGATCCTCTTCTCCATGCGTTATCAGCAGTCAGTTCATGAAACATAACACAATCACTGCCTGGAGGAGGGAACTGTGTAATGAGAGAGGAGCCTGCAGAAGGCAAGAGGGGGTCCCTAATGGAGAGCTTTTGCTGGCCTGTGTGTTATTTTCTCACAGAAGTATATTCTCTCTTTCTTAAGTGGTCCATGCATGTGGCTGTTGCTGTGCTCACGACTTCGTTTCTAACAAGAGCCCACGGCAGCTGGAGTGTGTCGGGATACGCAGGCCCACACTCAGCCAGGGCACAGCAAGCTGGTTCCCAGAAAAGCAGCTCCTGGAAGCTGCTGTGCGCTCCTCCCAGCCTCCTTCTGCTCCTCTGATAAGGAATGGAGCTCAGGCCCGTGGGCTGAGGGCTGATGCCAGTCTACAAGTGCCTCACTGCCGTGAAGGTCCCTTCCAACCCCAACTATTCCATGACCCTGTGACTCGATGCTCTGGAAGCTCACCCCTCTGCTGCAGGCCCAGGAGGTGGAAGACCAAGCAGACACCGCGGGGGTAAGGCAGCGCCAGGGACGCGCTCGGGTTCATGAACTGGGATCTCCACCGCGAGGCGGCTGAGGGAAGACACGGAGGCCACGCCGTTATAAACCACCCCGCTGCCTGCGCCTCACAGAGCCCGCTGGGTATCTGAACAGCCAAAGAACGTGACAACAGCTAAAGATGTGACAAGAGCCCGGCCCAGCGGTGTGCGGTGAGGCGAATGGCCGCGGTGCCCCTCACAGGCCCGGCGGCATGGCGGCGACGCCTCAGGCGGCACCGGCCTGTGGCGGGGCTACGGGGCGCGAAGGGTTAAGCTCAGGCGCATGCGCTTCCCGCCCCCCGGGTTGGCTGCTCGGATTGGCCAGCGGCGCTGCTTGCGTCAGTGCGTCCCGGCGCGCTCAATGGCTGCGGGGCGGCGCTGGGATGCCGCGGCGAGAGGCTGAGGTACGGGTGGAGGTGGTGTCGGTAACGGGCCGCTGCCCCCGGGCTCCCCTCAGCGAGGGGGTGTGAGGGGAGCGGGCCTTGTGGGGCCAATGTGGGGCCGGAAAGGGGTTTCATCCGCGTCCGACTGTCCGCGGTTGAAGGCGGCCGTCAGCGTGCTCCTCGGAAAGCGCCGTGCAGCAAGCCCCGGTTCTGGCGTTCGTCATTAACCAAGCAGCGTTAATGTCAGTCTTTAAGCGGGCCTGTAAGAAAGATGGGGAGAGTTTTTAGCGGGGCCTGTTGCGACAGGACGAGGGGTGATGGTTTTAAACTAAAAGAGGGAGATTGAGGCTGGATGTGAGGAAGGAATTCTGTACAATGGGGGTGGTAAAACACTGGCACAGGCTGCACAGAGAGGGGGTGGATGAACCATCCCTGGAGACATCCCAGGCCAGGCTGGATGTGGTTCTGGGCAACCTGATCTGGTTGAAGATGTCCCTGCTCATTGCAGGGGGTTGGACTGGATGAGCTTTGAGGGTACCTTCCAACCCAAACCATTCTTAAACAGGGGAGATGTAGGTTGGATGCAAGGAGGAAGTTCTTCCCTGTGAGGGTGCTGAGGCGCTGGCACAGGGTGCCCAGAGAAGCTGTGGCTGCCCCATCCCTGGCAGTGTTCAAGGCCAGGTTGGACACAGGGGCTTGGAGCAACCTGGTCTGGTGTGAGGCATTTGTGTCCGTGGCAGGGGTTGGAATTGGATGATCTTAAGGTCCTTTCCAGCACAAACCGTTCTGTGATTCTCTGTGGGGTTTGAAGTGCCAGGAGGCGGCAGTGAGTGTGGATGGGAAAACCATGCCCTAGCTAAGCAGGCCACGCTGTGCGTGGGTGTGTCTGGGACAGGTTTAAGGGAGAGCCCCACTAGTGTCCGTGGCACTGTGTGGCCTTGGTGTTCACTGGGAAGGGTTGGAGGCACTGCCAGCAGAGTGCCGAACAGAGCTGGATGGGATTAGGGCTGAGACACAGGGAGCTCTATGGTGGTGGGAAGGAGGCACCCACTTCCTTTTACATGGCAAATGGTTAGCAAATGGTGGCTGGGAGATTGCTGCTGTTGCTGTTCCTGAGGTTGCAGATGGAGATTTGACTGAAAGTATAAAGAAATCTATGTGGAGATCCTGAAATACCAATCAAAGATCACTTGATCCCCACTCCGCAGGCCCCCAGCATTGCTTTCCCACTGGCTAACCCCCCTGTGGCACCTCAGCCCAAAGAAAAGGTTGGTCAGATGAAGAAATATTTACAGTGGGTTGTGTTCTGAGAGATGTAGGGGCACTTAAAATAGTTTTGAACTTGACAGTGTGTATAAAAGAGGTGAATAGCCAGCAGGGCCAGGGCAGTGATTGTCCCCCTGCACTGCACACTGGTGAGGCTGCACCTCAAATCCTGTGTTCATCTCTGGGCCCCTCACTACAAGAGAGATATTGAGGTGCTGGAGGGGGGGGCAGAGAAGGGCAATGGAGCTGGTGCAGGGCCTGGAGCACAAGTGTGATGGGGAACGGCTGAGGGACCTGGGGGGTTCAGTGTGGAGAAGAGAAGGCTCAGGGGGGACCTGATCGCTGCCTACAACTGCCTGAGAGGAGGTTGTAGTGAGGTGGGGTCGGTCTCTGCTCCCAAGGAACAAGGGACAGGACAAGAGGAAACGGCCTCAAGCTGCACCAGGGCAGGTTTAGATGGAGCTGAGGAACAGTTCCTTCCCCAGAGGGTGCTCAGGCATTGGACCAGGCTGCCCAGGGCAGGGCTGCAGTCACCGTCCCTGCAAGTGTTCACACAGCGTGGAGACGAGGCCTCAGTGCCATGGGTTAGTGGTAGCCTTAGCAGTGCTGGGGAATGGTTGGACTGGGTGAGCTTAAAGGGCTTTTCCCAACCTGGATGATTCTATGATTTTGTGACATTCAGAAAATTCTTTCCAACCACCGAATTGCAAGGACATTGTGGAACAATCTCCCAGGGAAAGCGGAGAGACCAAACACCAAAAATAAAACTTAGGCTCTGAAAAAGTTTCCTGTGCCATGTCCTTAGCATCTGGGATTTACTCGTCTTCTTTTCCTTTAACATGCATAATACCAGCTGCTCTGTTTCTTCTGGTGCCATTCTTAATTAAATACTCCTTTTCTTCCTCTTCCAGATGCATCCAGTCTTAAAGGCCTTTGTGTGTGGCTCCATCAGTGGGACTTGCTCCACACTCCTCTTCCAACCCCTGGACCTGCTGAAAACTCGCCTGCAAACTCTGCAGCCTGCTGTGAATGGGTAAGAAAGCAGGGATGTGTGTGCACAGGGGCTGTGGGGTGCTCCACCATAGGCTTCCACCTCGTTTGCTGTCTGGGGTTTGGAGTTCATAGGGCTTTAACTTGGATACTGAGAGTCTTTCTGAAATAGGAGCTATATTTTTATACCATAAAGGATTGATAATTTGCTCCAGAAGAGAGAAAATGGGTGCTCTTGTGAGCATTTTATAACATGAGGTTACACTTGATAACATGCAACCTCAACGTTTGTCTATTCTCACTGGAGAGACCAGTGTTTGCTGGAATGGCTGCCTGAAAAATCCTCTACTGTTGTCACATAACATTTCCAGGTGTGCAGCTACTCCCATTTGCTTGGTGTAGTCAAGTATGACTACATCTGCTGCTGCTAACAAAGGGAGTGAGCAAGTGAAAGTGCTAATGACAGAGACATGTATTACAAATAGCAGAAAGGGATGGAGCAGCCCTGGAAAGAATATAAAGAAAAGTAGGCTGAATTGAGGAAGAGCACCTCAGAGGTGCTGGGGTGGTGCACAGAGGTACGAGTGAAAGGGAGTGGCTGTGGAGTACATCTGCCACAGTGCAGAAGCAGGTCACCTCTGCAGTTCTTGTCTTCCTTTCAGGTCCAGCCGTGCTGGGATGGTAACACTGCTCTTCAGGGTTGTTCGTACTGAGAGTCTTCTGGGGCTCTGGAAAGGAGTCTCTCCAGTAAGTGGCTGTTTTAATTCTGACTTCTAAAAATAAGTAGATAAATAAACCTATTGCTTCATAGAATCCTAGAATAGCTTGGGTTGGAAAAGACCTTAAGATCATCCAGTTCCAACCCCCTGCCATGGGCAGGGACATCTCACACTAGACCATGTCACCCAAGGCTCTGGTCAGCCTTGCCTTGAGCACTGCCAGGGATGGGGCATTCACCATTTCTCTGGGTACCCTGTGCCAGCGCCTCGGCACCCTCACAGTAAAGAACTTCTTCCTTAGATCTAACCTGAGCTTCCCCTGTTTCAGTTTGAACCCATCACCCTCTTTTATTACTAACTATGGCTGCCAGGATTTAAATAGCCAGCTCTTGTACAGTTGTGAGTGAAACCATGTGTGTGTTAGATTACATCCTATTTTAAGCAATTAATGTTGTGAATTCCATGGATTTGGTCATGGTGGTCCTTGTGGTTTTGGAGTCCCCAGCAGCTGAACACTTTGATACTTCTGCAAATGTGGGGTAGCAACTGCACCAACTTAATATTTTGTTTTGGAATATTTTGTTCCTAGAAAACTGAATCAATTGGCTTTCAGTGCCATACATCATAGAATCCCAGACTGGTTTGGGTTGGAAAGGACCTTAAGATCATCCAGTTCCAACCCCCTGCCATGGGTAAATGATTTGTACTTTGTCTTCTTTCCTCAGCATGTTCGCTTCGGTGATTTTTCATTTTCTACCAAGCTTCCTGTCAAGTTTAACAGTCTTTACAATGTTCTGTAGTACATTTTGTCTTATATATGCTTTTTCTTTCTTTACCTGCGTCTGTTTCCTCTGAAGTCCTTTGCAAGATGTATTCCTGGGGTTGGGATTTACTTCAGCACCTTGTACATGATGAAGCAAAAGTTTCTAGTGGACCGGTCACCCACAGCCCTGGAGTCTGTCCTTCTGGGTGTCACTGCACGTGCAGTTTCTGGGGTTTGCATGTTGCCAGTGACTGTAGTGAAGACCCGATATGAGGTGAGTATGACTTTGTCACACACCTTCCTTGCGATGAGACAGAAATTCCTCTATCTGGAGAAGGTTCCTGCCTCTTGGCTACAGCCAGGGATGTAGTCCTGATTTCATCTGCGCTATCCCATTGTGCAGGAAATGCCATACACTGATATTTAGGCAAGAGTTGTTAAGATGAAACAGGATTCACCCTGAGATTTTTAAGTTCCAGTTGTATAGAATGTTTGTGTAGCGTTTTTCATATTTTACCTTCCTGAAGGGTTGTTTTAAAGGTAGGTGAAACTCGCTTTTGGCCTTGGGCTGTCCTCTATGCTGCTATCTTGGGCATACTACAGGGTGCATACTACAGGGTTTTTTGGCTGCTATGGTCTCAGGCTGTGTATAGGGCTCCTTGTCCTGTGTGAGTGACTGACTGTCTCCCCTTGCAGAGTGGAAAATTTGGCTATGGGAGTGTATATGGAGCTCTGAAGAACATCTATCAGACGGAAGGGGTTCGTGGCATGTTCAGCGGGCTCACTGCCACACTACTGCGGGATGCTCCCTTCTCTGGCATCTACCTGATGTTCTACACACAGACCAAAAACCTCACACCTCAGGGTAAGGCTGAACACTGGAGGCTGCAATGGAAAATGTTTATCTTCTCACCATCTTGCCCTGCAGTTGCCTACTTGCATGCTCTGCTTGTTGCCCTCTACCTCAGCGGTTGTAATTAGTCTCCTGTAGGGCTTTAGGTGGGACATTCACATTTTGGAGAACTCTAGACCTATAACTCGAAAATGGAAATTGGCCCTAAATTGATTGATTGTCTTTATGCAGACTGGTGCATCAGGTGGGTTAGGGAACAGTTGAAAGGGAGGATGTCTTGAGTGCTGGTTATCTTGTATACTGATCAGTTTCGACTAAACCAGAGCTTCTGTGATGTTAGAATTGGCTGGGGCAACACCCTGCACAATCTTTCCTTTTCTGAGTAACTGAAATTCAGCTCCCCAGCAAGTGAGGCTTTTTAATAGTGCTAACTTTACACTCGTAGCCACTTTTCCCCTTGAAAGGCTTCTCTACCCTGCATGGATTTTAACTTCCCTTTGACTCTGATGCTGATTTTAATCATTTGGTAGCTTTTCACTTTGTCACGCAGCATGAGTGTTCCTGGCCTGTTTCGTGTCTGAGTGCATTCCCTTTGCTCTGTTGCAGACGAGCTGGATCCAATGCTCATGCCCTTGCTGAATTTTGGCTGTGGGATCTTTGCGGGAATCTTGGCCTCGCTGGCAACGCAGCCTGCTGATGTCATCAAAACACACATGCAGCTATCCCCACAGAAGTACCGCAGGACAAGCCAGGCCATTGCCTTCATCTACAAGGTGAGGTGAAGCCCTTCTCATGTGCCCCTCAGCCTCACTGGTGATCTCCTTTCACGAGGCACAGCTATTGCAAGAAAGCTGTTGCCTTTTAAAGGAGGTGAACAAATGTGCCTGATATGCTCTTGCAGTCAGGCTAATCACTGTCAGCTTAAGAACCTGAAGTGGGTCATGCTGTGGGAGTCTGAGGCTGAATCTCTTGTTTATGTGCAGACCTGTTCAGTCTTAAGTGGAAGGTACTCCAGTTGATGCTCTGAAAGCAGTCAGAAACTTCAGCCCATTCCTTGCATTTCCTGGTAATTAGAGGGGCCATTGTGATGATGTGCTCCTCTTGAATTTATTACAACGCAGTGAATTTGCTCCCTGATTATTTTATCATTCCTCAGCCCTCTGTCTGTTTTCACAAAAAATTGGAATTGGAGAGCAGGCTCATAGTACTGGAGCACAAAGGTGGGCGTATTCCAGGAAGCATCTCTCCACACAGACCTGCTTCATGTTTTCAGGCTGGTGAATGATTTCACTTCAGTCCTGTCTGCTACATACTGATTCTTACACTGATAGTGATGGAAAGCTCTTAGCTTATTTCATTGTAACTTCATTTCAGCTTAGCTTAGTATGTATGCTTGAAGCAGCTGTGCTTGGTTTATCAGTGTAGGCACATCTGTAGTTACCACACTGGGGCAAAGGGTTTCTTCATTGTGAAGGGCTGGTTTCAGATACAAGCCAGGTACAAAACAATTCTTTGCCCTTTGGACACTAAAAGAGTGTATTCAGGAATGGGATGGAGATGGAGTCAAAGCCCACCTTTCCCTTCCTGCCCTCAGAAGGGCAAGGCTTTGGCAGGTTTCCTCTGCTTCCGTATTGAACTCTACTCCTTAACTGAAATCTGTTTATTTGTGCATGGGTTTTTTTGTGCATGCTACGTTTTTCTCTCATCAGAATGCTTTTTCACTTCAGTGCTCGCAGATCTCAGCTTTTATCAGAGCAGGTAAACCAAAGAATTCATTTTCCTGAAGTGTTTTGAAACTCTTACACTCTCAGCTTCTCTTTGTTGGGCTTGAGTGTGGTTTTCCCCATCCGTTGTCTCCATCCTGGCATTCTCTTCTTCACTCACTGCTCTTTCTGCTTTCTTGGGTAGGCCCTGCAGTTGTACAGTGCTACAGGTTCTTCCTCACCATTCAATGCTACTGAGTCTTTCAGAAATGATTCTGTATCTGAGCTGAATCGTGTGCTGTTCTGTGTAATACACAGTGAAAAATGAAAACACTAGAGGCAGGTTGTGATGGATTGCTGTGTGATTCTCTCCCGTTGCAGGACTTTGGGTTGGCAGGCTTTTTCCGAGGCGGTGTACCCCGTGCCCTCAGACGCACTCTCATGGCAGCAATGGCATGGACGGTGTATGAACAGATGATGGAAAAAATGGGCTTGAAATCTTGACTCTCTTGCACAAGAAGTGACCAGCTTCACTCCTGCTGCTGCTTGCTGTGGTCAACTGGCACTAGGAACTTCCCAGTTCCACAGAGGTATAAGCTTTGCTCAGCCAGGAGGAAGAAAGTCCTGATACAGGGGATTAGGCCTTTTGGCAACTAGAGGAAAGGAAGGGTTGGATCTTTGTGTCACTAGATCAGTCCATTCCAGAAGGACTTCACTTGCAGACTGCCATGGGCAATGGCAGGGTTTCTACAGCCTGGTAACTATGCTAAGAAGCCCCTTTTACAAATAGCTGTGTTCCCCACCTTTATTCAGTGAGATGTTGCTGAGTCAAAAGCATTTGAGGCGAAAACAGTGGTTGAAGAACCTGCCAGCCTGATCCTTGCTGGTCTGGCCAGGAAGACCACAATGACCCACTGTGTGATGTAGAACCTCCTTCCTGCTATGGTTTGTTCTGTAGATCCTCCTTCCTCATATGCTTTGTTCTCACAGGGGAGCGTTGCAGACCATGGTGGGAAACTGGATGTCTCTTACTGTGTATATCACAGGAGTGGGTGGAAGAGAAATGCAGTGCTGAAGGAAAGCCAGGAACATTGTTTCTGTCATCACTTTGTGCTGTGTATGGTAGCAGAGAAGGTAACTGGTACCTCCTTGCTGTGTCATGTGTTATCATGTAATTAAGCATCTTAACATTCTTGAAATGTGCTTCTGCCTCTACAGCAGTGTTTGCACAGGAATTAAGAAGCATAAGGCACTTTAAAATTGATTGCTACCAAAGTTGTACTTCTTCCCTGAGAAACGTTTTTCCTGCTGGTTTCACAATATCAGGAATGCTCAAGTATTACATTTTTTATCCAGTTGTACTAGAGATTTATTTGCTTCCTACTATCCATTTGTTAATCCCTGATCAACACCCTAAGTGTGAGCTGGTCCTTAGGTGTAGCTTTTAGGGTCATAGCTCATAGTGCATAAATGTATAATGGAAGTAGATATAGATACTGACACTTTAGATTTCCCTTAAAATCTGCTGCTGATTGCATGTGGAATATGTTTGGGTTTGGAAAGAAAAGGCTGGTCTTTTCTGTTTGAAGAAGGTTGAAACATGAGTGTTTGGTAGGGAACTTGAATTCTCTTTGGGCTCCACACAGACCCTTCTCAGTTTCCTGACTTATCATTTTCTCTTAGCAGGATGCCCACAGTTCAGAATTCCTGAGTTTAAGCTTAGATAAATACATTTCTTTTCATCCACTGTGCCTTCTTCCTCATTCCTACTTTGTTAAGGCAGACCTCAGAGCGTGTGCTGTCCAAACTTGGGTACAGCCTGCTCCCCTCTTCACTTGTGCCTCTGCTGGCTGGCTGGGTTGGAATTGTTGCAGCTCTGTTGGCATTGCCAAGCTGGGCATGGAAGTGTGCATCTTCTTCTGTAGTGTGCCTTGCAGAAAACATAGCTTTGGCTCTTCTTAAATATCTAGGGATATTACAAATCACTTTAGAAACAGAGCAGATGTCTCTAAACATAAAGACATGGCACTGTAGCTGTACAAACAACCAGTACTACCTACCTGTTTGTAGTTCAGAGTGGAATTTGCACAATCACTGCCTGCCCTGGCAACCTCCTGAGCACAAGAGTAGAGGGGATTTGGGTTGTAAAAGATGTTCTTTACCAGACTCCTACTTCAAGAAGGTTTGATGACTGACGTGAAAGTTAAGTGTGAGTAAAGTGTAAGGTGGCGGGCTGGAGGCTTGGGAAGTGCTGCCTGTTTTCAGCCTCAGCCTGTCTGTGAGGGGACAGTGGTGCTACACAGTTCAGGAGTCTCCAAGAATGGTGGTGAAGGGTCCTGTGTGTGCATATCTACCTGTTAATAGAGCACTCCATGAGATCATTCCCTGTTGTGACTGACAAGCTGTCAGATTCCCTCTGCTGTTTCTCACTGTCAGGCATGTGGGCACATAATTGGCCAAATCCTAAGTATGAAGAACTGTTCCTTTCTTTTGCTTCCCCTCCTACCCTTAGTGACTTGAACTTGTGAGAGTACATGAGACAGTGCTAACTGCACACCCTGCTGGTAGTTATCCTGAGCCAGGTGGTAAATCTTGAATTAAGTAACATCCTCATCAGAAACCTGAAATGCAGGGATACTTCAGTGGCTTTTATGCCCTGTACTCCTGCCTGGTCCAGTTACAAAGGAAGAACTAGAGAATTTATTCCCATGTGCCAGTGTTTTTAAGTCCACTGATGCTATTTTTTAGGTCTAAAGCAGTGTTAGCTTTTGTTTTGGGAAAGTTCTTCCATTCCTTTTACTTTGTGGAGAATGAGGAGGCTCTTTGTTGTTACGGCAGAGTGAAAAGGGCAGGCTTTTTGACTTGTGAATTAGCCTGGGCTCCTTTGAGTTTAAGAAACAGAGAATCTAAACTGCACCAGCCTTTGCAATTCCAAAAACTTCTGCACATGTGAGCTGGGGAGAGTGAGTTTTGTGGTGTGAGTTTTATTTATTACTTCCTTTGTGAGGTCTCATACATGGGGGAAAGGAAAGCCTGAAGTGCTGTTTCACTGACTCCTGAAAGCTGTATCACATAGGCAGGCACAAGACTTTCTCAGCTCTGATCCTTAGCATACTTCACCCTTTTGCCCTCTTCAAAACCATTTTGTTTCTGAAGTGATTTATTGTGTTTCTTAATAGCTGTAGGAAGTCAAGAAAGACAAATGTGTGGATTTGAAGCTTAGATAGATTACCCCTGAGGTTGTGTGCTTCTAATCAACAACAAATGGCCACTGTACAGCCTAAATGCAAAGTAAATCAACTAAAAGATCCAGATACAGGTGTTTAATCACATACCTGCATCATGACAGCAATTCAACACTAATGATCCTATCAGATAATCACTTCCAAAGCCATTTTAGCTTGATGCCAGGGAAGGTGGTGTGATGCCTTCTATATGTGGCAGGATGCAATCATATTCCTCAGAATGACCTCAGGTACGTATTAGTGAACATGCATTGGCTTTGCTTGCCCTGTGCAGCTGTGGTGTAAGAACACAGCTGGTTAACATATTGAGGCAGTCAGTATTTGAATTGTAAGGTCACAAGAGAAATAATCTGGTTATTTATGGTTTAGAAACTTCACATTTCCATTCTTCCTGTGTGAGTATTCCCCCTGAACTGTTTAAACAGAACTGGAGCTTTGGAACATGGCATAGGTTTGAGTATTGTGAGTGTTTATGTGTCTATATAAAATATTTATGTGAGAAGGTGTATTATATATTTCTATTAAAAACTGGTTGCCAAAATGAACCGTGTCACCTCTGCAGCATTTCATTGAAAACCCCAACCCTCAAAACCAATCAACCCACAAGGGGTGGGATGGAATAGAGTCTCCCAAGAGAAAAGAAAAGGAAAAGAAGTCTCCCAAGAGAACAGAACTATTGGATGAGTTCAGAGCACGTACATGGCAACACATATTCTCTTTTTCTGTGAGTTATAATATACACTGGCTGTGCTAGTGCAACCTAAATCACCTTAAATGGAAAGAACACATAACAATGGGGAATCTTGTCTTTTTCACAGCTTCCTCCTCCTGCCTGCTGTGTGTAAAGGCTGTTGGAAACAGAAGCCCCATACTAGCTGGTAAAATACTCACCTTTAGGACAGTGGGGTTTGAGCACTCTGTGGGGAGACTGTTTTTAATCTCCTGCTAACCAGGTCTTTGCTACTCAGGCAGTCTGATCTCAGCAGGGGACAGGACATTGTGCCTGGGGCATAACCCTCTGCTGCAAGGTGATGCTGGGCTCTCCTCTTGCTGCCACAGTGTGGTCCTGGGATTTATTAGCAGGTTGTGCTAAGGAAAACACTGCTGTTATTGATACTGAGATGTGCATCTGTAACCCCTTCTCTTTTCAGATATTGCCTAAGTGATACATTCTAATATGGAGTTATCTGTGTGTAACAGTCCTACCAGACAGTCCTGGTGTGCAGCCTTGGGCCAGCTGGACCTGAATTGCTTGTGCAGGTACTTGATACCATGTTATGCTGGTGATAGTGCCCACTCCTGCACGCAGGGCTCCCCAGAGCTCTCCTGCTGCCTTGGAGAACCACCTCCAGTGTAGAAAACATTGCTGCTTGTGCTGCTGAGAGCTGCCCTAGCTATGAGAAGAGATAGCAGACAAGCTCCTTAATCCTCTTGGGTAGTAGAGGGTGGGAAAGAGAGGGAAAAAAAACAGTTTAAAGGCACTGTCCTTGTAATAAAACACTGAAATAAGGATCCTCTTTACATAGAAAAACCAGGCCAAAGCTTTGCTTGCTTTTTTAATGTATTATGTGCCATAATCACTGACACCACAACTGCACAGAAATTATTCCTTATCTCACACACTTCTGGAGACTCAGTGTGGAGCTCCTGAATCCCTTCTGGCAGTGCTTCTGGGCTCAAAGTACCGAGCCGATTTTCCACTTTGCACTGTCTCCATTTCCAATTCGATCACTATAAAATGCTTTGGGAGATTTTAGCATAGTGCATTAAGGATTTTTTTTAGTAAAAATGACAAAAAAAAAAGCCCAGCAAGAGGTTAAATGAGGCCTCCACAACTTCTGTATCAGGTGTTAGGCAATTCTGGCTTTGTAGGATAAGAAGTGAATAGTGACAGGAGGGACGTGGTCTAAAATACATGATCGGGTAGGTACATTTCCATCTGAATAGCATATCCATTAGTGAGAGAGGTTTATTTTAAAGTATCTCAGCACACAGGTAAAAATAACCCAAACTTTCAGGTTGCTTAAGAAAACAATGTGAAATATTTTAGTGTCAAGCTTTAGCATGACTTTTCCAAGCCCTCTCATGGGCTCTGGGGCTCATGGTCTGCCAGAAAGGTCCAAAACTAACAAGAAGAAATAAGTGAAGTATTAGATATTCCAGAGGAGTGTGGAATGCTTACCAGCAGCACTCAAAATGGTTGGTGCTGGAAAGGACCATGGGGTCACCTAGTCCAACCTCCCTGCTCAAGCAGCTGCTTTGATAACATATTTAGTGCGATATTTGTTACTGAGCTTCCATCAATTTGTTCAGATACACTTTGAATGCAGATGGTTTTTGATGACACAGGGGAGCTCTCCAGACTAAATCTACTGCACACAGTACGGTAACACCACCACCTCCCCTCTTCTCCCCACAAGCTAATAGTCACATCATATCTGTTAGGAGATATATTGGACATAGCCCCGTCGTGTCAGCTCTCGCTATCCCCAGCAACACAAGTTTATAATGTGTTAGGCACCTGTGTAATAGTCAATGATCTTGCTGAGAGCTCACAACTGTTTGCCGAGTTTCATTTTACTCATCTTTGTCACCACCACGTGGCAAATGTCTGAATTACTGTCGTAAAATGTATCCCACAACTGTTCTGGTGATCCCGCTGATTAAGATCATCAAACAAGCACACAGAAGACTGTGAGAGCCAGCTCCTGACACGCAGGTTGGGCTTTTGGGGGAATGCTGGAAAGTGGCTGCTCACCGAAAGGGGACAAGGCTGAGAACACTGGGGCTGTTCAGCCTGGAGAAGAGAAGCTGCGTGGAGACCTCAGAGCAGCTTCCAGTGTCTGAAGGGGGCTACAAGGATGCTGGAGAGGGACTCTTCATTAGGGGTTGTAGCGATAGGACAAGGGGTTGGAGCAACCTGCTCTAGTGTGAGGTGTCCCTGCCCATGGCAGGGGTTGGAACTGGATGATGTTGAGGTCCTTTCCAACCCAACCCATTCTACTACCTTCAAGCAGCTTCTCTTCCCCAGGCTGCACAGCCCCAGTGCCCTCCTCCTGCCCCCATGCAGGAGGGGCTCCAGCCCTGAGCATCCTCGTGGGTCAGGACCGGGACCCGTCGCTAGGAGCCTCCTGCCCTAGCAACTCCCGCCCCTCCCGCGGCTCCTCATTGGCTGGCGGCGCTATATATAGCCGTCACACGGAGCCGCCCATCCTTTTCGCTCCGCGCCTGCTAGGGCCTCCATACGGCGTTGTCAGTGTGAGTGCGGGCCGGCGGTCGGGGCGGGCTGCGGAGGGGCTCCGGGGGGGTCCCGGGGCACCGCGGGGGTCCCCAGGAGCCTCTTCCCGCGGACCTCGTGGTGCCGGCGGGCGGCCCTGGCCGAGCGGCGGCTCTGGCCGAGGCTTGCGGGAGGCGGGCGGCGCGGGCAAGATGGCGGCGGTGGCTGAGGGGCCTCGTGTGGCGGTGAGAGGCGGGGGTCCGCGGAGGGCTGAGCGCGGTGTTTGCCCGTACAGGTTCCCCGTCGTCGCTTCCAAAGGGAAACCCCACAATGTCCGGAGGTCTCGATGTCCTGCAGATGAAGGAGGAGGATGTCCTCAAGTTCCTCGCTGCAGGGACCCACCTGGGAGGCACCAACCTTGACTTCCAGATGGAGCAGTACATCTACAAGAGGAAAAGCGATGGTAAATACGGGGGGTGGGCGGCTCCGTGGGCGCAGCTGAGGAAGGAGCAAGGTGTGAGTGTTTGAGCTCTTTAGCGGCGTGTCCATGGCCTGAAAGGCACAGGCGTTTCTTACCGATGCACTCAGTTTATCCGGAGAAGTAGAATGAAACACGTATTTGATAACTTGCTGAATTAACCACAGCTGCATTTGGGCACTTAAGATAGTTCTTGACTATAGTAACAAAGCAGTTTTAACGTCTCACTAGTGATTTCTGCTACTTGTTTGCAGTGTTCTTCAGTCTGTGCCTGTTAAAAGGGTGATGTTCATATCAGGCCCTGGTTCATGTTGATAGATGCCTGAAGTGTTGCATCCATCATGTTCATAGGTTGCTTCCCACATAAATAGCTTTCCAGTAATGGAATTTTGCAGTAACCACAGCCATGCAGCAAGTTTAATGGCAGGAGAGTGCTGCCCTGTTCTAGGGTGTTGTATCAGCTGGTTGCTCTAAAGCCTTTTGTCACCAATAGGTATTTACATCATCAACTTGAAGAGGACCTGGGAGAAGCTCCTCCTGGCAGCCCGTGCCATTGTTGCCATTGAGAACCCAGCTGATGTGAGCGTCATTTCCTCTAGGAATACTGGACAGGTAAGGATGTGCGTTGGTCATGAAGCCTGCAGTCTTGGCACCAGGACTCTTGGCTGCATCACTGCCTGCCAGTGGCAGTTTAATGGTGAAAGCAGCACAGATTCTGACCCTGAAAATGCTTTTTTTGTGTGTGTGTTTCTTATGTTGCACTTGCAGCTTGGATCAGTTGAAACCCACGTCTTATTTCTGTAGTTTTAGGACGTTTGGTAACTTTGTTCATATTCTCTAGGTGCTTCGTATTGGTGGTCAGGCCGCCGGTGCTCCCCTTGCTCTTAATAATTCTGTGAGCCATTGGCACTGCTTTTTGGGGACAATAAGTGCTTGATACATACTTTTCCAAGGAAATCATTTGCACTGTTCCTGAGCAAAGTGGAGTAACTGTGGTTTTAGTTTCCTCTCTAGATTCCTAGCAAAAAAGTGTCAGAGAAGGGGATACAACGTTTAAGTAATATCCAGCTGCCCTCTGATGTTTAGCTGTGAACTGAGTTTCTTTGGATCAATGTAGGTGGTGCCACAGATGTTTAAGGGAGATTGTGGATGACATGGGGTGGGTTTACAAAGGAAAAGCTTGGGTTCACATGGGATTGACCTGCACACTGTTAAAGCTTGATGCTGAGGTCAGTTTTTGGCCGGTGAGCTCTCAAGTGTCGGAAGTGTGCTACAGCAAACTGCATGGCAGGGTGTTCGCTAACGCCAGGAGAGGGGCTCCCTCTGTGAGTGGAGTTTGATAGTAGGCCCTGCCACATGCCCGAGGAGATGGTGCAGGTGAGTAAGCACTGCAGATTTCATGGGCACAGCAGCAGTTTGTCTGTATTTATTACTGAGTTTTCCCTGTGGTTACGCTGCTAGATAATGGAAAGATGTAGAAATAATGGAAGAAAATCAGCTTTGCTTCCTTCTTAAGCTGTTTTCTCCCCCTTTTTGTGTTTTCATTATGAGACTATGGAGTAGACCATGCAGACTTCAAAAAACCACAGGGTTTCCTATCCTGAATTCCTGCTTTGCTGGTGGATATGATCTTTATAACACCTGGTGCTGGCATAGCTATTTTCAGAAGCATCCTTATTTTGTCCCATTCTGAGCGCAGAGCTGGTGGTGAGCCCTGATTTTACCCAGGACTTGAAACAAACAGTTCAGCTCAATGTTGTGCATGCTCACACCTGGGTGGGTGGCTCGAAACACAGTTTTCCTGCTTCAGTCTTGACTCTGGTCTATTTTGCAGCGTGCTGTTCTCAAGTTTGCTGCTGCCACCGGGGCTACTCCTATCGCTGGACGTTTCACCCCTGGCACCTTCACAAACCAGATCCAAGCAGCTTTCCGTGAGCCACGACTCCTGGTTGTCACAGACCCCCGGGCTGACCATCAGCCCCTGACAGAGGCATCTTATGTCAACATCCCCACCATCGCGCTCTGCAACACCGACTCCCCGCTGCGCTACGTGGACATTGCTATCCCCTGCAACAACAAGGTAGAGGCTTTGTAAGGGTTGCCTTGTGTCTCACTAGTTAAGGCCTCTTGCAAGAGAGCAGGAGGGGAGGGGGTGAGGCGATCTGCACACAGTTGGAGCTTGGAGCTGAGGCCTGTTTCTGGCCAAGGAACTCTCAAGTGTAGGACGTGTGCTATAGTAACTTGGCAAGACTTTGTACTGGCACCAGGAGGGTCTTTGTGGCCCAATGAATGAAGTTTGGTAGTCACTCTTGCCACAGTCCATGCATATGAATGAATGCTCCATCCCTGGCAGTATTCAAGGCCAGGCTGGACAGAGCCTTGGGTGACACGGTCTAGTATGAGGTGTCCTTGCCCATGGCAGGAGGGTTGGAACTGAATAATCTTAAGGTCCTTTCCAATCCAAACCATTCTGTGAGAGAGACATGCTGAAGAAACTGCTCAGAAACATGACCTTGCCAGAAACCACCTGGAAGTCTAGGAAGATGGGAAACTTACCTTTGATCTCCATCTAGATGTCATTCACTACAACTTATGTAAGCCAGTTCTGAGCGTGTGTGTGAGATTTGCTCATTTAGCTGACTTTTCTATTCATTTTAGGATGTGATGAGCATAATCCCTGTCTTTTGGATAAGATTCACATGGGTTAGCGAGCAGTAGGAACTCCATAGCAGGAGAATTGCTTCAAGCAATGCTGGATACAGCAAATTCAGGTGCTGATGATTTGAACTGTGCTTTGATTCCTGCAGAGACCTGAAAATGTCACTGGGAACTCAGCAAGTTGCCTTTTCCTGAGTCCCCAGTGCACAAGTCTGGGCATTAGCAAGTAATGTCTTTCACTTGCCAAGTAAGAACCTTGGATTTGATGCACGAAAGTCTTGCTCTTTCAAAGAAGAAAAGGTGTTTTGGAGGTTTTAGCTTTGCAGCAGGTCTTACACCCTGTTCTCCTGTTCCAGGGAGCCCACTCTGTGGGTCTGATGTGGTGGATGCTGGCTCGGGAGGTCCTGCGCATGCGTGGCACCATCTCCCGTGAGCATCCATGGGAAGTCATGCCTGACTTGTACTTCTACAGGGATCCCGAGGAGGTAGGAGATGTGTCTGATGTGCCTTGCTTGCATGGTGCTCCTGCCCCATGTCTGTGCCTGCTGTTAGAGACAGGCTGTGCCAGTATCATCACTGCACTTCACATTGGAAGGTGATGGTTGGTTCACTGTGGTGCCTGTTGTCTGGTCCATGTAGGGTGGTGAGGTGTTTCTGGGAGACTTAGGCTGTGTGCTCTTCCGTTGCAGATTGAAAAGGAGGAGCAGGCTGCTGCTGAGAAAGCAGTTACAAAGGAGGAGTTCCAGACGGAATGGACGGCCCCAGCTCCTGAATTCACTGCTCCTCCTCAGCCTGAGGTTGCAGATTGGTCTGAGGGAGTGCAGGTCCCATCTGTGCCCATCCAGCAGTTCCCCACAGGTCAGTTTGGGGGGTGGTTGTGGGAAGTAGAGGGGCTGTTGCAGGGGGTGGGAAGAGCTGTGCTGTGCTAATTGTTGGCTTTGTAATTGCAGAGGACTGGAGTGCCCAGCCTGCCACTGAGGACTGGTCAGCAGCTCCCACAGCTCAGGCAACTGAGTGGGTTGGCACTGCCACGGAGTGGTCCTAACTTCAGTCCTGCTGTACTGCAAGGGAAATAAAAGACTGGTTTAATACACACCACACACTGCTGTCTTAAACTGGCAGTACATGGGTAGTGTGGGGCATGGTCTATGGCCAAGGGTGGTGGAAGCTCTGTGCCTGCCATTGCATGTGTCCCAGCTTCCAGCAGGCTGCAGGGCATCCTGTGGCCCGCTGAGGGTGGGTGGATGGAATAGGGAGGAGAGCCCTGGACTGGGAGCTGCTCCCCTGATGAAGCTGCAGTTCTAGCACCGGTGTCACCGGTTCCTCCCTCAAAAGTGCTGTAGTAATCCTCAGAAAAAAATACCAAAGCCAAACCAAACACCTTTCCCCCCCTTAATTCTTTGATTTTAGTTATTTTGGGGGAGTATATTTGTGATTAATAGCTATGATGGAGGGTAGACCCTTTACCAGGAGAAATGGGATTGGTTAGAGGTGGAGATGGGTTCAAATTGGATGTGCGTACCCATGTTGCTGTGATCTGGTATTCTCCTTTGGCCATGCCAGTCAACCTGTAAAGAATGCTCTCCCTTAGCACATGTGCTCATTTCTTTTACTGTAACAGTGCATATTAGCAGTAAAAAGCCTAAAGCAACCCAGCTATGCTGTTGTGCAAAGGGAGCTGATCTGTTGGCTTTACCTATTTAGATGCAAGGCAGCTACAGATACTTAATGCACAGCTTTTATCTGAGAGGCACATGAGCGCTTCACTATTTGGCCCTAAAAAGGCCCTTCCCATTCTGTTTGCCAGCAGCACAAATGTCACCCGTGGTGCTGGGCTGTGTCAAAAGCAGTGTGAGCAGCAGGTCGAGGGAGGTGATGCTGCCCCTCTGCTCTTGTGAGACTTCACTTGCAGCACTGTGTGCAGCTCTGCTGTCCTCAGCATAAAAGGGACATGGAGCTGTTGGAGCAAGTCCACACGGGGATGCTCAGGGGCCGGATCACCTCCTGTAGGGAGACAGGCTGAGAACATTGGGGCTGTTCAGCCTGGAGAAGAGAAGCTGTGTGGAGACCTCAGAGCAGCTTCCAGTGTCTGAAGGGGGCTACAAGGATGCTGGAGAGGGACTCTTCATCAGGGACTGTAGTGATAGGACAAGGGGTGATGGGTTCAAACTGAAACAGGGGAAGTTCAGGTTAGATCTAAGGCAGAAGTTCTTCCCTGTGAGGGTGCTGAGGCGCTGGCACAGGGTGCCCAGAGAAGCTGTGGCTGCCCCATCCCTGGCAGTGTTCAAAGTCAGGTTGGATGGAGCCTTGGGAGACGTAATCTAGTGTGAGGTGTCCCTGCCCATGGCAGGGGCTTGGAACTGGATGATCTTAAGGTCCTTTCCACTCCAAACCATTTTGGGATTCAGGTGTGTTTCTGGCACATCCTTGAGCCTTTCTCCTGGCACCCAGCAGTGGGCAGCTCCTTCCTGCCACCTGCGGTTGGTCACTGTGTGTCAGGGGATGGTGAGATCCTGTTTGCTTTGAGACCCTGGGTGAGTGCTGTAGCTCCATTGGGGACAGTGGCTGCTGATGCACTCCCCAGTTCTGAGATTGCCCAAAATAACTTGATACCCTCAGATCTCTGCGCGTGGAATCAGAATTGCCTCTTTGGGGTGACTGGGGTGGGGTGGAAGGGTTCCTTTGATAGGACCTCTGCAGAGGGGATGGATAGCAGGCCTCTGGAAAAGGAGGCAGCTTTGGCTGCTGCAGCAGAGCTCCTTCGCTTCCATTGCAGGAGGGCTCTGTTCCTAGCATGCAGGGGCACAGGGGAGGAGAGAGGGATCTTTATGTGTTTGGGTTGGTTGAATTGAGCTAGGTATGTTTTTTAGGACAGCCTTTCTCTCCCACATTTGGTCACAGCAGGAGCTACCTGGTGCTGCTGAGCATCACAGAGCCCCTCTGGAGAAATGAGCTGTTGAGGACAGTATGCTATGATGTGATCCGTGGGTCTCGCATGCACACGTGCTTCCTAATTCCCTCTCTAATCCGTGTGCCCGCATTCACAGATGTTCCTTTTCCTCTCCGGTCATTTCTTTGCTCAGATAATCACTTGGCATTTTTAGTACTCGGGTATTGTGGTAGGATTACAGCAGGGCTTTTTCTCTTCGAGGAAGCAAAGGGCTTTACGCACAGCTGAAGACTCAGCTCCGTTTGCTTGATGTTCCACTCTTCCCATCTGCAGGCTGGTAGCACTGATCTGCCTTTACCCTACTCTACCCAGAGAGGCGGTGGATGAACCATCCCTGGAGACACTCAAGGCCAGGCTGGATGTGGTCCTGGGCAACCTGATCTGGTTGAAGATGTCCCTGCTCATTGCAGGGGGTTGGACTTGGATGAGCTTTGAAGGTCCCTTCCAACCCAAACCTTTCCATGGTTCTATATTTGCCTTTTGGGTCTGAGCTAGGGGAGGATGACCCTACCTGCCTGCCGCTGCTCTCGGACACCGGCACGTTAACAAACATGGGCCCCCGGGGGCAGACAGCCCTCGGAGCATCGCTCCCACCTGGCAGGTATCAGGAGGATGATGATGGTGCGGGGCTGCACAGCTGCCAAGTGCCGGGGTGAGGATCGTTTCCAAGGTCCCAGTAGATGGGGCTGTCGTTCCTGGTTTGTCCGCTTTCCACCGCTGCGGGTGGCCAGGGAGCAGGACAGAGGGGAAGGACGGCCAAAAGCTGCTTTGTAAGCACACCTGAGCCTTTTGAGGTGACTCCCTGCCCTCCTAAACACCCCAGCTGCTATTTAGTGCTGCAGGAGCGACTTCACACCACTGCAAAGCCCCTGGCTGTGGGGTCTGATGCATCTTCGGCACCTGGCTCCATCTCTTGCAGTGGGAGCGGGGCTGGTCCTGCTGAGGCTTGCTGTGCCTCTTGCCTGGCTTTTGACTTCCCTGCAGCAGGATGGTGCCACCCTCTCACAGGGATCCAAATACACTGTTTGTAACGAAAACCCCAACCCGGACCCTGTGTTATTCTCTATGTGTCTGGGTGTTAAACTTGCCTCCACGCTCAGCTGCTTTTAATTTCCCTAAGGGAGCAAGTGTGGGATGCTGCTGGCTTTCAGTGCAGAGCAATACAGTGCTCCTAGATGAAGATGCTCATCCATCCTGCTTGCCTTACTGCTTCCAGCATTTCTAGAGTGGCTTGTCCCTAGTACCCCCAAAGCTCACAGGTACCCAACTTATTGCACCCTTTGGCTTTACCTATATAGGGAAACATTAAGCAGCACATGTAGAGGGGGAATTGGAGTGTGCACCATTTTCCTTCACTTGTTATTTTGCTTTTAGAGGCTCTCATCTGAGAGGCAAGATCACCCTCAAGACCAAGCCACCAGCACTTGCTCAGCAGTGCTTCTGAAGGCTCCTTTGTGCCACAGCTTGCTCCCAGCTGGGTAAGGCTTTACGAGCCTCAGGGGTGAGGGGCTGGAGCATCTCCTCCCCCTTGCTCATAAGGAGTGGGGTGGAGTAGGAGCGAGGAGGGTGTTGGCTTGGTGGGGCAAGCCCCCTTTGACTGCTGCAGGCAGCTGATGTTCTCCATTCGCAGCTTGTGTTTCTGTATTCCAACCTTTGGGAAGCTTTGAGCTTGGTTTTAAGTCTTGATTTGGTTTGTTTAAGCATGACCTGGATCCCTCTGTGACTCCCAGGATGCTTCTGCGCTTTGTTTCAAACCTTATTTTCCCCTCTGAGAAAGCAGCACATCCGTGGTTGTGTTCCAAGAGGAGAACTGGGATTTCAGGAGCCACACCTCGAAGAGGGCAGCAGGAACTCCATTAGAATGTCCCATCTGAGGCCTGTGCTATGGAATCCTGCTAGTTCCCAACGCTCAGGTTACCAGCGCTGCGTGGTACCCAGGTGGGACCAGGGCTCTGTTGTGCTCACAGGCTGGCCTGTGCTGGTTCTGCTCCCCTGGGATCCGGGATCCAGAGGTTGCTCTGTTAAGTAAGTGCCAACCTTTTGTGTTCATTTAATCTTTATGTTGACTCTTCCGCTGGTGCAAGGGTATGGATTGACCTTCCCTCCTCGTGTCCGTTGCGGGGCAGCTGTGTTAGAGCAGAGCATCTCTTGGCTGGCTGCGGCTTGGGAAGAGGCTCGGTGTGCACGTGGGTGCTCATGTGCTTCCCAGGACACAAGGGCTGCTGTAAGGCCCTGCTGTCTTCTGGGACTGTGGCTTCATGATTAGAGTCTCCTGGGGCTCTCCTGCTAATAAGAGCAATGAGTGCTTCCCATAGGGCAGTGTGACCTGGAGGGGAGCAGGGGAGGGACCAGGCACTGAGCAGCCACCTCTTTCCTTGCTGAGGCTTAGGGTGGGCTTAGCTGTCGTGGTAGATGCTCAAGCAGTGCGTTGTTTCCCCCTCCTCTATCTGGCCCTGAGCCCTCCCATTACCTGATCTAAAGAGATCTGACAATAACCTTCATATTCTGAAGCTCCTAAACATCTGTTTGGGCACTAAAATACTCACTGCTGCTGCTAGCCAAACCCCCCCCCAAAACCAACCCAAAAGGCCCATATGTGTGAAATCTTTCCCAGTTAAAGGGAGGTTTGGATCTGCAGCCTTTTGCAGAAGTAGCCTTGGTTTCCCTGAACAGCTTTGCTTTGAGGGAAGGAGAGTGGGGACAAGGGGAGGACACAACAGCCTGGGATGTTTGTGCAGCTCCTGATCCCCGTTGGAATGGGTTACTATTAATGTCCCACCTCCCACTAGCGTGCTCTGCACGCTGTGATGCTTTGCCCTCCTCGAGCCGCCCAGGTAACGGTGCCACGCTGCTATGGTTGCTCTTATTCCATCCTCAGCTGAGCTGAAGCTATTTTTTCCCCTTCCCACGTTGCCTGCAGACAGGCAGCACTGGCAGCCTGTGCAAGCACCACTGGGTTCCCACCAGAGGAGCTCTCCTCGCCTCCGTTCCTGCTGTAGCATCCTGCCGCTGTAAAGCTCCTGTGCAGCAGAGGTGGGCGCAGGGCTGCTGGGTTCTAACCCATCTGCTGGGGCCAATCCCCCTGTAAACTGGGTTTAATGATGCTCAACCCCAATCCAGTTCCCCTGGGCAGGAGCTTCGGGGCGCAGAGCTGGGCTCTTGTGTCCAGCATCACCCTCCTGCCTTGGGTCTGGTCGCCAGCAGGGTGAGGGAGGAGATGCTGCCCCTCTGCTCTGCTCTGGTGAGACCGCACCTGGAGCGCTGCATCCAGCTCTGCAGCCCTCAGCACAGGAAAGACGTGGACCTGTTGGAAAGGGGCCAGAGAAGGGACAGAATGATCAGAGGGATGGAGCAGCTCTGCTGTGAGGAAAGGCTGAGAGAGCTGGGGTTGTTCAACCTGGAGAAGAGAAGGCTCCAGGGAGACCTTGTTGTGGCTTTTCAGTACATAAAGGGGCTATAAGAAAGATGGGGAGAGAACTTTTAGCAGGGCCTGTTGCAACAGGACGAGGGGTGATGGTTTTAACCTAAAAGAGAGATTCAGGCTGGATGTGAGGAAGGAATTCTGTACAATGAGGGTGGTAAAACACTGGCACAGGTTTCCCAGAGAGGGGGTGGATGAACCATCCCTGGAGACATCCCAGGCCAGGCTGGATGTGGTTCTGGGCAACCTGATCTGGTTGAAGATGTCCCTGCTCATTGCAGGGGGTTGAAACTGGATGAGCTTTGAAGGTCCCTTCCAACCCAAACCGTTCCATGAGGTGGGAGGGACCCTCTGTGATTGCCCCTCTCCTTGGCTGCTCTGCCACCATTGGGTGGCTTTTGCCCTATGGCCTTCCCATGAGGGTTTGATGGTGATGGTAGCTTTTGTCTACTGGGAGATGGCATCTATCTGTCCATCCCTGCGTCCCTCTGCTGAGTGCATGGGGAAGGTGGGTATTCCTGGGCAGCACCACATGGCACCCGTTTCAGACTCTGAGACAATGCCCACCACTGGGTTTGCTGGTCTATAGATGGCTGAACTGAAGGGGACCCAGGGAGCTGGGCCCTGTGATTGGAAATGAAGGCGTGCAGCAAAGCCAAGCCTCCCTGCATTAGCTTTGTGTTGGTACAGACCATTAAAACACACTGCTGACTTCTGATTCAGCAATGGTGACTGTGTTGTGCGAGGAATGGTGGTTTCCAGAGTTGCTTTTTCCCCTGAGGAAAAACTGTATCCGAGCATTTGTGAGTGCTGAAGCCTTGGCTGCAGATGAAACGGGGCTGCCCCTTGTCAAAGGACGAGCTGCTGCCCTGGGGCTTAGGCAAGCAGCAAGAAGAGCATGATGGAGAGAAGAAAATCCCCATGGCTGTCAGGCTGCAGAGCTGATAGTGCTGCAGGCAGCATGAACGGGAACTGGGGGGATCACTCTTTAAAGCTTTCTGGTGAGCACTTCATTTCTGTTGTCAGGACATTGCTGCTTGGCAGAGCCATGGTTTGGAGATGGAGTAAGGTCAGGCTTCAGAGGTCCCCATTCAACCTGCTTTGGTGGTAGCAAAAACACCTGATATTGTTGTATAAAGGGGTCTGAGCATGCTGGGGTGCAGAGAGGTGGGCAACCTGCTGCACCCATGGCCTGATGGGGTCTGCAGGACATCAGATGGAGTTTTAGCGCATCTTCAGCAGCGGGAAAGCCACGGTGGGGATGCTGAGCAGTGCGTCTTGTGGGGTGGGATAGGCTGCAAACACACGGTCTCCATCACCAGGCATTGTCTCTGGGCCTGGGGAAACGGCTGTTGGCTGTGTTCCTCGCCTGGATCCGATGGTGGAAGTGTCTCAGTGGGTGCTGGAGCCAGTGGCCCCTATCCCTGTGATGGCTGTTGTGGTGCCTGGAAGCTCTTTGTTGCTGAGAGGTTTCTTTAGATGAGATGTGCGGATGATGCCCCTCCTTGGCACCTTGAAAGAAAGCAGAAATCCCTCCCCAGAGCTCTGGTTTGCCAATTGGTATGACTGGTATGAGGAACCCCATGACTGGTATGAGGAACCCCTTCTCCCCCTGCCATGAGCACAAAAGAGAGCGAAGGTCTCAAGGAAGAAAGGAGGTGGATTATACAGGAGACCTCTGTAGCTCAGAGTTTCGAGCGCGGTGCCAGTCCTGAGGCTGTGAAGGTTCAAGATGTGGGAGAGACGGCCTCGTGTAAGCGCAGGGTCAGCTACAGGAACGGATGAAAGAGGGCTCAACACAATAGTCTTGTCTGGAGCAAGAGAGGCCATCAGAACAGAATGCTGTCAGCAGTGGTGGTGTGCAGTGCTTGTCCCCTTTCTCTCCCGGCAGAGCTTCATACAAGCTCCCTGGAAATGCAGGCTCAGCTCTTTCAAAGCTCTATTTTGGAAGGAACTTAGGAGTGAAAAGCTGATTTTTCTGCTTTGGAGAAGCCAAGGCCTCGATATTATGCTTCTGAATGCAAAGCCGCTCTATTCTTTGCATACACATCAGATATTTAGGCCACTTTTCTGTCTTTATGAGCAAGCCTGTTTAGCGGCGTCTACTGTTTTCTGTTCCCTATGAGTACGGAAAGCAGTTTGTCTCACACCACAGCCAAGCACAGGATGAAAGGGATGGGCGAATGACCCTCAGAGAAGTGTGTGTGTTGGCATCCCTCTCACAGCTCCGCTTCAGCCACGTGTGTTTTGCACAGCTGTCCTTTCGGGTTGTCCTTTCGGTGTTGCTGAGATGCCTGTTTGTGAGGAGCACTGCGCAGATGCTCAGTCTTTCCAGGCTAAAAACTGATGCCCATGGCAGTTGCCTGCTTGAAAACAAGGCTTCAGTGTGAAGAATAATGAAAGAATTCCTATATAGATAGAGATAGAATATATTGCTATCTATGTATTTATATGTAGGTATATATAAACATAGATGTTTCCTTGGTTTTTACCAAAACCTTTTGAACACAGCATTCCAGCTGCTGACTACTCTAATGAGTTTGTGGAGTTTAACCTCCAGTTCATAGAATCACAGAATCATAGGATAGTTAGGGTTGGAAAGGACCTTAAGATCATCCAGTTCCAACCCCCTGCCATGGGCAGGGACACCTCACACTAAACCATCTCACCCAAGGCTCTGTCCAACCTGGCCTTGAACACTGCCAGGGATGGAGCATTCACAACCTCCCTGGGCAACCCATTCCAGTGCCTCACCACCCTAACAGGAAAGAATTTCCTCCTTATATCCAATCTAAACTTCCCCTGTTTAAGTTTGAACCCATTACCCCTTGTCCTATCACTACAGTCCTAATGAATCAGTATCCCTTTGGAGACTGGAGGGGGGCTATAGGGATGCTGGGGAGGGACTCTTGATGTAAGTAACTGTTAAATAGGCTCAAAACTCAGAGAGGCAAATAATCAGTTTTGGTTAATATGAAGACCAAGGGTTGGCATTTTTACACCCTTCACAACTGTTGTGCTCTAACAGAGAGCCCTCTTGTGGGCTGGAGTCAGGGAAGACGATTGCCACCAGTCTGCAGAAATCATTGTCTAGCTGATACCAGCACCCTTGTATCCTGAAGCCTCTGAGCTCGCAAAGATACTGATCAAGGAGTGAACCTAATGTGTAATAATTAGAGATGAGCAAACCTGGAAAGATTACTTAGCTAACGGGCAGCTGTGGGCTCCAGAGCAGACAAAGGCTTTGTAAGGCTCAGTATTATTGCAGGTCTTGGGGGGCTTGATTCAGAGAGCATTCAAATCCTTCAATGGTTACTTATCTGGTTTGTCTGCTTTTCAGGTCTTCTAAACGTGCCTCGAGTTCTCTATGGCTTCTTCATAATCTTCCTCATTCCCTTCACATTCCTTGTGCAAATAAATAGTACAGAGTCATATTCTCTCCTCCTCTTCCATGCGTGCACACACGTATGCACATGCAAGTTTTCAGCCCCTTTCTGTTTTCTTGCAGAGGTGAGTGAGATCTAAAGCCACATCTCCCCTTTCCAAATCATGTTTTAATGGGAGATGAGGAGCTAAGAGGAGGGAAATCCTATTCCTCATTATGCAGCCATTCCCTAGGGTACCTGTCTGCAGGGCAGGCTGGCTGGGGTGCAACCAGGGCACTGTGTCATTTCTATGACATCCTTATGGATGAGCAAGCTGGCAAAGCTTTCTCCCAGCTTTCTGACCTATGTTTTCTATGGACACGTGTGCAGAAGAATAGGGACAACAGCTTCTTTCTCCCTCAAAAAGCCACCTCCTGTCTGGCTTGTATCCAGTCCAGTGGCTGGGTGTCTCTGCAGACAGAGGTGCAGGGGAGGCAACAAAACCGTGCTGCATCAGCAGCTCTCACAGCAAAGAGGCAAGACAGGACCTTCTCTGTGAGACCCAGCTCAGGGAAATGTCCTCTTAGTTTCTATGGGGAATCAGATGTCCCAATACTTTGTTGGTTTGGACCCAAAAACCAGAATCCTTTTCCCAACCTGCCTTAAGGGTCCTAACTGGACCCCTTTACCCAGCTCCTTTTGGTGGATATTCCCAGACTGAAGGTCAAATGCTCTGTGCTCTGTCAAGCCATAGAGGAGGAGAATTATGTTATTGAGTTTCCTGTCCTGAGCATATATGGCCAGACTTGTGGCATTTAGTGGGAAAATTCAAGGTGAGAGCATTTAATCCCAGCTCTCCCAGCTGCAATGGGATTGCTGCTGGCTATACATTTGGATTTGGTTTTGCTGAAGAACAGGAGTTTGTTACACAAAAGTTCATGGAGGAAAACACATAGGAAACCATTCCTTGATTCTGTAGGTGATCTAAGTTGTCCCGAATGAGTTTGTGTCAACAACAGGAAGAAACTGTAGATGTAAAAGAGCAGACCAATGGAGAGAAGTCCTGCATGGAGTCCTGGGAAGTTCTGTAGATCTGGAAGATGTGATCCTCAAATTGTACCAGAAATTCCTAGCTAGTTATAATCAGAAACTAGGCCAAAGCACTTCTAGTCTCTTAGTTGTGCTGGGTGGTGTTGCTAGATTGGGAGGATCCCATCAATGCAGATCAGTATCTCAAAGGTGGGTGCCAGGAGGATGGTGCCAGACTCCTTCCAGTGATGCCCAGCAACAGGACGAGGAGCAATGGCCATAAACTAACACACAACAAGTCTCACCTCAGCATGAGGAAGAACTTCTTTACACTGAGGGTGTCAGAGCACTGAACAGGCTGCACAGGGGGGTGTGGAGTCTCCCTCTCTGGATACATCCCAAACCCTCCTGGACAAGTTCCTGTGTGACCTGCTCTGGGTGGCCCTGCCTTGGCAGGGGGTTGGAATGGGTCATCTCCAGAGGTCCCTTCCAACCCTAATGACTCTGTGGTTCTCTATCTAAGGACTGAAATAATGGTGCAAGCTGTCAATGGACTACGAAAAGAGGAGCAAAGGAGGAGCCTGTGGAAAGCAGGGCTGAGGTACACGGTGGGCTTGGAACAAATAGATAAGAGTTTGGAGGTGGCAGGCTGGAGGAAAGCTGTCATGACAGACAAAATGCTGCTGACAACACCTCCTCCTGTGCTGGTCTATCAGGGCTCCTCTTCTTCTAGTAGTGGCTGCCACGCAGCTGGACACAGACACTCATATATACTTAATTCCTCAGGTAGAGGAGCAGCAAAAGAACCCAACACCCTTTGTTGAGATGACACATGAACTTGCACTACTTTTATTAACTCAAGAAGCCTCTGAAAGGACTGGCAAGCACTTGCACCACCAAGTGAACTCACCGTGCTGCTGTTAGTGGCCACAGGGCTGTGTTCCGTATGTAGCAGCTCAGCAGTGCCACAGCTGATTTTCATCCTGACCTCCTCCCATTTCCTCCGTGCTCAAAACCAGCACAGCCATTGAGGGTTACAACTCCAAAGTGCTATTAAGCTTCCAAACACAGCTGCTTTAGACAGTGTTAGATAGAAACAGATGGTCACGAGTGGATGACCAACATACAGTAATCGTTTCCTACTAAGTCTACAGCAGTTCATGCAGCACCTCTGTTTCCATGTCAAACAGGAGGAAGGTCACTGAGCTTATCGAGCAGCGTGTGGGTAGCGTGGCTGCCCTCTCCCCCTCGCAGGGATTGGTCCCAAGGGGTGCCCCCTTGGCCTGTGCTGGCCAGGGTAAGGTGCACGGACCCCCAGTGTCAGCGGCTGTGTCACCAGCACGTGCGGCGGTGGGGTGAACGCTGCTCCTCTCCCAGCAGGCATGGGGCTGCCATCCAGGGCTGCTGCTTTGCCCTGTGTCCCGACAGGGCTGTTTCCGTGAGGAGGCTCTCTTTTCTTGTCTAGAGGGAAGATGATGGGTGTTAGTTTCTTGAGGGCAAGCGCTGCCTTTCTTCCTCTCCCCAGTGGCTGCTGTTTCTCCTATGGGCAAGAACTCCAGTGTCTGGGGATTAGTGTTTGAGTGTCTGAGTGAAGAAGCCATAACTAAGACCCTTAGCCCCTGGCCAACAGCCAGTATGTGCCTGTGCTGCCCAGGCCCTCTCTGCAGGTTCTTGCTGATGCATTTATAAGAGGTGACAGTCCTACCGGCCCTGCTGGCACACCTCCAGCCACATGGTGGTCATGGGTAATTGCTGGTTTTAGTCTTTATTTCCAGTGCCCCCACGATGCTGCCAGCACTGTTTCCATTTAAATGAGTACCCTGGGTCTTCTCTGAGGGGGATCTGTATTGGGTCAGCCTCAACTTTGCAGCTTGTCTTGGCCTCTCCAAGAAACAGCCCTTCTAAATGCGAGAGGGCTGTGGTGGCACTGGTCTGCTTTACTTGGCTGCATCAGGGTAAAATCCACATCTTTCACGTGTGTTGCATTGCTTCTCACAGAGGAGAGCAGGAGGCCCCGGGTCAGGGAATGGCAGGTTCAGACCATGCCTGGAGGATCTGAATTCCTTGAGAGTGCCCAAACCCTGGTGCCAATGCCTCCTCCTGCAGCCTTCTGCCCAGCCATGGACCCCTGCAGCAGAGCTTACAGCATTTATTTGCTCTAAGACCAACACAGTCCTATAAAAAGCTTCTGCCCCATTCCTAATGGATTCTTCAATGAAACCTCAATTTGGAGAAAAGTCAGTGCCTGGATCAGCTCATCAGCCCAGAAACAAGGCTGGAATTCCAGTACTGCTCCTAGAATGAATTGCTGGTTCCTTGACCGGCATGGTTAATAGCTGGAATATGAATCAGAACTTTGGACTACAGTTCCCACACTGTGATAAGCCTATGTGAGACATAATCCAGTCTAAAAACTTGGCCTTCCTCCATGGACTCTATAAGGGGACAAAATCTGTGCTAATTATACTTATCCCATCCCTTACAAATGTGTGTCCCTCCAGTTTCTCCATCCTTAGCCAGTCTGCTGTCAAAAGGAGCATTTTCAGGAGTGTTGGGGTGTGTGCATGTGTGTGTTTCGTTTTTACCTTCTCCTTGCTTGGGGTGACTTTCATTCTTTGTCCTTGGTGTAAACAGCTCCTCCAGGTCTTGCATCATGGGGTTAGTGCTGGCTTTGTTGTTTCTCTTGTTCTTCTCCTCTTCACGTTGCTGCAGCAATAAAAACCATTGGGTTTAGTTTGAAACTGTAGATCTAACCTGTGAAAAGGTGGCCTGACATCAGGGCTGGCCTGCCTAAGCGTGTGTTGATATGAATGCAATCCCTTTGCCAAGTTCAAGGTGCTGACCCTTGGTCTGGAGCCCAAGGGTTTTAGGGAAAGAAAGCAGGTCCAGGCAGGACTGAGAGCTTGGGAAGCGATGGCTCTGCTGCTGTTGGGGCAGAGGGCTTGCTGACAACGTGATGTAGGGGTGCCTGTGTGTTTCTGGAACTGCCAGTCTGCTCTCCCTGGGGTTTTGGTTCGGTTTAAATGTGTGCCTCTTGGGAGGGAGTGCTAAATGCCAGAGGAAGAGGAGGAAGGCACAGCAGCACAGGGATAGGCTGTAGGGATGTCTGGTTTTACTTGTATACGTTTAGGTCTTCAGAAGACTTCCTTCTGGGTGGCAAGAGGAGGAAAATACCCCAGGGGCTGTTTTTGTTCACACTAAGGGTTCTGTGTGGCGAAGGGAGAGGCTGCCTTCTCTTTTGCAGTGAGAAAGTGTGGATGGGATCCACTCCATCTCCATCTTCCCTCCCAGAAGGGTGCTCTGCCAATGGAGGAAGCTGTGTGCTGGGGCCATGGAATGCAAGGCAGTGGTTGTGGCCTTGCTACAGCCATTTGGCAAAGCTGCCAGACTTTGGGGGCAGCTGCAGCAGCAGATCCTTCTGAGCTCAGCAGGTCATCATACAGGGGACTGTGGTGAGCTCCAACTGCTGACCACCCCTGCCATGACTGGGCAGCTCCCATCCCTTGCTCCTAAGCAGGGGGACTGTGATGTTCCTTTGGGCAATACCAGGACCTGCTTTGTGACCCCTGCTTGAGGGCTTGAGCTCCCTTAAACTGTGATCACAACAGGTTTGTGCAGCATGAGACAGACTATGTGCCTGTAAGTCCAAGTGTGCTGTAGCACGTGTTCAGCTCCTGCAATACTTGAGGATGCCTTGTGCACCAAGCCCTTATTTTAAGCCAAGTGCATGAGCACATGAGCTATTCAGAAACTGATGGTTCTGAATCTGAGCATTTGGATGTAATTTATGGAGTCTCATTTCTCAGTGCTGACATCCTCACTTTTAATGTTGAACTGATCTCTGCTTTCTGTAATGTGTTGCTCTTCTCCTAAGAAACAAGGGACAAGACAAGAGGAAACGGCCTCAAGCTGCCCCAGGGCAGGTTTAGATGGAGCTGAGGAACAATTCCTTCCCCAGAGGGTGCTCAGGCATTGGAACAGGCTGCCCAGGGCAGGGCTGCAGTCACCGTCCCTGCAAGTGTTCACACAGCATGGAGACGAGGCCTCAGTGCCATGGGTTAGTGGTGGCCTTGGAGTGCTGGGGAACGGTTGGACTGGGTGAGCTTAAAGGGCTTTTCCAACCCAGTTGATGCTATGATTCTATGTGTCCTTGCTTCCTTGGCTTGGATGCTGCCCTGTATCAGTAAAGTGTCTGATACCAGGTTTTGGTGGCATTTTGTCTTTTCCTGATGCAAGACTTGGCACTTTGGACACATGTACGTAGTACAAAACAGCACAGGGTTAGAGACCCACCAGTAAAGCTCTGGGGTAAACTGATGCTGCCAGACCAGCACAGGCTCTGATAGCAGGACACCTTTGCTGTTTCTCATTGAGACACATTGTCTAAGCAGAGCTGTGTTTCTGCTGCAGGTATTCTGCTGCCAGACCTCATTCATATTGATTGAGAGGTCCCTGCCTTATAGTCTTCTACTTGTTGCATCCCTTCTCAGCTCTAGATATAATGAGGTCCAAATCCTACCCTGCTAATTTGAGTCATTGCATCTGTCTGTATCTTGTCTTTGCCTTCTGTCTGGCAGAGACAGTCACCAGCCTCCGTTGTAAAGTGCTTGGAGAATTACTGGTAAAGAACGTTATTGCCATGCTGTTATTTATGGCTCTTTGCTTTTCAGCTCGTACAAACTCTGGCTGTGGTTCTGATAGGCTTACCATTGTCCCTGGGAAATTGCAGGCTCCAAAACATTACTTGAACTACTTTTTGTAGGTGGAAAGTGCAGTTTAAGGGAAAACTCACTGTGGTTTTGATGTACGACATAGCAGCCTATTGCAGGATGTGACCACTCGTTGCAATTAGCCATTAAATTCCATCAGAGATGATTGAACAAGCATAAAATGCCTCTCCCCCCTTGTGTTGCTTACGTGTTCAGAAGCGAAGAGCAATTCAAAAGCACATGTTGCCCATCAAACTTGAGGGACATGGTAGTTTCTCCAAGATGGCTTTGCCAGGTCAACACTTACCATTTGCATCTTCTTCTTCAGCTCTGCGTTGGCGCGCTGGTACGCTTCAGCCACAGCGTTCAGGTAATAGATGGCAAGGCTACAAAAACAGATGTATTGCTGCAGTGACAGGGCCAGGGCAGAGAGAAAGTCCCATAAGAGGGAAGAGTTAACTTTCTGGCTATATTCTAACACTGAGTTTCCCCACAGGCTGTCTCCAAACTGCTTTTAGAGGCTCAAGGCTTAGGAAGAATCCCATAGCGTGGTCAGCTAAGATGGGCTGAGCCAGCCCAAGCGGCTCAGCTCTGCTCAAGCAAAAGGAAAGTGAGCATCCTGCCCTCCTGCCTCCACCTGGGCTGGCCGTGGGCTCCCTCTGCCTGCTCTGTGCCAGCCCTGGTGAAACCAGGCACCAGCCTTGAAAACCAACTCTGCTGATAAAACACAGGGCTGAAAGGAAAACCCTGGCCTGGGTGACAAAGCAGGTTACACAGGGACCTTTGGAAAAGCCTAGGAAAACAGGAAAATGGTGGCAGAGCAGGGCCCTGAACCCCCTCCTGGAAAGCATATTGGTCAAGGCACGGTCCTCCTCATTTCAGGAGCAGATGCTTCCTGCCTACTGGAAAGGGGCTGTCCGGAGGGAGCAGAGACTGGAACTGAGGGAAAGCAGAAGCCAGGTCAGAGCAGAGCCACTGGCTTTGGTTTCAATCCCTTCTTCGGCAGAGAAGGGCATGTCAAAAGCCAGGGGAAAACTGAGCCAAGCTTGAGGGAGCTGAAAGGTGAGCCGAAAAGGGACTCTTCATCAGGGACTGCAGCGACAGGACAAGGGGTGATGGGTTCAAACTGAAACAGGGGAAGTTCAGGTTAGATCTAAGGCAGAAGTTCTTCCCTGTGAGGGTGCTGAGGCGCTGGCACAGGGTGCCCAGAGAAGCTGTGGCTGCCCCATCCCAGGCAGTGTTCAAGGCCAGGTTGGACACGGGGGCTTGGAGCAACCTGGTCTGGTGTGAGGTGTCCCTGCCCATGGCAGGAGAATGGAACTGGATGAGCTTTAAGGTCCTTTCCGACACAAACCAGTCTGAGACTTTATGAATCTATAAAAGAATAAAGGTTTCCCATAAGCTCACATGTGCTTGTGTGGCTTCAGCCCGGCTTCAGCATCCTCAAACCAGGCTTGAGGATTTTTGGCAGCAGAGTGCCAGATGCTGAGCCCATCAAGGCATCATGTCTTGGCATATCAATTTCCAGGTGGGAGATCAGGAAAGATGACCTCTCTTGAGGCTGTTTGCAGGGGTCTGTCTAGAGGGAAGACATTTGGTTTCTTTTGCCTAGTATTAACCCCAAAGTCAGTCTTGGTGATGTGGGCTCTCTGAACCTCAAAAGCCTCTTGGAAATCATTGTTATTGCCTACCTGTCTGCACCACAGCACAAGCTGAAGAATTCCAGGGAGAAGGCAGGAAACTGGGGACTTACTGGGATGTAATTCCCTCAACTGAGAGGTTTCCAAGAGCAGAAAAGGACCCAAGCCTCAGGAAACATCCTTGCATGGAATCTGTGATTTCGTCTTGGATTACCCCAGGAGAAGTTTGTGTGCCCATAGACAGCAGCACTTCTGCAAGACCCTTGATGCTCTTGGGGCATGTAAGAGCTACTGCCATGGGGCTGTAGGTCTGACTTGTCTATGGGGGCAACCACTTCTTTTAGGGCTCCTGGTTGCTGAATGACTGGAAATTGTAAGTATGTACTGTCCTCAAAGGCCACACAGTGTAGGTTGGTGGGAAATGGGGTGGTTTAGGTAGTGTGGATGTAGGGGAGGATTGCTCAGTTTGCAAAGAGATTTGGGGCAGAGACAAATTGGTGTCTTGAAGAGAGATGCACAGATAGGATGGCTGTAGTGTGGGAGTAGCCCAGACTGAGAAGGGGTGATAAAAGGTGTCTCTTCAACAGATCAGCTGGATCTGTGCTGTCCCCTGACCTGCCTGTCATTGAATCACAGACTATTTTGGGTTGGAAAGGACCTTAAGATCATCCAGTTCCAACCAGGTTGCCCAAGGCTCTGTAGCTCAAGGCAGGTAGAGGGATGACATGGAACTGTCAGTTTGGTTGGGATTTTTCTCAGTCTCTTTCTTATTGAAATTTTGTAATGTGGGAACTGGGATTTGATTTGATTTAATGGTATTTTCTTCAGTGCAACCTATTCAAAGTGAAGGGGCACAGTGCCCAAGAGGCCCATCTCTATTGTCTGTGGCTGCCTAAAGAAGAGTGACAGCAGGCAAGCAAATGTGATACACTCCCCGGTCCTCTCTCCCTGTCTCCCACTGTTTAGTCTGGAGTGTTCAGAGCTGCCTATAGAATTTGGTCCCAGCTTTCCCATTATTTTGATAGCTACGGAAACCTCAAGAACAATGCCAAAAATATGTGTTTAAAAAGAAAGAACTGCCCTGGCCTTAGTGCTGTGGAAGGTGCTGGAGATTTAAGTGTTGTTTCAAAGCTGAAATGATCAGACATCATTGAAAAAATTCCATAGGACCATAGAATCAAACCAGGTTGGAAAAGCCCTTTAAGCTCACCCAGTCCAACCGTTCCCCAGCACTGCCAAGGCCACCACTAACCCATGGCACTGAGGCCTCGTCTCCACGCTGTGTGAACACTTGCAGGGACGGTGACTGCAGCCCTGCCCTGGGCAGCCTGTTCCAATGCCTGAGCACCCTCTGGGGAAGGAATTGTTCCTCAGCTCCATCTAAACCTGCCCTGGTGCAGCTTGAGGCTGTTTCCTCTTGTCCTGTCCCTTGTTCCTTGGGAGCAGAGACCGACCCCACCTCACTACAACCTCCTGTCAGGCAGTTGTAGGGAGCCATCAGGTCCCCCCTGAGCCTTCTCTTCTCCACACTGAACCCCCCAGGACCCTCAGCCGTTCCCCATCACACTTGTGCTCCAGGCCCTGCACCAGCTCTGCTGCCCTTCTCTGCCCCCCCTCCAGCACCTCAATGTCTCTCTTGCAGTGAGGGGACCAGAACTGAACACAGTCTTCGAGGTGCAGCCTCACTAGTGCCCAGCACAGGGGCACAATCCCTGCCCTGGCCCTGCTGCCGCACTGGTGCTGATCCAGGCCAGGATGCTGGTGGCTTCCTGGCTGCCTGGGCACAAGCTGCTCATGTTCAGCTCCATCAATCAGCACCCCCAGGGCCTTTTCCATGAGCAGTTTCCAGCCGCTCTTCCCCAAGCCTGGAGCAGTGCAGGGGCTGTTGTGGCCCATGCTCTGTTATTCAAGCTGTATTATTTGGAAAAAGAAAAAACCCCACAAACCCAAACAAGCCCCACGCCTCTTCATAGTTGTGGAACATGTACATTTTGAATGCCCTGTCTTAGCAGTGCTCTAAGTGCCACCGGTTGTGACAGAAATTGCTTCTCCCAAAGGCATCAGGTTGGGACTGTCCATTTGTGTCCCGCTGGCTACTGAAGGTTTCTTGTAGGGAAGCTGTGACAGCTTTGATGTCCATGAGGCCTCTTTCAGCAGTGTGCTTCATCTGCAAAGTTGTGTTTAATTGGGTCAGGTAACCCCATTTTGGTAAGTTGGGTTGGGTGAAGGTGAGGGGATAGTGAGCATGCGTCTGCCCTCATCTAGGCTGTCATCTCAGCAGAAGCTCTGTTCAGACCTCGCTAGGATCCCATCATTTCTCTCTTTTCTTCCACCTCCTCCCCCCAGCCAGGCATATAATATTGCAAGGAAAACTTACACCATGAGCAGAATTGCAGGTATGATCAGTCCTGGATTTGCCACATAGCTGAAGATCTTGGCAACAAAAAGTGGGAAATCGAGCTCAATGGTCTCTTGAATGACTTCATACATCCTTTTCTTCCCACTGGAAAGACAAACAGCTGGTTAGGGAGTATAGGTACGTCCTGGAGGGCCAAAATAGCTCCTAATCTAACAACACTAAGTAGCTTCCTCTGTCTTTCAGAGCATCAGCTGGTGCTTGGCCACCAAGGTTTTTAAACAGCCTTCATTTGAAATTATCTATTGGTGCATCAATGCCTCCTTGACCCCCATTGACTATGAGAATAATCTTTGCTAGACCAACTTGCTCTTGGAGTGAATACATTTATTTCCACACGTGGCTCCTTTATGAGCTCTATTTATCCCTCTGAAGTGTATAAAAATGTACAGATTGCAGATCCATCATATATTTCTACTCAATATTGTGTTGAAGATGGCCTTTTCATAGAGATGACTTTCCATATGCAAATTCCAGCTTTCTGAAATGATAAGCCAACTTGAAGAGCTGCTAAGGAATGACAGAAATAGCAGGCTGTGATTATTGCTTAATAGGAAACTCAGTGAAAAGAGTCATTTCAAACCGGATTGATAAAACAGATGAGAGTGTGATGTATGAAAGGAGAGCAAATCTGGAGAAGGCTGGGTTGTGTAATCGACCTTCTCTCCCCAGCATCCCTTTGGTTGTGAATTCACCCCTACAAAAGCTATTCCTCCTATTTAGGCTTGTGCCTCCTGGGATCTCACAGGAAGGTGTCCTGATGGTGGGACTCAATAAAGGCAAACTTGGCTAAACACTATCCCAGCTTCATTAAGTGCCTGAAGCTCAGGAGCTCTCAGTCAAGCTGTGCGGTGTGCCAAGGGCCCGAATCGGGCTCAGTGGCTTTTGAAGGGTTGATAGGGAATTGAAATCGCTGTTTCACGTTGCAGATTAGTCATCTCCAAATGATAACGGATGTACAGCGAGTTTCTTGTCAGATCTTTCCACGTTGCTCAGTGACACCTGTCCTTGCTCTGGAGCTGAGGGAATTTTGGTCTCTTGCCTTCTCCTCTGAGCTTTGTAGCTTCCTGTTGTCATTCCCCATTAGCAAGTGGATAACCTATCTTACAGAGACAACTTGTTCCAAGCTGGCTTCTTGCTGAGTCAGGCTCAGCAAGCCCAGGAATGGCATTACTCAATCAAATTAGACTTTATTGGTATGTTAATCCGGTCCACTGAATGCTCCGTGAAGTGCTGATCCTGTCCTAATTAAAACCCAAAATAGGCATTTTTCCTTTTTTTTCCCCTAAAGATGCAACTCTTTGGGCTCAGACCTATCCATTTCTATTTTTATTCTACATATATTCTATCGTATTTAATTCTGATTTATTATTATGGCATTTTTAGTTTCCATTTACTGAATTTGACACAATTCAATATGTAAAATGCATCTCATGCTGGAGGAGCTCTTGGCTCTGTGGAAGGTCTTAGAAAGAGTTTTTAGTCTGTTTTGCTCCCATAGTGTTCCAGATAACCTTAGAGGTGTTCCTGTTGCTTTTTTGTACTGGGGGCTGCACCCTGATGTCCCACCCCTGCTTTCCCTGGTGCTTTCATCGGTGTGTGTTAGGAAAACACCAGGAATCATGCAGCAGAGGAGCTTGTGCACCCAGTGCAGAACAGCAGCCAGGAGCTCAGAGCCAGTTCACTGCTCCCAGGTGACTGTTTGCACACACAGTGGGGCACAGCCCATTGATAAGGATTTAACCAGGTGGAGAATGGAGGCATTTCGTTAACTTCATGAACATAATCCCACATATCACAGCACAACAATGGCCTTTGTGGTGTGTTGCTAGTACCTGAACGGTCCGCAGTCAAAGGAGGGAGGCAGGGACATGATGGTGTAAGCCACGGGCAGGAGGCTGAGGAACAGGATCAGCAGCAAAAGTCCCATGTAAAAATTATTAGACTTGGATGCTTTGAAGACTCGTTCATGAGGGACATTGCTACTCATAACAGCCCAGCACTGAAAATACATGGAGGTTAATAAGCGCAGCACGTTTATACCCACGAGCCCTGGTGCGTAAAAGGATCCCATCCTGAAAAGGAAAGAAAAAGGAAAGGAATTGGGTTTTGACAGGCTGGAAGGAAGGTTTTTTTACTCTCAGAAGGAGAAAAACAAGTTTTCATGCTGTGAAGTTTGCCCACAAATGAAGTCTGACTATGCTGGCTTGTGCTACCCCTCTGCTTCCGAAGGAGAAGCTGCTTGCACCCACGTTTGGGTAAGGTAGCCAGGCATTGAGGACCAGTGAGATCTCTGGTCCCTCAGTGATTGCAATGAAAGATTTTGTCAGTTTGTGAGCAAAAAAAATCTCTTGGAGATAGCTTGGGCAATGCCAGGTGAATATCATGAGTATGGAGATACCCCTTAAATCTGCAGAGATGCTGTAGTAGGGGACCAGGCAGAAGTTATCAATCCATGGCATGAAACCTTGCTCCCAGAGGAGGTGAGGGTGCTTTGTGCTGTTGCCTATTGCAGCTGGTGCTGCTACAGCAGGGCTTAGCAACTCCTGTTTGCTCTTGCTTGGGGCAGTTTTGGGATGTGCCCCTCCGTGCCCACCCTTGCATTGATGTGGAAGCTTGCAGTGCCTCCAAAACCCTTTCTGGTTTCTGCATAGGAAGCCAAATAGAGAAACCAAACCCCAAAGGTTATTCCAGCTGGTTTGGAAGCTTTCTAACTCCACTTGCAGGTGTTCTAAATGATGCAAAACACAAACAAGGAGGCGGGGGGAAGGAAGTATCTTACCAAATCATTCCCTGGTTGAAGACCAAACCCAAAACATTGCCGCTTATGTCAAACTCTGCATAGGATGGCTGCATGAGGAGAGAAAGGAGAGTGCTGTTGGTAAGGGTACCTGCTATTGTTTGCTGCTGGGTATAAGGATGCTTGTTTAAAGCTGGTGTGAAGGGATTTCTGGGAGGGCTCCTGCTGAGTGCATAATGCTTGAGTGACCAGCAGCAGAGCAGTGAAAGCAAAGTTGGAGCTATCGTTCTCTGGGCTGCTGCTTCTCTCTTGGCTTGCTGAAAATCGCAAGGATATATGGAAGTGCTTAGGATTGCTCTGTGTTTCTCTCTCCTTTCTAATACAAAACCATCTGTGAGCAAAGGAACCACGGCATGGGACTAGGTTTTAACACTCCAGCTGCTGTATCTGGCTACAAACCTGCAGTTCTACCCTATTGAATGTTTGAATGGTGATAACGAATTGCTGGAGGGAAACACAACACCAGATGCATCCATGTCCCCAGCTGCAGAACACAGAGGGCAGAGGGAGACAAATCTGAGGGAATACATGACCTGATGGGTACTGGGTGTTATTTTGCTCTGTGAAAGCAAGCAGTTAAGATATTGCTTTGTATGCAGCAGCCTGCCTGACGTGAGTGCCAATGGTGCTATGTGCAGAACAGGCTGGTCTAACCTATTGGCAGCATTTATTTCATACAGCAGTGTTCTGCTAGGTTTGCCTATGATGAAGTTATTGTTTCTTATACATAGATCTGCTTTTTTTGCACGCAAAACTCAGTTGACTTTTGGTAGATGGAAGTACATGTAAATTTTTCTTTTATATTTTATTGAAAAAGACTTTTTTTTTTACTGTGATGCAGAAAACATGGTTCTAAAAAGTGATGGGAATATGTTTGAAATTTCCTGTGCAGGATGTCACAATGTGCATGTACATAATACTGTCAGTAGTTCATCAAGCTGAGGCTTAAGATGTTTGTCTTTTATGATGGAAACTGGAAAGGAGCCTGGTCAGAGCCTTGCTTCGCTGACTGCTCACAGCTTTGGGAAGGCATGGGTGCAAATACTGGTTTCTTTGTTCTTTTGATTACAGTCCCTTTCTACTTCAAATCATAGAATCATAGGATGGTTTGGGTTGAAAGGCACCTTAAGATCATCCATTTCTAACCACGGGCAGGGACACCTTCCACTAGACCAGGTTGCTCCAAGCCCCGTCCAACCTGGCCTTGAACACTGCCAGGGATGGGGCATTTACCATGTCTTTGGCCACCCTGTGCCAGTGCCTCAGCACCCTCACAGGGAAGAACTTCTTCCTTAGATCTAACCTGAACTTCCCCTGTTTCAGTTTGAACCCATCACCCCTTGTCCTGTTGCTGCAGTCCCTGATGAAGAATGCCCCTCCTGCATGTGGTTTGTCTCTCAGTGCAAAAATCACCTCACAGCCTGTGTGGGCTGATGCCAAATGTCTGAATCCATCTGGTTTTGTCACTTCTTAGGGGGAAGAATGGTTTTCCCGTCTTCCCCCCCCCTGTTATTTTCTTCTGTATTTATGCTGCTTCAGTACTGTCTGCTTTGGTAATGCAGCATTTATGAATACCAAAGAGTCCAGCGCTATTGTGTGTTATGCGTACATGAGAGGGGAAGGAAATGCTCCTTGCTCCATTGCAGACAGGAAGGTCTGGGACTTTGAGAGGAGATACAGAACACCCCAAAGGTTTGGGGTTATAAAAACTGAATGAACATCAGATTAACTTCTTTTAAGCTCAGTGTTTTAAAGACCTGAAGCTGGGGAGAGAACTGCATTTTTGTAGGGTTCTTTGGGAATGGAACTGGTTGATCCAAGGTAGTGATGCAGAGGCTACCTACATCAAGTGAATGGTCAGATAAGACTGGAGGATCACTGTAAGCATTTAAAACAGTGTTTTAGGCCAGGTTGGACAAAGCCTTGGGTGACATGGTTTAGTGTGAGGCAAGGAGGGTTGGAACTGAATGATCTTAAGGTTCTTTCCAACCCTAACTATTCTATGATTCTATAAAACCAATCTGTTTGTAGCATTTGACCAAATGGTCTTAGGTTACTTCTGTCTTCTCAGCTATAAGGCACAGACTTACAAATCCAGCTTCTAGGTCCCAGCACCAACAGTAATTCACGAATCTGACAAAGCAAGCTCGGATGAAGTCTCCCACCAGGATGGTTATGTAGGTCACCAGGATGTCGGACACAGTGAGCCTTACAAACTCCTGCGATTTAAAACAAGGAGAAAACATTCAGCTCCTATAATTTCAGCAGTGTGTTTGGGACTGTGGTTTTGTATTAAGCTATTTGACTTTATATAACAGTAACCTTCAGAAAAGCATGCCACGAGCAAACTCCCTGCTTGTTTTCAAACACCCAGCAGTGCCTAAGCTTTACCTCTGTGTTTGGGAACCATGAGCTCCATTACAGCTGTTAGCCCTGAGAGTTGCTGTTAGCATTATCGAATGCACTACGTGTTGTGGCAGCACATACACTGGGAGCAGAATGTTAATGCTGCAATAATGCTGGTGTAAAACACACATACACCAAGGGTAATGTTGATTGTGCATGGCTCTGCTGAGGCTCAGCTCTGTAACCTGACATGGACTGGCTCAGTTGTGAACAAGAGCCGTGAGGAAGTGTAGAGAAGGGAGATGTACAAGATAAGAAGGGTAAAATTGCAGGCAGATGTAAGACTTGTAGGATGGAGACAGCTGGTCCCAAGGACTCAAATGGAAACACACAAGGAAAGGTTTAAAAGTCTGAGGGGATGAACTAAGGATCGCTTATGATCCTTAGTTTGAACTGAGGATCAGTTGCTCCAAAGGGGCATTGGTGGCTGGTCTTTCCCCTTCTTGACTGAAAAGCACTTAGCTTGTGAAGACTCATTGGGTGTACCCAGCAATGCACAGCCTTGCAGCTTGGTAAGCCTGTGGTATCGAAGTCAGCTTGTGCACAGCCTGGCTGCAGAACCTCTTGGTGCAAGGTGAAGGTTGCAGGGTGGGTTTGTGGGGTGAGAGTCTGAGGACTTGAAGGCCACCCTGCATGCATTTCAGGGGTTACTTCTGCTTAATTCTGCTCTGATCCCATGGCCTTGGGATGTGTCAGGAGCTCCCTTGAGGCATGCCTTCCAGTTGGATTTTAGTCGTGCTCCAAAGCTGTTCAGCATCATGAAGTGCAGCAATAAATGGAGAAAACACCTTTGCTTCAGAAGCACAGCAAGGATCCAAATGAAACCCCAGTGCAGGCATGGCTGCAGGCTACCTGGCCTTTTGTGCTCCTCACAGCACGTGCCACAGAGCTGTGTGTGCTCCCAGATGGGGATGTCACCACCATGGCTTGAGAACTGTGCCCAAGCACTTACACTGCCTTGTGGCCAAGGATTTACACTGCCTTGTTGCTGCTGTATGAGTCAGGAAAGGAGATGTCATTTGCAAGGAAAACTTCAAGCCTGGAAATCAGAGACTTATGAAATCTTGGAAATGACCTTTAAGCTCATCCAGTCCAACCTTTACCCAAGCACTGCCAAGGCCACCACTAACCTATGGCACTGAGGGCCTTGCCTACACAGTGTGTGAACACTTGCAGGGATATGTTAAAACATAAACCACCCCTTCTCACCACCCCAAACCAGCCCAGAGACTTACTACATAACAGTTTTCTTACAATGCCGACCGTTGTCTCCCAGCAGGGTCCCCTGGGCACATCTGCAGGATCAAGGGGAGGTGGGGTGGCACTGCTGCTGTTCCCCATGGATGAGTTATGGTGGCCAAGCAGCGTCCAGTGTGTGATGTTCTTCACCACATCCTCTTCAGCCAGCTGCAACAGAGAACCCGCCAGCCAAAACTATCAGGACATAGGGGTGCCAGAGGACCCAAGGCATTGGGTTTCCCCCTCGTCCCTACCAGTTACCACTTGTCATATAAGCATCTGCTTACAACAGAATTGCAGTGCTGGCAATAGTACAGAAACTTCCCTTTTGCCAGGAGCAGGGAGGAGCAGCAGCTCTTCCAGACCTAAAGCAGACTGGGGAGCCATGAGTTCTAAGGAGCTAGCAGCCTATTTCCTGCACGTGGAGGAGCCAGGCCTCCTTCAAGACTACTGTGTGCAGATGGAGCCTCCATCCAGTCCTTCTTCTTCACTTTCTTCATAATTTTTCAGGGCAAAACCAACCCTCATTCCTCCAATTCTTCTCAGCTTAAACAGAGTTATTTTCTCTATGGATCAGTTAGTTAGACATTTATCCTTTCTTCCAGTTATCTGCCTGCAACATGCTACCAGGATAATGTTAAAGAGGGGAAGGCAGGGGAAGAGGATTATGAACTATATCCTTGGGTTCTGCATTAATAGAAACTGCAAATGGTGTCAGATGGAGAAAAAAACCTCAATTTACTCTCACACACCACGATTATAGAAGGCAATAAACACTCTCTTGTCAGGGCTGTGAAGAGAAACTGGAGATTTGATTCCATGATTCTCTGGAAACCCCTCTGCTTGGTGAGTCTCCCTGGGGCGCTGCAGCCTGCTGCAAAGGGGATGGTTACCCCTGTTGGCTGCAGGGATGGGCTGTGCTCACCCCCAGCTCTGGAAAACGGTAGTGAACATCTTACTTTTTCATTGACATCATCCATCAAGGCCAACAGGAACGTGTAGAGGTTCCCGAGGAAGAGCGCAAAGATCCGCCCCAGCTGCCACTTCAGCCCGATGCGGGGATGGTAGTTTTCTAGTGCAGCGATGGTTTCAAACAGTGGAGGGCAAAACATGCCCAGCAAGGACATCACGATTTCAACCTGCAGCATGAGGAAAATGAGATTACTACAAATAGTAACAGCAGCTGCTATCTTACTGTGAGCAAAGTAGGTGGTGTCAGCCTTCGGGGCTGGGTTGCGTGGCTTGTGCTTGCAGGAGCACTTTTGCTCTTGTCCCAGAGGGATGAGTTCATGAATATTTAGGTTCCTCAGGTCCCTTGTAGTACTGCTTGCATCAGCTCTGAGGTTCTTAGCTTGCCTTGTGTGCATAAAGAGAATTAGTTGATGCTCATGTTTATTTTCTGCATTCAGCACCTTTGCTTTTGCGATAGGCAATTGTGGATTTGAATGGAAGCACATCAAGGACTCGGTTTTGCAGTGATAGTGGTATTTTGTTCCTCTATATGGTGCAAGATGCTAAGTTATACTGTGGTCAATGAGGTCATTAGCAAGTCAGTGTTAGCTCAGGCAGAACAGCCCTGTGGGGAAGGACTTGGGGGTGTTGGTCCATGAGAAACTTAATATGAGCCAGCTTTAGTGTGTGCTTGCAGCCCAGAAAGCCACTCATATCCTGGGCTGCATCAAAAGGAGCGTGACCAGCAGGTCAAAGGAGGTGATGCTGCCCCTTTGCTCGGGTGAGGCCTCACCTGAAGTGTTGTGTGCAGTTCTGGTGTCCTCAGCATAAAAAGGACATGGAACTGTTGGAACAAGTCCAGAGAAGGGCCACGAGGATGATCAGGGGCTGGAGCACCTCCGGTATGAAGACAGGCTGAGAACACTGGGGCTGTTCAGCCTGGAGAAAAGAAGCTGTGTGGAGACCTCAGAACAGCTTCCAGTATCTGAAGGGGGCCTATAGGGATGCTGGGGAGGGACTCTTCATGAGGGTCTGTAGTGACAGGACAAGGGGTGATGGGTTCAAACTTAAACAGGGGAAGTTTAGATTGGATATAAGGAAGAAGTTCTTTGCTGTAAGGGTGGTGAGGCACTGGAATGGGTTGCCCAGGGAGGTTGTGAATGCTCCATCCCTGGCAGTGTTCAAGGCAAGGTTGGACAAACCCTTGGGTGACATGGTTTAGTGTGAGGTGTCCCTGCCCATGGCAGGGGAGTTGGAACTGGATGATCTTAAAGTCCTTTCCAACCCTAACTATTCTATGATTCTATGACTTTCAGGCTCTATGAGGTTTTTACAGTGCTAGAGTGCCTGTTGGCCTGCAAAGGATAGTGTCTGCACAGCTGCTGGCAGGCTCAGACTCACAGGTCTCTCTTTTTTTTTGTGCTTTTCTTTCCAGGAGAGGAAAAGTACCCAGAAAAGTGCATATTCTGGTCTCAAATTATCATCAGCAAAGTCTTTTTTCTTTGGGAAAAAGTTCACTGAAATCATAGAATCACAGAATGATTTGTGTTGGAAAGGACTTAGAGCTCATCCAGTTCCAACCCCCTGCCATGGGCAGGGACATCTTCTGCTAAACCATGTTGCCCAAAGCCCTGTCCAGCCTGGCCTTGAACAGTGCCAGGGATGGAGCATGAACATATCAGAGCATTTTGTGAGGACGTTCTGTCTTACTAATATTTTCTAGGGGAATTATGAAAATGCATGGCTTTGACTATCATTTGCCTTTGATCTCTAACTACATGCTAATGTCGTATATATTGAAATCAAACCTTTCCGTATGTTGAAATGTTGGGATTTTTTGGTGAAGACCTCCAAAATCTGAACTTCCCATCCAAAATAACACACTAGAAAGAATCTGACAACTGAAATCTTTCTGCAGCTCCTCAAATCTTATTCTCACAATTCCAGATGGATGATAAAGATCTGAGTTTAGTTTAATGCCCAAGCACGGACATTTCTAGCATCCAGAGGGCTTTCCGGTACAACAGTTTGTAAGCAGCAATATGCAACTTGAGTTAGGTCCTTTAGAAGATGGCCAGAGTTGTAAGTGCTGAAGACCCATTGACTTTTATTGTGATTGATTTTAAGGGTATTTTGCCCTCTCTGCAGAAGCTGTTCTCACTAGAAACAAACAGCGAGACCAATGCTCTTCCCAGCTAGAACAAGTACAAAGGTACAGAAGGGGCCTTCTGAGCCTCGGTAGGTAGCTCCTCTGTCTTGGATGCTGTCCTCAAGCTGTGACAATGATTATGTGGATGTGCAAGGAAAACTATCACAGCAGGAAACCAGAAGCACAGCTCCCTTACCTCATTTCTTTCATACCACCCAACATTTTGCATTTTAGAAAACGTCTGGGAGCGTTTCACCACGAAGTAGATGAGGTAACCGCTTCCACACAAGCAGCATATGATGAGGACATTGGCCAAAACCCGCAGGAACCTCCTCAGGTGGATGTTCTCATCCTTGTTGCTTTCTTGCTCATCCACGATAGACTCCTGAAAAAACAGGGGTGCTCATAGGATTGGAGTGAGTACCACATGGCACCAAGCCCAAGGCAACATCAGGTGGTTTTCTACGCTTTGAGATGCAAACCCATGCTACTCTGGCTAGATTGAACTTGGTAATTTGTGTTAGATTCAAATGAAGCTCCATACAGGCTTCCCAGTTTGACTGAAAGACATCAAGTAGCACACAGTGCCCCATATCCCAGGGGAATGTGGTGGGGAATTGCACTCTGAAGTGAAACTAATTCTGTCCAATCCTATACAGAGGGTTTGGGTGACCCAGGGCACAGGAACTGGAGCTGCTGTGGTTCGGCATCCTGTTTGTATGGAGAGATGCTGCCACAGGTACCCAGATTTCCCTTTAAACCTCTGCCACGGTGGGTAGGTGCTGGGAGCATCTCCAGAAGCAGACAGAGAAATGCCACTTAGGGTTACCTTGAAGCTGGTGGTGATGGATGCGAACTTGTTGTCTGCTGTCTCTGGGTTGCCAATGAGGTAGTCCCAGCTGGTGAACATTTTCCAGCTGAAAATGAAGTTGTCATCGTCCCCATCTGCTGTACTTTCGTTGGCATTGCGTGCCATCCTGTGTAAGGACATGGTCAGACAGTGTTTGAGAGAGCCAACACGTGTCCTTCAGCTTTGCAAAGCAGTGCCGGTGGCTTTAGGTTGCTGATGGGTAAGGAAGGAGCAGGGTGACCGTTCTTGGGGTCTGGGTGCAATTGTCTGTGCTGTTGGATTTTAGGTTTAAGGAGGACTGAACAGTCAAACAGAATCTTCAGGGCCATGCAGGTCTTGTATTAAAAGAAGTAACGCAAAAAACCTTACCATAGGTGATTAAAGAGGTTAAAGAATGCTTCCACCAGCATGAAGAAAGTCTATTTACAGTGCTTCTGGGTCCTAGGCTACCACAGGATTATGGCTATCTTTGGATAGTTAAACTTACATCCTGATGCTGTCCAATCCACCCACTGCAACACAAAGTTTTAGTAAGACTGCAGTAGGTGCACAATGCTGGAACCAGTGGAGTAAGTCATGCAGGGAGAGAAAAAGGATTATTCTTGTTAATCAGCACAAGGGCAGATATGGCTTCTGCTGTTTCCTCTCTATTATTTGATCCCCGAAATCCTTCTGTAACTCCCACCAGAGCTCCTAGCACCAGTCCCTCAAGGAAAGCGAGACAGCAGATGATGAAATCCCCTGCAAACGTATAGCAAATCCCCACGTCCCACCCCAGGCAAAGGCTCAAGAAGCTCTTTCTGCTGCACAGCCACTTGCAGCAGCAATAGAAATCCATGGGTTTATTCTTTCTTACAAAGGAAGAAAAACCTTTGTATGTGAGTGCCCTTCAGGCAGAGACAGGGGGTTATTTTTGGCTTTGCAGAGCACATCTCAGCAGCAAGAAGTAAGTGCCTTGGCTGCAATGTTGGTGCCCTGGGGACGTTGCGGGGGCATCACCGGTAATGAGGGACAGTGCACCAGGAATATGGAGATTGGGGCACTGCTTTAAAACTCCACTGATTGCTTTGGAGACACATCAAAAGCAGTCTGGTACCGTTTGGCTCTTTTCTGTACCCCTTGCACCATCTGTGTGACTTGCATTGGCTTTCAGGAGTGGTTTTGAGGGTGGTTTTTTGCATTGAAAGGATGGGGAAAGGAGCCTTTGAAATTTACTGTAAGTAAAATCCTCCTTCATGTACAGAAATGGAAAAAATCCATGTGCATGTACAAATTCCACCTTTTTGATGACCCTGTAGTGATGTTGGTGAAAGGGTTAAAGCACTCTAGAGAGGAGGAGGAGGAGGAAGAGGAAGAAGAAGAGGGAAGGGGAAGGAGGTGGGAAGGTTCACAGTAATGCACAGCACATGGCTGAGGTGAGGGCTGCCCAGGTCCATCAGAGCCAGGGGTGATGGATGCTGAGGCCAAGTGCTTGAAGACAGCAGGCACACAGCCCCCTTTGCCCCACACTCCCCCAGCCATCCCCAAGGGCTGCATCAAGCCATAAGCTGTACCCATGGAGGGGAATCCAGCTGTGAGACACATCTGGGAGCAGAGAGGGCAATCCCAGCTGTACTTACGATCTTATAACAACCATCAGGCTGTAGCCAAAAACACTGACTCCAACCATGAAATATGCCATCGGGAGCCTGTATTTTAACCAGCCAATTGTCCTCTGGTTGTTGTAGTAGCCGTAAAAGAGCGCCGAGTATTTGATATAGCCCTGGAGGAAAAGCAAAAGCCAACCTTTGTGCAAGCTCTGCCGCTTTTCTTCTGCAGGAAAGGGGTTTCTGGTGAAAACTGAAGATTTAAACAAGGAAAATCAACGTGGAAAAGTTTTTAGCATCTCATTCTTGGCTTTCTTCTGCCCTGTCCCCTTTGAGAGCCATCCTCCTAAGAGCTTACCATCCTAAGAGGGGGGAAAGAGGGAGAGCACATCAAAGGATCCTGGCTCGGAACTAAAATGCAGGTTTTATCCATCACTATTTCACCCCTCCCAGAAAAACCTCCTTATTGCTTTTTGTGGCTGTAGCCCACCTGCTTCTCTAAGCCAGCATCAGACCCTCAGATCTTGTAGAAATGCTGTAGCAATGGGATTTCCCACCATGATAGGAAACTTTTCCTTTCAGCCAGGAGGCAGCTGATGCTTGGTACCCTGCAGGTTTAGTTCCTTTTACTGGCTCCCACCTGCAGAGCAAATATAGCTAAAATCTGAAATCAAAGCATTGCTTTCATGTGGAAAGCAAAGCTCAGACATGAGCTCTGTTATCAACCATGTTGTCTCAAGTAGATCTATTTTTTCCTGTACAAACTGCTGGGCATTCAATGAGTGTGCAGATTCCTGACCTGCGTTAGCACTCTCTCCCTGTTTTCCTGTCATATCTCATCCAAGTTGATGTGTATCACTGTGTATTGTACTTCTCTATTTTTTGCCTGTTGTCTTTCAGCTCGTCAGTTGTGTAGTCATTCAGTCTGGCCATGGAAGTTGAGCAAGCTCCCCTCTGATTAAGCCTTTGGAAAGACCAGAATTGAGGCATAACTTGAAGCTTGTATCAGAGGCTGTGTAATAGATCTTGTTTAGAGATACTGAATACTTTAAATGGGGAGGGATGTCTGGAGGTCATCTAGCCAAGCCTCCTGCTCAAAGTAGAGCCAAGTTCCAGATGATGTCCAGCTGAGTTTTGAAGATCTCTAAGGATGGAGATCCCGCAGTCTTTCTGGGCCTCTCTATCCAGTGTCTGACCACCTTCATTTAATCAATTAGACTCAGCTCTCCCTAAAGCACTGGGATTTTCATTCCTAACCTAATATAAAGCTTTGGTATCCCTGGGTGCAACATTAGCTGGGTGTTTTCCCTGCACAAAGCTCAGTCCCACAGGTATGGGACAGCTCTGCAGTCAGTGCTTCTGAGCCACCGGGGAGCATAAAGCAAGCCTGTGGCTCAATAGTGTGTTATGTGTAACATGTGCTGGGGAGGTGTAATGAAAAAATCCTCATAAAGTGTAAAGATAATGTCCCTGGAAAGTGCCAGTGAAGCTTGTTTGTCAGATTGTAATCCCAGACCTTTGTCTTTTTGATTCATCAAATAGCAGGGACTGAAGAATGAGGATTTCTGCTCGCATCACCCAGTATGTTCTGTAAACTCCATTTGTGAGACATGGTGTCTGGTGTCCAAGTGAGCTTTATTCCTTTCTACTCCTCTAGAAAGCCATGATGTAACCTCCTTGCTGCCAAAGCATATATTTCCTTGGCTCTTTTGTCTTGAAATGCGTTTTTCAGTATCACAGTTTTGACTCTTCATTTTATGCCTGCTCTGAAATAAGTTTCCCCACTGCATTTCTTTGGAATACTGGAATAAGCATCTATTAATTTTCAAAGGGCAAGCCTGTGAAGGGCTTCATTTGACATCTTCAGGCTGCTGAGGGTATAGGTGTACATCACTGCCCCATAGCTTCTCAGGCTTGTCAGATTGCTCCCTGATGTCAAGCAGCAAGGGAGTGAGTATCGGACCTGTATGGCAGAGGGGTTCAGAGGATCAAGCCTTTGATGCAATGTAGATGTAGGTACCAAGACACAAACAAGAGACTAGCAGATTGTGATAGCCAGCCTTTCATGCTGGTAGGGCCTCATCCAAGAGCAAATTTCCTTACTGACAAGTGCATAGTCCATGGTCTCCACGATGAAATCAATGGCTGCAGTTCAGCAGCAGTGCAGCACAGGTTCTTCTTTGTTTTGGAGGGGATTTTTTGTTTGTTAGTTTGGGTAGTTTTCTGGTTTTGGTTTGGGTTTTGACAAATGAGTTTAAATGCTGCTTATTTTTACAGTGTGCTGCTCAATTGAGCTTTTGATTCAGCGTTATGTTATTCAGAGTGTCACCAATTCACTTCTAATTTGGGATTCTGGCAAATGAGACAACGTGAAGAACAATAGCCAGAAGAATCCTCAGCAGAAAATGGGTGGTGAACAAAGGTTTGGTCCTGTTCAGTATTTGAAGCCTTATTAATAAATCCATTTAAATCATCTGCCTTACATTAAAGAGTTGAGGGGGGTTGTTTTAGCTAAGGGAATTGCAGTGAGGTTTATGACAGAAGAACTGGGTCTCTAATATGTGGACCAGCACCAACAAACATTTAATAAGCATCTCCAGAAGTAGCAGCTTTGAAAGTCAGATCCCAAGGTATTGGCCACAGCAGAACCTCCTCACTCCTGCACACATCTTCTTTTTTTGCCCTATCCCCTAAAAACACTTAATCCCTTTGGCCTAAATCTTCAAAGGCAGAGTCACTGACTTGGGGGGGTGTGTGACCTGGGGCTGCAGCCAAGCTCTTGTGGGCAGATGGAAACTTAGGTTTTACTTTTGGGTGCAAGTCCTAAACTTTGGTTCCAGCTCCAGGCTCTTATAAATATTTCAGGGGAGCAGGGATGGTAGGGATGTGGGGAATGGTCCCCTTCCTAAGGCTATGAGCAAGTTCGTAGTGGCTATTCTGAATAAAATCCCAGTGAGGAATGGGAGATGATGAGATCTATTTCTCTAGCTCTATGTATATTTAAAATACAGCAGAAATTTATTTATCAAGTAGTTCTTTCCTCTGAAAAAAGATCTTTCATTGAATGAGTTCTATGTCTCTACGAGACAACTACGTGCATGTGGTTTAAGAGAGTTGCACCAAGTTCACCACTGGGCAATTAACATTGTCACCTGCTTCTACTAATGCTCACAGACAAACCTAACTTTGGCTTCTTATGCTTCAGGAATAAAAATACTGTGTAGATAAAAGGACATGGGTTTCCCAAATCTACCTTAACTACCTTCTGTGTGGAACTGTGTAACTCCACTTTGTCCTGTTGCGTCTCATTGACATTCGGATGGTGTTAGCCAGCCAGGCTGGGGGAATGGTTGGGCTTGATGATCTTAAAAGTCTTGTCCAACCTGGTTGGTTCTATGATTCTATGTCCCCTTTGGAGTAAAAGTGTATCTGCTTTGTACCTGCAAACCTGAGACATACATGTCTGTGTGTGTATGTGTGTGTACAAACGCACGTGACATACAGAAGCTAGCACATTTGTGCATGGAAGTGGTTCAAATCCATATGTTGTTTTGGCCAGAAACCTCAGCAGATACACAAATCTTTTTCATTGCAGAAGGTGTCTTCATCTTCTGGAAGGAATAGGTGCATTGCTGGTTTACCTGGGCTCAAATCCATCCCTAACTAACTTCTGAAGGGCTTCAGGAGGTATTCAACCAATCTCAGATGATTAATGCTCATGTGCTTACCTCAAAATCCCATAGAACTGAAAAATCCATAGCTGTTGCTTGTTCAGCCCGGGGTACAGTTTTCCTTGGCATGCTCCCGTATGGCATTCCCATCAGAACCTAGTGGACATTAATAGCAGTGATGCATGTATAGTATGATACACTGCACAGTTTTTGTGGGTTTTTTGTTAACAAGACCCTTTGAGGTTGCTTTTGGTTGGTTTTCCTTTTGGTTGGTTTTAATTTCTTAATTCTGGAACAGCAGTTTAAATATTTATAATGAATTCCATTCAAATAACCAGAGGACTTCCCTTTCTCTGGTAACATCAGGTAGTATATTGCCAAGGACCTATATCCCTCAATGATCAGCTCCAGTTTAAACGTCCTTGGCTTAGCAAGAAGTTCTTAGCTTGAACTTCATGGGTGTAATGCAATAAAAGGATTAGCTTAATCTCTTTATGCAGGACTCCTCCTTTGAGAGAAGTCAAGAGCACTGGGTCGAGCTCGCAGTATATTTTGTATTTTAGGTCTCAAGGTGAGGTGAAGGACAGTTAGGTTTGGGAAAAAAGCATGTGACAAAATGGTGCAAAGAAGACTTTTCATGGCACAGCCTCTTCTGGCACCACACAAAGCAGCAAGCCCAGCAGCTATGGAAGACCAGGTGGAGAACATCAAGGGCTATGGAGAGTTAAATACATTTACAAGCAGACTCTAATGCTTATACCAAAATATCTCATTAATATTCATAGCCTAGAAAGGTCTTAGTATATAATCTATCACTTACTTTTTTAGGGCTATCTAATTAATTTCCAAATAATTTATGATTAAATGTTTATTGCCCAGTGGCTTTCCATATCATAACAGCTCAGCAGGCAATGAGTAACAGTATGCATACTTTAAAGAGGAAAGCTGTTCAGTCTTCTACCATATGCATAGCTCCTAACAAAATACATTTGTATTGTTTAGTGCTAATGGTTATGTCTCTTCGTCCTGGGAGGAGGAAGAGCTTTCACTTTTGATAGCGTGAGCAACCACATTAAGGAGAACAAAAGCACAGTCCTCGGGGGAGGCTCTGTGCTGCATTTCTGCTCCATAGAAATCTGCATTGAACAGAACAGATGCCACTGCCTGTGGATTGCACAGCCTTTAACGACTGCACTGAGTAATTTAGCCAGAGCTGTAATGGCTGCACTAAGAAATTCTTCACTAAATGGTCATATGAAGTTGGCGATGAGATGTTTTTCCTTCTCCAAGAACAGCGAGAAATAGGAAAACTAAAAATAAAGCTCTACCTTGTGAATCATCCGAATTAGAAGGACAGAAAAGGGATATTTCCCAAACAAATGTTAGATGGCAAAGTGCTGGGAAACTGTTCCTTCCCTTGACGGTTCCTCCTGTGGGGCTGTGCTTTAGCTGCTGCCCTGGGGCTACGCCACATATAGGGTGCAGAAGGGGTTTTCTAATCACTTTTACACCACAGTCCATTTCTTATGGCTTTTATGGACCTGAGCTTGTATCTAGGATTCCTAGGTCATGTTTTTCACTTTAGTTAAAACAAAAACTGGCCTTAAATTAGGGGTTTGAGCCCCTAATTTAGCCGCTGAATGGGAAAGATCTTTTAGGGCCTTTTAGGCCTCCTGATTTCAATCTGACTTTGTTTTTGTGTCAGCAGCAGCCTTGCAAGTTCTGTCTAAATAATCATCCTTGTACAATCATACTCATAAAGCACTAGCTGGTATAAGACACATGTTGGTGCTATAAATCTCATGTTCATGCATCCTTAAACCATCATCTTAAGCAATGGGCAAGATACTACTGAAAGGGGAATTAAGCACTTACCTCTGGAATTATAACCAGCCCAAATATTAAACCAAAAAGGACAAGATTCACTCCGTACATCCACCGCAGAAATATGAAGTAGGAAGCGACTGAGGAGCCAAAGTGACCTTAAACCAGAAGACACTTCATGGTTAGGAGTTTAGGAGGGTTAAACTGTCCCCAGCAACCCCTTTACCCTCAGGTCTCCCCAGTGTGTTGCCCAAGACGCTCCTGACATTCTCCACCACTGATGGAGACAGCAAAGCCCAGAGCTACCCGGGGTATGTGCTCCTCATTTGGCATCAGAGATGGGGATGAGGGAGCTGGAGCATTGTTTGGGTGAAGCAAAGCTGGCTTACAAAGGACAGAGACTGCACAGCAACTTCCACTTACTCTCCACTTCTTTTATCTTCATCTCCCAGGGTATGCACTGGGTTTTGAAATTGTCAAAGTCTCTCTTAAACTTCACCCATTTCTGAAACAAGACAACACTGCAGTGAGCAGAGAGGTGTGAAGAGGGAGGCTGCTTCCTCTGCAGGGCTTTTTAATGGCAGGGCTGGGTAGCATTGCGAAGGGTGGGTATAAAGTCCAAACCAGAAGCTCTGGTCTGGGTCTCATCTTTTGGGCTGTTTCAGAAACTACCTTCAATCCAAAAGTCCCCCAGCCCCAAGTGTTCACATTCATTACCTGAGTTTTAACCTTCCCAGGCTTTTGGAAAGCTGCAGTTGTGCTGTGTGTGCTATGATGCAGAACCAACTCTATTGGAAATACAATTTGATTTGGTAATATACTGAGCTCACATCCTTTCTCATCAGGCCAGCAGCTAAACTCCCATTGATTTCAGCATCTCAGGCCTCGCTCCATTTTTCACTTCTCGATATAATCTCCATGACAACATGCAACTTGGCTACCATCTTCAGTCTTAGAACACAGCCATCATTCTCCCTGTTATCTCCTCATTACTGGGGAAGGTGGAATTTTACAGGAGCCTAAGGGGCAGTGCAAGCATTTGGCGTGGCCTTTCGGTCCTTTAGGGGTACCTTGTCTCAAAGATAAAGGTTTTGGAGGCTGCAAGCAGAAATCTGTCGTTTTCCATGCTCCTACAAGCCCTGCCTTGCTTTTAGGAAGGTCTCAAGGAGATTCAGATGGGAGGCAAACTCTCCCTGTTTTTTCTGTAGTAGTCATAGTTTAGAAGCTGGCTAGTGCTTTTTTGAATGCAGGCAGGAAGTTACTCTGATTTGCTGCTGTTTCCTAATACAGGTTAATACACTCTACCAAGCAAAAAGTGCTGAATACAGAACCAGGTACCCAAGCTTTCCCCTGACATCACTGCTGCACTTACCTTTGCCATCATCATCTTATACGCGTACAATTTTTTGCCCTTCCCTTTTCCTAGAGCTCCTTCAAACTTCTCCACAAAAGCTTGTGCCTCCCTAGGTGCAAGATAAATAAGCAGGTTATTGAAACAACAAAGGAGTCGTTTTCTTTTCACTTCTTCACACATCAGTGCGAAAGCAGCTGTGCTCATGCAAGGATGGATGTGATGTCTGGTCTCCCTCCACACTCTGCCAAACACGGAGCAGAGGGGCATCACCACTCCCCACGGGGCTGTGCATGCCTTCCAATGCTATTTTGAAAGCTCTCCTGCTAGAAAGGGTTTTTTTAACCAACAGAGCTGGGATTTGAATCATTGCCTTGACACGGGGATGGTTTGTGATGATCCTGTTGACCTGCGGGGTTTGGTTTCCCTGATCTTCTCTGCCCCACTGATTCCACTGCCCTGCACTAAGGGGTCTCTGCAGCTGCCTGAGCCCTTCCCACATTCAACACTGTCTCTGCTCCATAAACCTTTGCAAATAACACAGCATTTTTCCAAGCAGCCCCACCTCAGGAGTGTGAAGTAACACGGCACTTTGCTGCTCTGATTTCTGCCTGACAATGGGCATGAGTAAGGAAACCAGGGCACAGAGTCTGCTTTAATAAGTAGCCTGGCAGTAGTGAGTCATTTGGTTTTAAATACAAGGGTAGAATGACCCGGCCATGGGTATCAGTTGAACAGATTTGCCTGTTCTTTGGTTACAGAGGCTGAAAATCAAATTCCACATTTTAACTCTGATCTTTGATGCCCAGACAGGCTGGCCAGGCTCTGCCAGCTGCTTTTGCTGAGGCTGGGCTGCTGCAGGAGCAGCAGCAAATATGCAGTCTCTAGGAAAGGCAAAGTGCATCTGGCAATCAGCAAAGACACCTGGACTGTGGGCTCCTGGTGTGAATGGTACCTGAGCACCGAGAGCTTCTTCACCATCCTCCAGGGCTTGTTCCTCATGGTGGAGATCAGCTTTTTCTTTTGCTCCACCTGCTCCATCAGCATGGCAAGCTCTTCCTCGGATGGTGACTCCTCATCAGATGAGTTGGAAGAAGCAGAAGTGCTGGCAGAGACACAAGTAAAGGGCACAGAATAGAAAGCCTTTCAGGAGTTAGAGGGAAGGTCACTGGCCCCTGGAGATCCCACTCTGATGTGATCACAGTGTCTCACTATCTCCTGGCTTGCTGTGAGCTGAGATGCTCAGGGCAAGGCTGCTTAAAGCCAGGATAATGAAGAGATGGTTGCTCCCCACCATAACTCACCCAGCTTTGTGTTTTGGATCACACTTCAGCTACGGAAGCACTGCCTAAGCTACAGTTGGCTCTGGAGAAATGCTTTTCACATGTTCAGAAGGAAATAGAAGATATGGGGAGAAGCAGAGGGTTGGGACAAGCAAGGTTTGGAAGAGGAAGCGATTTGAAAACGTGAGAGATCCATTTTAACCTGAATGGTTCCATAGGCCAACCAAGAAAACATGCCCAGATCTGAGTGGCTTAAGCTGTCCTGTTGAGGAGTGGTTTTCTAGCCCCAGCTCTAGGCGCTGGGGCTCCACTACATGCATGGGTCTGATCCTGGCTGAGAAATAACAACAGAAGACCTTGGTAACCCTTTGTTTATGTGCCATTTTACACTATTCTTTTCCACTGTTGTACCTCTCCTGGGAGAGCAGTAACTTATTCACAGTCTATGGGTTTTGCGGTTCTGACCCTTATGCCACTGGCATGTTTATACCGCTGCCCACCCGACACGAGGCACCATACCCGGGGGTTGTTCAATTACCTGTTTTTCCTGTCTTTCTTCTGTTTGTTCTCCCCCTCTTTTCCTTTCTTATTTGCTTTCTTTTCCTTGTTTTCTGACTCCTTTTGACCTTTGGTAGGAGCCTTTTTGCCTCTCTGCCGGCTTCGATCCTCTCCTGCCTTTTTTCCACCACTGCTTTTCCCTTGGTAGTTCTTTCTCCTAGAAGCTTCGTTTTCTTGGCTACAGCTGTCTTCCTCTTTGCTCTCATCTTCTTCTTTGTCTTTCTCTTGCTTTTTCCTTTCAAGTCTGCTTGCTCTGCCAGTTTCCCTGAGGGGTTTTTTCTTGGGTGTCTTGTCCTTTATTTCATCTTCTGCAAAAGATAAAAACCAAGTGCATCGGGAAATCCATGCTGGCAAAATAAGGATTCATCAGAAAAGCATGGGCAGCCAGGTTTGCCTGATGCAAACCCTAATGAAGCCAATAAGCAGATGCCTGTTGAGGTTGGTGGGCTTTGCATTATACCCCCTCCAAGAGCCACATCCAACTGTTCGGTTATGGAGCTCCCATTTAGGACAGTATGGCTGATTTTAGCACATCAGTGACTTATATGTGGCCATAAAGAAACTGGAAATCAGCTACCAACGCAAAAACCCATCCATCAGAGAGCACAGACAGGTATCTTCCCAACCTGTAAAGATGCCAGAGCAATGGAAACAGAAATCACAGTTGGTTATACAGTATGAAGTTTGCTTATTGGCACAATGTCCTTGAAAGACATTTACTTTTCAAGGCTGGGGATGGAGGTCTTCTATTTACAGAGAGAAAAGGCACAGCTTAGGAAGGACCCAGTTTTGTTTCACTGAGCTTGCTTTTATATAGGAAGGTCTATATCCAGAGGTAAAAAAAAAACAAATAGTCTCTGATGCATGTTCCATTCTTATTGGCATGCAAGCTAAAATCCTCTTTTGTGCTGAAGTCAGAAGTGCTTCCAGCTTGAAGGACTGGAATAGAGCAGGATTTAATTGCATGATATTATAGAAAGGGGAAAAGGAACCAAAAAACCCCACCCTTTTACCTCCAAGGGCATTAAAATCAATTGTAAGTTTCCCACACTCTCTTGGCTTCTAATTTTCCAAAATTTCTGGCTGATGAAAATCAAGTGTTCAAGCAAACAACAACAAAAAAAAAGGTATAATTTTGGCGTTGGTTTATTTCCCCAGGGTAAGGGAAATTGTACTAGAAGGAGGAAATCAGGCAGGAATGGGCTCCAGAGTGAAAACTGAGCAGCCGAAAGGTGAACAAAACTAGAAGGAAAAAGAGTTTGAGCATCTTTGTGAGAAGCTAGAAATTAGTAACAAGCAAATGGTTTTGTTAGTAGGTGGTGGCTGTCACTCTTGTCACTGGGAATGAGAAGTTGCTTTCAGCTCATTCCTCAGGAGCCATTAGGGTAGGCTTCAGTTACTCTGTAATGGTCCATCTCAGCTGAATTTCAGTTAGTGACCTAGGTCAAAGGACCACCCCTCTTTGGGTAAATGTTCATTTTATGGAGCCAACTATCACAGTTTTCAGTTGCAACCTATCAAATACGAGGTGAAGTGTGGAAAAGGCATTTGCTACTTTTATTGCCTTGTCTGCAAATATGGAAAAGGTGGATATGGTTTAAAACCACAAAAAATCCCAGTCATTTGCTAATTATTGTCTCATGTTTTATGGATTGTGCAGACACGGTTGTGAACAATTGTTGTGGTAGCATCTATATTCATATCACCTCTCCAGTGCTGTTGCCTCTTTATCTTTCTTTAGTTAGTGTTATAATGCTACCACATAGCTATTTCTCTTTATTTACCATACTTACAGGGTTAAAGTTGGTTTTAATCCTGTCACTGGCTCTTCCTGATTTTCTTCACAGCCATCACTCTGCTTCCAATCCATTTTCATTTTTCTCTTCTCATGGCCATAATTAATCAAGATACCAGCATGTTATGGTCTAAGCAAGCATTACAGGGAGGGCAAGCAGGACCTTGCTGTGATGCAAAGCACCTTGAATAGGATGGTGCTTTACTGCAATGCCTGGTTTACTAAGGAGGACTGCCAAGGGACATGGGCTCTGACAGCTTCCTACCCTAGAGCATGGATGAAAGGGAGCAGACTGCTTAAGGATGATAGTTTACATATCACCAAGTCAAACCTCTAGGGGAAAACCTGCTTGCTTACTAGTAGCTGATGAAATGGTTCCTGTTGTCGAGCAAGTAACAAGCCACAGAGAAAAAGAAAAGGTATCACCTCTTGTATTCCAAACAAGACCACACTTTTAAATCTCTACATTACCTTCACTGTCTGTGTCACTTTCCACTTGTCCATCAATCTCTATTCCAGCTGCAAGACAAAGAGCAAAGAGGAATCGCATTTGTTACTGGGATTTACACACGTGATGCTTTACGCAGCTAGCCATTAAGTGCCAGCTGGAATTGGCAGAAAGTCCCTTACTGATTAGACATTATATTCTTTTCATATAGTGATGTTCTTCATATTTGCTTTAGTTTGGCAGGTTGACAAAAGTTCCCCGCATGAGCAAACTGAAACTGCATTGACAGACACAAAATGGTGTGCTTGGAAAGATTTGGCAGCATCAAAATGCAACAGTGATACCAACCATCTTCCATGATGACCTGTAAAGCACATTTCTTTTTCTTCCCCATGGCAGCCTCCGGTCCTATGCACAGACACCGTAGCTGCTATGCTGCACACCCCAATCATATGCAGGTTACTCTCTCTTCCGGTGCCCATGGGCTTGTCTCCTTGACGTTGCAGACAGATGGGCACACCCAGATGTCAGTGACTTCTTGCTTCTGAGCCATGTGAGCAGGGGAGGGAAGGAAAGGGTGGGAGAGGCAGGGAAGACCCGGGCTCTGCCTCAGCCCACCCAAACGCTTTCCCTTCTTCTCCCTTCTCCCTGTGAAAAAAGCACCCATTGGCATTACATTGCAGTTCATTATTTAAACATGAAGGAAAGCCCTTTGGTGGATGCATGGGGGTATCGTATGAAACACAGACACAAGTCACGTCTGGTTCTGACATAAGCATGTGGCTGAAGTCTTTGGAAGGATCAATTTTCTTAATGCCATATTCTTTACTGAGCTACACCAATCTGTGTAACTCTGTTAGTCATCCCCCTGCACCTTATTAAACCTCTCAGTCGGTGCCCCTCAGGGCATGGCTGTGGGTCACCTTCTATCCTCCATGTGTGCCTTTAGTAGGGAACCCATGAGCTAATAGATGCAGCAAGGAGTCAGGAGTCAGGACACCGGGATCTCTCTTTCCTTTGCACCCTTACTCTGTATGACCTTTGCATCCTCATTGCACTCGCTGGTAAAATAGGATAGATTTTCCTTCTAGGTGCTCAGAGGCTTAATTAATTAATGCGAGACCCTCATGTGGAAGGTCCTTTAGTACCGCAAAGTATTGTATTGCAGGCTGCAGCTTGCAGCCCTCTGATGGGTCAACAAGAGGTTTGTCTGAGCAATCTCCGGTGTAAAACCTGCAGCACTTGCTCCAGCTGCAGCTCCTTTGGAGAGCTGGTGCATCCCCGGAGCAGGGCTTCTCCCGCAGGCATGCGGGATGGGCAGGAAGGCTCTCACAAGAGGAAACAGACCCTCGTTCCTTCTCTGAAAGCTGCTGCAGACCCCCAGCTTGCACAGGCATCCCTTGGAGGGCCTGGCACGGTCACAGTACACAAAGCCTCTTATCCAAGTGCTGATAGGGAGAGTGTTAATTCCCCCCTTCTGTCCCAAAGGGATGAGCTTTGTTGGACATCAGCTTGAGGCTGCTGGCACCGGGGACTCTTGTGGATGATTCCTGTTCTGGGTCAGGGGCAGCACCCAGGAGACTCTCTGATGGCTTTTGCTCACTGAATTCTGGTCCAAAGGCACCTTTCAAGTATTTAAGTCCAATCCCATGGATTTTTTTGCTCTGCCTTTGACTTTACCTCAACTTGCCTGAGCTAAATACATAGCATATGATATATACCCGCACATTATTAACAACTCTAACCCTACACATTCATTGCACAGGGCATTTTCACTGTGGGCTCCCCACACCAGTGGGTCTGACTGGGTCTGAAGACAGTGGCAGTGGGTTTTGAAGGTCTTCCCAGTGAACAGGTTTCACCTGTAGCCCTATGTGTAGATGTGGCTGGTTGAAAAGTTGTTCCAAATGGGATCAGTAGGTCATTGCAGTTGCTGGAAGCTGATGGAACGGATTTGCTTCAGGCTACTTCAGTTGCCTGAAGCCTCAGCCCTAAGCATTTCTTTCCCCAATAGTCTTCATTTTCCATGTTAAATGAAAGCCACATTTCTGGAGGATCATGTGGTAAGAGCAAAGGGTTGTGGATGCCCATCAACCAGCCGCAATACTGTGCTTGGTGCTGGCCCTGCTTCTGTCTCATGGCATCCTTCTTCTCCACCAAGTCATACTCAGATGCTTTTTGTATCCTCAAGGTATGTTTATGTGAGCATCTCAGTGCCAGATGAGAGTGTCCTTGTTTCTACCCTGCCATATGGTCAGTAATTCACCCATTGTCTGCACTGGGCTGGGGCAGATGCAGGATCCAGACCTGCTTGTGTCACTTGGCATACCCAGAGGTACCAAGTAGATGAAAAATCATGGGGACTAAAACTTCATTTTACTATCAAAATATACAGCCAGGTAATACTTCTGTCCTGCATGTTCTTTGATATTATAATCTGTCCATGGTGATGGTGTGATGCTACATGGCAGTCACAGGGGCTTTGGGCATCCTTTGCCCTATGGGGTGTTCACCCCACACTGTGGGTGATAGCTGAGTGGTCCCCTGGGATCTATTCTATGGAATAGAGCAGGAATGGTAGCTGTTTTGTGCAGCACTCATGAGGCAACACATCGGTATGGCTGTTTAGTGGCTGAACATAACTTGCAGTAAGCTCTGTATGGATGTTTCTTCACTCCCCTGTACTTACACTTTCCAGTGTAGCGAGTTTGACCATGGAAAAACTGTGCTCTTGTAGGCTGGGTGGCAGCATTTTACCCTTGCATAGGAAGGGAACATTAATTTTCACACTTCCTACTTCACTGGACTCCATCCCATGGAGGGGTTGGAAGAGGCTTATTAAAGTGGCTGTTCAAGCACTTAAGCTTCAGAAATCCCTACGTTACTTTTCAGACTCAGCCTATGGTCCAACAGACCCCTTTGAATAAGATCTGCTGCTCCCCTTCCTTTGCCTTAGAGCCTCAGAATAAATAAACCCATCCCAGCTGATGCTGTCTTCCTCCCGTGGAAGCAAAATGGTCCATGTGCAGCCACGCAAGCATGATGAGAAACCCTGAGGTCTTTTTCCCTCTTGGGACATGTCCTTGGGGGTAGAGGCAAAGCCACTGTCACTTTGGAAGCAGACTAGGCCATGCCAGAGGGTGTGATGCAGAAGACAGGCTGAGCAAAGGAAGTTTCAGGAGTGGGGATCAGGGCAGCAAAGTGGTGTCACACCAGCCGAGACCAAGTGCAGCTTGGTGAGGCCAAACCATGGATGTGCCAGCCTCGTTTGCCTTGGGTTTGGGTATGTGCTTAGAGATCTGTGATTTCCCCTCCCCACCTGAATCAGACTGGTGGAGATCTCACTGTACGTCTCTGCTGGTTTTGCCTGTGTGATACTGTGCTTATAGTTCATGGCCACCGACAAGTGCTGGTCAAAACCACAAAGTGTAAAGCATAAAATGCATAGTTTTTCATGTTCAGGTTGAATTAATAATGGGGAAAAAACTTAAGGTGGGACATTCTACACAATGCTGTATTTGAAATAAGGAAAATGTTCTTCATTTCATGTCCTTTTGACACCCATCTTGCTTGGTGGTAGAAGGTGTTTCATTAAAAGAAGCACATATAAAAACCTTGCAACAAGCCCCAGGCATGGCTGGCCTGGGAGAGCAAAGAGACATCTCCTGCACTGTGAGAGAGGTCTCACAAATGAGGACTTTCTGCTTCTGTGTGTTTGCATCAAACAGATCCCAAAATAGCTCCAGGTAGGGCTGACCTGGGCCTGCATAGCTGTACAATGGGGAGGTGCTGCCATTCCTCAGCACCAAGCATGCTGCTGTCCTCAGCTTACGAGCCTGATTTTCCTAAGAGGATAAAGTGTCTTGCGAGGTTTATGATTTCTTAGGATTACGGATAGGGGAGGATTAATGGATTAGTCTTTTACCTCTGAGTTATTCCACACAAGGTATGAATAAGTAATGCACAGCCACAAACCCAGTTATTCCTTATGTAAATGTCAGACTTCGTACACAGAGTGTGAGCCATTTCTGGAGTTGTAGCAGTAATTTTTCCATCCTGTACTATAGCTTGTTCCTCCTCATTGTGATGACTAGGGCTATATAACTGGAAAGGTTTGGGTTTAACATACAGTGGCATTGGATGTCTCACCCACCTCCAAGTGTTAAATACAAAGCAATTGTGTTATGGAGAGAGGGTAACTGAATCCTGCCAGGACATACAACATGCTTCTAAATGCTTAATGAGCTCGTGTTTCTCCCTTTCTTGCTTTCTGATTAACATAGGGCTTTAGCTAATTAATCCATGGATTACATTGATTCAAGATTTATCTCGTCTGGAGTTAATCTTTACTTGAGAAGGCTTTTGAGTAATAACAATAACACCTGACCCGTGCGTGGATATTTTGGTGAGGGCTTAAAACTTGCAACTAGAGCCAACTTTAATGCTGTGTCTGAGACAGACATTGACAAGTCAGAGATCACCTCCCACCACTGTTACAGAAAACTCATTTTTACCCACAAAACCCCAACATAATCATGCTTTCCAGCTCCTCTCAGGTGTGTTTTGTAAAGCTGGCTTCAGCTCAGCTCTGATCCAGCCCAGCTTTTGGCCACAGTCTGGGGTTAACTTTAAAACAAATAAATGAATCTGACTAAAACATGGAAATCCAGCATGGGCTACATGTTACCGTGTGCACAGACATATACAGCGGTTATCCTTGCCCTCATGTACTCTCTGCAATGCTGTAGTGTTTCTCTGCACTTTGGTCCAAAGGGCCTGTCCTCTGCCAGGGCAGCACGGGAAGGCTCAGAAAGCAAGGATTCATCAGCAGTCTTCACTGCACACATAGGGGAAGACAGTCCCATTCATCTCACATAGTCTGGAAGAGACATTCCTCAGCTTTTTGGGGTCTCTGAAAAGAACCCCCTGGCTCCCATAATGAACAGTGGGTCTGGACTATGGCTGGAGGCAGTAAACCGGTGCCAAACACATGCCCTACGTTGTTTCTGCAGTGTGAACATTAGTTACTTATAAGGACGATGCAGTTCCACTGCACAAGATTAATGTTGTGTGTTTGGGATGCACAACTCTGTGCTTTGCCCACGGAAATATCCTTTATCTGAATAATCCCAACCCTAGGTGGGGAGCAGGAGGTCCTCAGGGGCAGAGCCATTGCTTTCCTATTACATTCCCACTGTTATTTCTCAGTGTTCTCTCTTTGGCTTTCACTCACCTCATGCCTCAAGGCACATCGGGGTGCGCAACAAGCTCCATACATGCTGTTAGCCTGTGTTGGAGCTGGAGAACAATTCCTGCCTGAGGGCTGCTAATTCAGGTGCCCTGTCAGGAGGAATTACAACAAAAGGTGCCTCTGAGCATCAGATCAGTCATGGCACACAGCCCCTCAGTCTCCCACTGCTTCTTACTGCGTAGAAGCCAGTATTAATTCATTTTAAATGTGCTTATGTTGCCCAGCTGGGTGAGAATAAAGCACCCCTTTAGTAGCAGCCCTGTGGGAAACACTGCAGTTCTGAAGACCCCAGCCTAGGGCAAAACACAAGCTCACTGCCATCTTCACTGACTCCACATCTCAGCCTAAGCACATGCTCGGTGTCCACGCTCTCCAAACCCAGCATATGAGTGTTTGGCAGTGGTGCCGGTCAGATGGTGTGTGTTGCTCCCCTATCGTCCCTTGCTGGGGACAGGCTTTGAGGGCAGGAGGCTCTTGGTCATCCAGACCACGGGGTTGTGCCAAATAACCCTAAAGCTCCTGCTAGCTCATGGACTCAGTGATGCAGGGGACTTTGAGGGGCCTCCCCATAAAGCACTTCAGTGTCAGAAGGTCCCGGTGAAGGTCCCTGTCTGTGTCAGAAGCAGAGAAGGTGACTGGAAGTCAGAACTAGGCTCTCCATGTGGAAGGATCTCCAGGGCATATATATAGTTGATTCATATTGGAACAAACCTGAACCAACATGCCCTTGTGCCCCTGTTAGTCATGTAAAGCTGTATTCATCAAACACTTTGAATTAGTATCTTTTTGCCTTACATTTTCCTGGTAAGATTTTAAAGAGAATAAAACACAGCACAAAGCCAGAGCATTGTGGTGCACAGAACGCACACAGCATGAGAGTGAGCTAGGACAGAAGCAAGTGGCCTGGGGAAGAGAAATGCAATGATTTGGTACCTTAAGGGATGCTTCCTTAAGGGATGCTGGGGAGGGACTTTTCATTAAGGACAAGGGGTAACGGGTTAAAACTGAAACAGGGGAAGTTTAGATTGGATATAAGGAGGAAATTCTTTCCTGTTAGGGTGGTGAGGCACTGGAATGGGTTGCCCAGGGAGGCTGTGAATGCTCCATCCCTGGCAGTGTTCAATGCCAGGTTGGACGAAGCATTGGGTGAGATGGTTTAGTGTGAGGTGTCTGGGGTGGAACTGGATGATCTTAAGGTCCTTTCCAACCCTAAGCAGTCTGTGGTTCTATGGTTCTACGATTCCAGTGCATTTATATCATGCTACAGTAACCTGCTTCCTCCTTTGCCTTAGCATCATTTACTCCCTGAGTGATGAACAGATACTAATCACAAGTCATACTCCCCTTCTGCTCCTAAGAGAGCAGCATCGCTTGTGTGTAATATGCTCCTAGTGCACTCCAAGCTAGTGGGGATCTGGTTCGGGTCAGGAGAGATGTGCAATCAGAATGTCATTCCAGTATCAGAAGGGTATTGAAATGTCTTCCAGTGTCTGAAGGGGGCTACAAGGATGCTGGAGAGGGACTCTTCATCAGGGACTGTAGTGATAGGACAAGGGGTGATGGGTTCAAACTGAAACAGGGCAAGTTCAGGTTAGATCTAAGGCAGAAGCTCTTCCCTGTGAGGGTGCTGAGGCGCTGGCACAGGGTGCCCAGAGAAGCTGTGGCTGCCCCATCCCTGGCAGTGTTCAAGGCCAGGTTGGACACAGGGGCTTGGAGCAACCTGGTCTGGTGTGAGGTGTCCCCGCCGGCCACGTCCCGAGGCGAGCGGCTCCAGAGAGGAGCCTTCAACCCTGAAGCGAGGGGAAACCCCGCCTCCAGGAGCCTCCATTCCGAGCGGCGAGAGCCACCGGGGCAGCGTCGAGCCCTCGCCAGGCCTTGCCCGGGGGCCGGTGCCTCACAGGGGGAGGCCCCAGAGGGGAAGGCCCCGCCCGGAGCGGGTAAAACACGGCCCAGGGAGCTCTGGAGCGGAGCGTGAGGAAGTGGTTGAAGATGGCGGTCATTTGTCACCGATGCCGTTATGGGAAGCCCCGCTGCGGAGAGCACGGCTGGAAGGGGATAAACTCGTTATTCCCCGGCAGGGTGAGGGGATGGAGGCGTTCATCCCAGCTGAGCTTGGGAAAGGGAGGCGCTGGGCGCAGCGTGGACCAGGCTGCGGTCTGAGGTCAGTAACTCAACATAGTCCTACAAAAGTATGGAGGTGTGGAGGTGAAGTTATCCGAGTGCGTGCAGACCTGTTTCAAGCAGCTAGAGTAAGTCAAATGACTTCAGCCATGCGGTGTAAATGCTTTATGCTAGGCATAGTTTCAGAAACTTGCCGAGTCTGGGCCTCCCATGGCAGCCAAGGCAAGCAATGCTTCCCTGTTGGCTTCTGGTGTAATTCTGCTGGAATTCTGTTGGAAAGATCTGGTTTAGAGGTATCGGAGCCCTTGGAGGAGACAAGTCTAAGTTGTTTTAACCTGTTTTCATGCTGTTTCTTTCTTTAAACATACTCCCGATGCACTTGGATATCAGATCTCAAGGCAATAGGCCGGCGTGTCTTGAGCAAATCTTGCTAGGTTCTCATTCACAGCAAAGCACTCCTGAATTCAGTGCCGTTTTATCTCATGGGCAGATTAAATACCTAATAAGCAATTGGAAGTATTAAAGCGAAGGAAGACAATTCCACAGCATGTTATGTGCTTTTCAAGTGTTAGTTCTTTCCATGCTTATTATCCAAAATGACTTTATTATTAAGTAGTGACTGAGACATTTGTAATGACAGATAAAGGCCTTTTACCAGTTGGGAGTGCGATGCTGATACAATTGGCTTAAGAAAAGCTATTGCTTTTTATCTGGGCTTTCTTTAAAATCACTGAATATCTTCAAGTGCATTTATTGCCTTTAGATGATTTTTGAGAGCTCCTTATGTTTAGAGATGTAAGAAGAGGGTAATTTGTTACCATTATTAACTTTTGTATGCACATATATACACATGACTATACATGTGTGTGCACACGTACACATGTATATATAAATCTTCTTTTGTTCCAAGCATCACAGAGTCATTAAGTTCTGGTAGGGCTGGTGTTCTTCATGTCCAGCATTAAGTGTGTAATGTCAACCATGTATCTATACCTCTTGTACCATATGGTGAGGATAGGAGCACATTTGTGTTTTTTCAAGCTTACAGGTATTTCTGTTGACTTCATTGTCAGGAGGATTCACTTTCTGAGATGGGTAAATCAGTTTTAACACTAAAACTGAGCTGGGGTAGTCGAGGTTTTCAGTATCACAATGAAACCAGGTTTTTTGTGGAACTTTAAACTGAAAACAGGAGGCAGGTGTGTCCAAGCAGCCTTTTCCTTCACCTTGGGCTGAGTTACCTGGGACAAACCATAATCTTACAGCAGCTGAAGCAGGCTGGGGTTAGGCTAGCAAAACAGTTTCTGGCAAATAGCTAAGAACAGTGATGCTCCCTGGGCAGATTAGCCTTAATGCTATTGGTGAGCCCCCAGAGTTACACTTCACTTGTGAGATAGTGTAGCAAGGTGAATTTTAGCCTGATGGTTTGAATTTTATCAAGTACATAGGCACTGGCCTATGCTTCTTTGCTCGGAGACTTTCATTACAGGAATTTATTTGTTCAATAACTGTTAATTAAGTTTGAGACCAGGTGAAATACATTGCCACCAAGACCGAATGCAGAAGATAGGATGGTGGGTTACTTAAGGAAGGCAAAATACTGTTGATTAAAATATGAACCTTCTATGTGGAGTGTAGAATGGATTGTGGGGTTTGTTGTTGCTTTTTCCTAGGACAATTTGTTAGCAAGTGCTTATTTTCAGTGTCATGACACAGTCACATTTTTGGCTTAATAATGTGCTGTCTGGTTTATACTTGCTTGCTATGACTGCGGGACTCTTGTCAAAACCAGTATTAACTTGCTTTAGCCATTGAAGAGAGAGGAAGAGCAATCTGCATTAAGACCTAAACAACCTGGTCTGAACTTGGTTTGGACCCCATTTTGAGCAGGGGGTTGGACTAGTGTTGGGGTTTGAGCCCAGCCGGTAACTCAGAACCACATAGCCGCTTGCTCCCAGACGGATGGGAAGGAGAATGGAAAGAATGTGAACCCCACGGGTTGAGATAAGAGCAGTCCAGTAACTAAGGTATAACACAAACCACTGCTGCTACCACCAATAATAATAATGATAAGGGAAATAACAAGGGGAGAGAACACAACCTCTCACCACCCACCGACCAATACCCAGCCCGACCCGAGCACTGATTTAGCCCTTCTGGGTAACTCCCCCCAGTTTCTATACTGGGCATGACGTGCTGTGGTACAAAATACCCTTTTGGCTAGTTCAGGTCTGGTCTCTGTCTCTCTGCTTCCTCCCAGCTTCTGGTGCCCCTCCTCACTGGCAGAGCATGAGACTGAAAAATCCTTGGTTGGAGTAAGCATTACTGAGCAACAACTAAAACACTGATGTGTCATCAGTGTTCTCAGACTAAAGCCCAAACACAGTACTGCACCAGCTGCTAGGAAGGAGAAAAAATAAGTTCCAGCTGAACCCAGGACAAGCAGAGGCATCCTGAGGTGTCCCTTCAGCCTGAATGATCTTATGATTACTGAAAAATACCATGCACTTGTGAGCTAATGGGAGCTGTTCTGCAAGGCATGAAAGAGGGGCTGTTTAGACTGTTTAATCCAGGTGAAATAGTCTAAGGCTTTGCTTTGGGCTGGAGTTCTGAATCCCTCTTTTTCTTTGCAAAAAGGATTTTGGTGTTCTCTCTCTGTGACAGAAGTGCTGATTGCTCCTGCTGTTTCCAACCTGAATGCTATCCCTGGCTCCCCAAGCACCAGACTGTTTGTTTTCTTTGGCTTTATGGTATTTTAAAGAGCTTTCTCTAAGCCTCATGCCTTTATGCATACAAAAGTGATTTGAAAGGCCTTCCTTTTGACCTGCTAAACACAGAGTCCCTCTGGAGTTTGCCTAAGACTCACAATTTATCTTGTTAATTTATGCTATAATAGTTTCCAGTGTATGCTATTTTAAGTTACCAGAACACTACTGCTCACCTATTTTGTATTTCTGTAGGGTAATTTAGGCAGATTGTGCCTCAGGAGAAATCTAGCTTTATTCTTGTTTTGCTACAGGGAAACTGAGTCTGAAGGGTGTTAAACTATGAAGGGCAAAGTCAATGAAGGGCTTCAACTTTGGTCTTCTCATTCCTGGTTTTGTGCTTTATCCATGTTTATTCTTAGTTTTTACCTCCCACCTTTGTTTCATGAATCTGTCTTTCCCTAAAGATTTGCATGCTGTGGCATGCCTGAGCCTATCAGCAAGATGTTGCCTTTACATAGTGTTTCAGCAGTTACATTAGCTATTCCTTTTGATGCCACAGGTTGAATGGGAATGTGTTCCTCCTGCTAGAGATTTCTAAGCAGGACTGAATTCCTGCTTTTAAAATTGCTATTTCTTAACCCAGAAATTCCAGACACCGCTATAAAGACATTTCCCTGCTGAATAGGCCAGACTGAGAATGCAAACTTCTTTTGGAAACACTATAGTAGGAGTCTGTGTCTGTGACAGAGGGGTATCTGTGGAAGCAATTGAAAGCATCGTCTCTTGCCGGGGGCAGGAGGGGCACCGTCTGTTCCTACCTCTGCTCTCAGCACCTTTTTTGGGGGCCAGCATCTTCAGTGGCAACAGTGCCGACCCAAAGTAGATACCTTGCTAGAGTGAGCTAAAAATGCAAGTGCCTCAGGCTTGTTGTATAGCTCTGGGTGGATCTTGGGTGGATTGAGTGCAGGAGGAGGTGAGGACCAGCTGATGGATCCCTTGTCTTTGGGCAGATGAGGTGTCTAAAGATCTCTGCAGCTCAAACAGTGACCCAGGAGGCCAAGCTACTTCCTTCTTGACCAAGCCTGGCTCTTGAAAGGGGACCCCTTAGGAGGTGTCTGCCAGTTTAAGCACAAACCTGAGCCTGTCCCTGATATGGGACCTGCCCATGGACTTCGCAAGCCCTTGTGCCCATGTGGTCAGTGTGCACCTTATGGCCCCAGCCAGCAGCCAAAACTGTAGAGGGTCCAGAGCACCTCCATAAGAAGCTGAGGAGGTATGCAGGCACCAAAAATTTTAGGCAGCATTAAGGAAAACACACCTCCAGATTTTAGTATTAATCCCTTCATCATTTTAAGGAATGTAATAATCATTACACAAAGATACCCACTAATCACACAACAAAAACTAATTCTGTGTGCTTATTTGAGCCAAATTATTCCCTTATAATGAACATGACATTGACAAACATATGGATCTGAGAAATGTTTATTATAGATTCATTACTATTTGCCACTGATGGCACTGCACCGTTACAGTGGGCTTTCACTTTTGACCCCTGCCTCCCCCTGGTGCTGCAAATCAGTGTTGTCTCAAGAGTTTATATATGACTTCTTGACATCACATGGGGCTCATTACGCTGTCAAGTAAAAGGAGGATTCTTGCTGCTTCTCAATGCCTATAGCACTGAGCTGTGTGGCTGCACTCACGGATAACAACAAAGTGGTAATTTACTGGGAATGAAATGTTGCTACTATAAAAGAAATATAAATTATAAAAATTAGATTGCTCTGTCAAGAAATCCTGAGACTAAAGCACTTATTTGAATATGTATATATGCAGACCTAATGGGTGCAAGGCTGTAAATGCAGAGGAGAAGGAATGATCACAGCAGTAGATTTGTGTAGTTATCAATTTGTAAAAATCAAACAGGCAAGGCATTTTTAAAGGAAAAAGCAAAATATCATTAACAGGAGAGTAAGTTTTCAGACAAGGTAAATGGGAGATAAATGCTGTTACTTACTAGCTAAAAGAAAGATGCTTGCATTCTAAACTTCAAGCTCCTCCAAAGTCACTTGGACAGATTTACAGCATCTCTGGCTGTCAGAAGGGCCCTTCTTACAGATAAAGTCTGTCCTCTTTGCAGAGCAGATTTCATTGCTAGGTTCATCACCAGCAGCAGCTACCAGGATGGAGTTCAGGCTGCTCCACTCCCTTGAGTTTCTTACTAGCCTGACTCGGTTAGATCCATTTTTATTACTGCTTCTTGCAGTTCTGAGGAACACAAGCAAAGGCATCTGTTTTAAAGAACCTTAAACACATCTTTCTCTTTGATGGTTTCGTTTGTGCATGGTTTCAGCAAAATGATTTCCCAAACAGAAATTGGAAGAATACAACCCTATGTATTGACTAACACAACCCAGAGTTTTCACGCATGTAAGACTGAAGCAGAAAAAGGCCATTATATGTTCAGCCATGACAAAAATGAGTCAAAGAACTGCCACCCCACAAGCAGTCAGTGGCACTTTTCCATCATAAGCAGTTCCACCAGTAACAAATGACAAGTTTTCAATCCCCATGCCAAAAAGGAATGTGTGTCACAAAAGCCCATGTTTCACGTCTCTCTACTAGAGTGTAAGCAGGAGTATGCTGGGGCACCTCCAGGCTTTTCAGTGTCCTTTGGAGGAAATAAGCATATTATGAGGTATTGTGTTGGGATAATTTGCTCTCAAAAATGTATTATGTTAGAGTGAAAGCAATCAGTAAAAGCAGCCCCAGGAAATTACACCATCACGAGGAGCACTGCGGTTACCTTCAGAGTGAGCACGAAGCACTCAGTAAAACATGATCATCAATAGGGACATGTACAATAGTAAGAATGTGGGGATGTCCTGTGAGCTGGCCAGAAACCTCTTGGCATTTTTAATTCTGGGTTTCATAGTGGTGGGACATGTCCTTTTACCTGCATTTATTGATTGCAAAGCTGCTTGTCGTGAGTTCTGGTACATGTACAGCCAACTCACTGTGATGTGAAATGCTTTGGAAATTCCTCTTGAGACTCACAGAAATGCGTAAGAGAGAAGTTATGAGTTCTTGAAAATTCCTTGCTTTGTGCATATGTGTATATATATATATATTTGTGTGTTCCTCTTTCTCATGCTTGGGAAAACAATGTGGCTCATATGTATGTATGAGGACCTAAGTCACAGAATCCCAGACTGGTTTGGGTTGGAAAGGACCTTAAGATCATCCAGTTCCAGCTGCTGCCACGGGCAGGGACACCTCACATTAGACCAGGTTGCTACAAGCCCCTGTGTCCAGCCTGGCCTTGAACACTGCCAGGGATGGGGCAGCCACAGCTTCTCTGGGCACCCTGTGCCAGTGCCTCAGCACCCTCACAGGGAAGAACTTCTGCCTTAGATCTAACCTGAACTTCCCCTGTTTCCATTTGAACCCATCACCCCTTGTCCTGTCGCTACAGTCCCTGATGAAGCGATTCCTAAATGATGCTGAAAAGGTTCAAACAGTGTAAGTGGAGCTGCTGGCTGAGCAGCAGAAAACCATTATTATTCCTATTCAGGGTTGGAAATCTGATCATTTATGTACTCACAGGTATCCATGCTGCCTTGCTTTGTTCCTTCTGTGTTTCCCCAACAACTGTATGTTAGAAATGCTGGCAGAGCTGGGTTGGACTCTCAGTTTTGGTGTGAGTGTAGAATAACATTGGTGTTT